>NW_020628818.1:0-600000 GCF_003573695.1 Papaver somniferum
GTTCATCATCCCATGTGGTCGGTCCTCTTCACTCATGACCAATTTTCAGCAATTCACCAATTGTTGAAGGATTGATCAAAAATTAGGGTTTCGAACAAAAGCTCGATGAATCACCATTCTGAGCAAGTTCAAACACAAAATTATGTTGATTCAGCAATCAACATCCAAATTAATAATATTCGGTAATTTACCAATATTTTTGATTAATATTTTATTGGGTCACGACACCAGTAAATAACTCTATGAATTGAGCAATACTTGCTCAGTAGCTCGAATATTGATCCAACCATCAATATTCGGTAATTCATCAGTAGTTTGTCGAATTGAGGAACACTTGCTCAATTGCACGTCAAATTACCAATATTCAGTATTTTTTTGAATAGAGCAACCCTTGCTCAGTTGCACACCAAAATTATCAAATTCGTCGAATTGAGCAATACTTTCTCAGTTGCTCGACAAACTCTCGATATTCGGCAATTCGTCGAATTGAGCAATACTTGATCAGTTGCTCGACAAACTCTCAATATTCGGAAATTCGTTGAGTTGAGAAATACTTTCTTAGTCGCTCTAGTCAGTAATTCATTGACATCTCAGAACTACATGTTCAATCCATGAGTCGCGGAGCATTCATCACTTATACTCGATTCAACAAAACTAGACTCACAGTCTAAATCAGACAACAACTGACCAACTAATACACGTCTTCCTTGCAGACTCCACGATTCGTGAAATATCAATCACGTCACAAATGGGGGGATATCACTTAGGGTTTTGGTCTGGCGATCTACAGCACGTGGATTCATCCACAACGAGAAATGTACGTAAGTCGTGTAAACGGTTGAAGGAGTTAGCAAAGTAGTGGGTGCACGATCAGTAAAGATTCCGCACGACATGGAACTGACTTTACCACGATCTCCCACTTTGCCACTCTTTCACTCAAGAAACCGTCACACTTACAGGGATCAGTGGTACATCATTCTTGCAATATAAATAAGTCTAAATCGAGGACATCAGGATATCATAAATCATCGATTATCATCATTATCCGTCAACAACTCGATATAAACTTATTCACATAACTCAACTTTAGTAGTTCATCAATATTGCAGAAACCTTCAACACACCCACAATCCTTGATCATCACTGATCTCACACAACTCTCATCTTCCATTCTACAGATCAACCCATCTCCCTCTTTGCGACCGAATTGACTCTGGAACGGCCATTGTCTTAGTTTAGGCCGGAGTCATACAGATTGATTTCCCTAATCTAAGCACCCCCTTTGCAGCGGTGTATTTGTGTGAGGTTCAGCAGTTCGCTCGGTTGAGGAGTCTCGACAACACGCTCGACTCTCCACTTTCCTAGAAAACCAGAAAAACGTTTTTCCCCATATACAGAATTGGCGACCACAGTGGGAGATTAATCTCTCGGTTGCAATCTTTCATTTTCGCAAGATGGTTGGTCTTAGATCTAGTTCAGTTTCTCAAAACTCCAATCAGAGTCTTTCAAATGGTGACGCTTCTCTAACTCACCCAAATGATTCTGGTAACATTCATCATCCGTACTTTACTACTCCCTTTTCATATATTGGTGCATTTGATGGAGAAATTCCGTCACTAGCTGAACTGGCACGAAGGCAAAAGATTTTGGAAATGAACATAAATCGATTGAAAAGAGCAATTGATAATTTGTTCAACTGCATGGTGGACCTGACAAGAATCTTAGGAGATCAAGTTGTGGAACGCACATCTCTTGACACCACTGACGCTAACCCTCAATCCAACAACTTCACCACTTATGAAAAGCCGGTGGAACAAGAGGTCACACATCTAATCGAGAATCTATGTGAACTTCTGCATTTCTCCAGATATCAACGTACAGACACGTTTTTCGCTCTCAACAAAATATCATCTTATGTGTGAATAGTTCCATCATCTCCGGTGGTTGAACAAGTTTCCATGGTATCTGAACTCTCAATCAACAACATCATCTTCACTGAGGAAGACCGAATAGCGGAGGAAGGGCATAACCGAGCCTTGTTCGTTACTGCTTCCATTAAGGACTCTGAATTCAGGAGAGTTCTCATCGATACAGGTGCTTCCACGAATCTTATCACTGTGAAGACTCTCAAGGAGGCCAAAGTTCCACAAAGCAAGATCGTTCATCATCCCATATTGATGACGGGTTTTGAAGGAAGCCAGAGTCACACATACGGGTATGTCTATGTGGATCTGAAAGTAGGGCCGATTCAATCCACTGTCAAATTTCACGTGATCGAGAAAGACCCTGACTATCACATGATACTCAGAAGGCCATGGATTCACGACAATAAAGTTGTTCCTTCGACGTACCACCAATGTATGAAAGCTATGTTCAATAACAAAATTGTCTGTATCCCAGCCTCAGTGTCTCCTTATGCTCCGGTTTACGATGCTGAGTTCCTGGAACATCCAAAGAGCATCCCCGAACCTCCAAGCAAGATATGCAGTATTCCACTCCCAAGTTGGAAATCTATTGAGAAAGTCGACAAACCATCATCAACAAATACTAAACCCGTCAAGTTGTCCACCACATCACTCAAGCGTCGTCAAGGTCAAGGTACGACTCCGAAAAAGTCCAACTTTATTACTGATTATGATGCACAGGGGAGAGTCATTTATCTCCGTCGTAAGGATTAGCAATTAACAGGGTAGGTCGATGAAAAGTCTCCCCTCCCTGAAGAATCATGCCAGAGTGAGCAATCGCCCGATGAAGAAATTCAAGATGCACCACGACAGCTGCAAGATGGCACAGATTCCACAACCGACGACCTCGAGACTATCAACATTGGAACGGATGAAAACCCAAGCCAATTCTAATCAGTTCTACTCTCTCACCTGAGGAACGAGAATGATTGATACGCCTGTTGAAAGAGTATCAAGATATCTTCGCCTGGACGTACGAAGAGATGCCTGGCCTAGAAGACAAATTGGTTACTCATCATCTGCACATCATTCCCGGTTCCAAACCCGTCAAACATCCGCCCAGGCAATTCAGACACGAAGTTGAGGAACAAATCAAGATGGAGATCTAGAAACTACTAACAGCAGGGTTCATCAAACCCATTCAACATCCAACATGGCTGGCGAACATTGTCCCAGTCAGGAAGAAAAATGGACAGATCCGGTGATGTGTAGGTTTCATGAACCTGAACAAGTGCTGCCCAAAGTATGACTTTCCATTGCCAAACATTGATATGCTCTTTGATGCAACCAGTGTCCATGACATGTTCTCGTTCATGGATGGTTACAGTGGATATAACCAAATCAAGATGTACGAACATGATGCTAACAAGACTGCATTCAGAACTCCCATTGGAAACTTCCACTATGCAGTAATGCCTTTCGGCTTGAATATGAAGCTTTTCTCATAGGGTTATCTTTGGCCAAGAAAGCAGGAGCGAAACATCTAGAAATCAGGGGAGACTCAAAGTTGCTGGTCAATCAAATGAATGGCGTATACTCTCTCAAAGAGATAACACTTGCTCCATTCAGGACTGAGGCACAACGACTATTAGCTCATTTTTCCGATGCAACAATTGTCCATACCGGACGCACCAACAATAGACATGCTGATTGTCTAGCGACCCTAGCATCCAAACTGCAATTTGAGGGGTCTGAGAAATCCATCACTGTGCAAAGACGCGATGTGTCATCCACCTAGCTTATTCAAGTCGAAGATCCTCAGTCAAGCGACTGGCAAGCGCCCATTATTCATGAATTGAGCAATTCTCTTACGGAGGGGAAAATTAGCCTCAAGGAGTTGAAGAACTTTTTCCTGCTGCACGGAGCGTTATATTATCGCAATCCTGATGGATCCCTGTCTCGATGCCTCGGAGATGAAGAAGCCGGTGAATAACTCAAACGTATACATGAAGAAGTATGTGGGCAAACTCTAGTGGTCACACTTTACAAAAGGCTTCAAAGGATCGGATACTATTGGCTTTCCATGGGAGCTCAGTCGAGGATGCTGCAAGGATCATGTCCCAATTGTCAGACACCACCTCATAATTTGGAGGTTCTAACACTTCATCACACTGGGGACTGGAGAGAACCTTACATAACATATCTTCGTGATAACAATCTTCCGTCAGAGAAGAGAGGTGCAATCAAAATCATTCATAGATCCAAACGTTTTGTCTACTTGGAAGGGATTTTGTATCGCAGAAGCTTCGGTGGGAATCTCCTGAGATGCTTGGCCGAGCATTAAATTGCCATAATTTTGAAAGAAATGCATGAAGGTGAACACCAAGGGAAGAAGAAATTGTTTCTCCAAATCCATGAAAAATATTACTGGCCAACCATGGAAGATGACGCAGCTGCCTACATTCGGAGATGTCATCAATGCCAAGTTCATGGTAACCTCATCCACACTCCTTATCTTCCATTAAATTCTGTAAGTAGTTCGTGGACCTTCTATAGCTGGGGACTGGATATCATAGGAAAGATCAATTTGGCATCTTCAAAGCATCATGGATACATCATCACAACAACAGAGTATTTCACCAAATGGGTCGAGGCTATTCCTCTTCGAAGCACCACTGGAGTCACAATCGCATCTTTCATCAAAGAGTTCATCATCTTCAGATTCGGCGTTCCTAAACATATCATCACGGATAATGGAACTCCTTTCTCCAACAAACATGTTGCAGAATTGCTCGAAGAATACGTAATCAAACAGATTTAATCCACACCATACTATCCCCAAGGAAACGGACAGGAGGAGAGTACCAACAAAACCTTGATCCGGATTCTCAATCGAACAGTTCATGATAATCCACGGACGTGGCATGAGGAATTTCCCATGGCTTTGTGGGCCTACCGAACCGCACCAAGAAGATAAATTGGGACTTCACCATACTCTCTCGTTTATGGCACCGATGCCATTCTCCCAGCCTAAATGAAGGTTCTCTCTGCAAGAATCACATCAGCTAGTGGATTACAATGAGATGAAGCAGAAGTCTTAGATTCAAGAATTGCTGAATTGGACATGCTCGATTCAAGAAGAGCCAAGGTGGAAAAATATGTAGAAACCTACAAACAAAGGGTTTACAAGGCCTACAACAAACTGGTAAGAACTCGAACATTTCAAGTAGGAGATTTGGTTTTGAAAACAACAAATCATATCCAACAAGACATGTCCGCTCCCAAGTTCTATCCGAAATGGGAAGGATCTTATGCAATCATCAAGGCAGTATCCAGCGGATATTACAAAATCTTAGCTGTTAATGGAGGAGTTGAAGGAAACATCATCGACGACAAGTGGCTCAAGGCGTATTATGCTTGAACAATCATTGGAAGTATTAAATTTCTAAATGTAATTTATGTTTTCTCCAAAAGAACAATATGCTCATTCACTCAAAATTCAAAATATCCTATGAATCTCACAAAAATCTTCCAATCACCTAATTTATTCAAAACAAAACCTCAAACCTACATAAAATCTTCCTCTCACTCAGAACAAACCATCCAACAGAGGATAATCTCTATAGAAAACCCTGTCAAGCTTCTTATGGAAATTTTTGGTTTTCACCTTCAAGTCCTGAACTGCCTTCTCAACTCGTGATGACTCCAAGGCGAGTGTCTTTTCTTCCTCCTATATGGCAGTAGAAGAGGAAATTGTATCAGCAGCGGTCGCCGCCTTGTGAATTTTGATCATCTCGAGTCGATGACGAAGCCAACCTATGTTAAACTGCAGGGTTTCACAGTTTGAAATAATCTCATCCCATTTGTTCAGTTCATGATTCTTGACATCTCGCAGATGCGTCCGGTTCATCTCTTCAATGATCGGTAACAACCCTGCAACTGTAGTTAAGAGGTTTGGTAGAAAGCCTTTCCATACTTCGTTCGTAGCAATATGCCCGTACCTTCTCCAAATTTTGGTGTAAAGGGGCGCGTGACACTTGGGAATGACGAATCCCCCAACCAATTCATTATTCAGGCAATTGTTGATCATGGGAGCCTCAAACGGGAGTCCAGTTGTTGGATACTCAGGAGCACGAGATCTAACCTCAGTATCCACATAATCAGTGGAGTTCTCGTCGACACAGTTGTTGATATCATCAGTCACAACCGCGGATTTCCCGTTCTTCCTTTTTCTAGCATCGACGACGACATGAACATCAACCTGCGATGAAAAGATGGAGTATTTAATGGTATTGACCATTGAGCATGGTAAAAATCTCAGTCGAGAAGTTATGAAATTACTTACAGACGTTCCGGCATCAACAGGAGCCGACCTATATTCGGCAGGAGCTTTAACCGTCCGTTTAGGTCTCAAGCTACGATAAGAATGCTGATTTTTTTCATTATCCTACAATAAATTCTTTTCTTTTAATCAATCATCCTAAACGAGCAAAAGACAAGAGAAGAAATGTAACTCACCGAGACGGATACTGCCACATCATGTTCGGCATGAGATTCACTTCTGGAAGAAACACTGCTTCTGGAAATGGTGACGAGAGGTAGGATTATGATCAAAATTTCTTTTGATGATACACAAAGGCAGGAGATGGTCGATTGTTTAAATAAACCATAAGTCCAATATGGATGCTTATACCCTAACGGATAAACAAGTCTGTTGCGGTTTCTACTGAAACCCTAAATCTCGAATCAGATGCGTGACAGATGGGAGAAGAGTAACAATGCTGGGAACTGGCGGTTCGGACGTAATCAACATTACAACTACGGATTGTTTGTCTGGTACGCCACATGTTTTCTAGGCAACTCATGTTATTGTTTTATGTGGGTAATTATTGTCTATTGGGACATTGGTCCATCTACTGGAGATGTGAGGAAAATTCAGAAAGGAGATACTACAAGGAATTACGGTTCAAAAAATAATTATCTCTAAAGAAATATCTCTACATCCAAGTTGCTTAAACCAGAGAACATCCTATTTATTATTTGCCTTCCGAAAGTATCACCACATGGAATGGATGAAAAACTTTTCCTCGAGAGATATTTTCCTGCCTCAAAAGCTACTCAAATTCGCAAGGAGATTTGTGGGATGAAGCAAAATGTGGGAGAGTCATTATATGAATGTTGGGAGCGATACAAGAGTTTGATGGAAAGCTGTCCACACCATCAATTCAGTGACGTCATGATACTCCAATACTTCTACGAAGATCTCCACCCAAGTGATAGATCTCTTCTTGACGTTGCGGGTGGTGGTGCACTAATGAACAAGACGGTGGCCCAAGCTACCGAGTTGATTGAGAGTATGGAGGAGAAATCGAAACAATTATACACAAGAGAAGAACCAATGGTTAGGCGAGTGCATGAAGTTAGTGATTCATCATCATACCTTGAACAAAGGATGGGGAACATGGAGATAATGATGCAAAGGATGGCTGCAGTTATCATACCTTCATATGATGAGACCGAACAAGTAAATGCTTTGTATCCAAATCAAAGGCCAAAGTACGATCCATACTCCAATACTTACAATCCTGGTTGGAAGGATCATCCTAACTTTAGTTATGCGAACAAGCAAGCGGAGGCTCCTAATCCATATGTGCAACAAGGTGGTTTCCAACAATCACGCTTCCAACCTCAACAACAATTCCAACCACAACAAGTCAAGGAGCGTGATTCTTCGAGTGATGACAAGCTCAATGCGTTAATGCAAGGCATGCAAGGTCTTACTTCTATGTTACAACAAAGCCAACAAAAGAATGAATCGGCCATTAAGGCTTTGGAAACCCAAATAGGACAATTGGCGACCGATGTGAACCTATTGAAAGCTCAAGAATCCACAAATCTTCCTTCACAACCATTTGTAAATCCAAGAGAGAGTAATGCAATTTCCTTGAGGAGTGGAAAACAAGTGGAGAAACCAAATCAACAAGATAAGGTGCATGAAAAGTTAGTCGAAGAGAAAGAAGAAACCACACCAAAGGATAATTCCAAGGAACCGGTTCCTACTTTCACCACTCCACCCCCGTTTCGTAGCCTATTTTCTAAGTCGAAGAAAGAGTTGGAATACAAGGATATTTGGGATATCCTTAAAAAAGTACAAGTCAATATTCCACTCATTGAACCTATTCGACAAATTCCTCGTTGTGCAAAGTTCTTAAAGGATTTGTGCATGAATAAGAAAAGATTAAAAGGGAATGAAGTCATGAGTGTGGGGGAGAATGCTTCGCCGTTCATTCTCAAGAAACTCCCACCTAAATTAAAGGACCCCGGTAGTTTCACCATACCTTGCACAATCGGTAAAACAAGGTTTACTCGAGCTTTGCTAGATTTGGGAGCATCGATTAATATTATGCCTTCCTCGATTTATGATTCTTTAAATCTCGGTCCTCTTAAGGAGACCGGAGTAGTTCTTGAACTTGCTAACCGATCTAATGTTTACCCGAAAGGGAATGTTTCGGTGCAGGTTAATGAGCTTGTATTCCCGACCGATTTCTATGTCTTATACATGAATGATGATAACTCTCCAAAGTCTACACCTTTGTTATTGGGTAGACCATTCTTAAGCACCGTTGGAACGAAGATTGATGTCCAAAATGGGACATTGACTATGGAGTTTGATGGTTCGGTCATCCACTTCAATATCTTTGAGACAATGAGATACCCAAGTGATGTGAAGTCATGTTTTCCCATTAAAGAGATTGATGCGGGCTAATGAATCATGCAAGAGCTAAGTCGGGCCGTCAACTTTAAAACAAGCGCTTAATGGGAGGTGATGAGTGCCAAATGTTGTATATATTTATCCCTTTTTGTTGGCATTTAACTCATCCTTTGTGCATTAATTCTACATTTTATCCCATATTCTGTATTTTCATTGTTTTCAAGAATAAATATTTTTCTTACTTAATTTTATATTTTTAGGTAATAAATAAATTCTGGATGACTTGCGGAGCGGAAAAGAGCTGAAGAGTGGTGAAAAGCCGGAAGAAATTACGCAAGGAAGCCGCAAAAAAATGGTGCGCACAAGACCAAAAAGTTAGGAATGGGCTCAAGAAGGAAGAATTGTTCTTAAAGAAGATATGGGCTTGGCATACCCAAGGCCCAAAACCCTTACCCAAACCCATTTTCTATATCCATACCCGCCTCCATCTTCATCCATCAGATTAGATTACATCTGAATCTGATGGTCGCTTCACTGTAGTGCATCAAAATCTGAAGTTCTTGTCAAACATCATAGTGCCTAAATTCTAAGCCTTCAGATTAGATTGCATTTGAATCCTACGGTCGCTTCTTTGACTATGCATCATATCTCAATACTTCCGATTAATACCACAGTACCTAACTCCATCTTGCGCCGTCGGTTTCGTTGTATCTATGCATCCGACGGTAGCAACAAGCTCCACTCCATCTCGCCGTCAGATTGTTCTATCAACTCCACATCCCACGGCCTAGCTTCGAAGATCATCCAACTTGATATCCCCGATCAACACTCTAACATCAAACCCTATACTACCCAAACAAACAGCCCCTCCCCTTCTTTCCATCGACCTCATCCCTCTCTGCAACTCCACCACCTTCACCTGCCGCACCACCATCATCACCACCACCTTCTTCACCTGCTACAACCACCATGCAACCACCATAACATCATCACAACCACCTATATTACCTAAACCACCTAATACCCCTCTCTCTAGCCCTCTATTTCACTGATTTCTCACCATTCTTTTCTCTGAAACCCTAGGTGAGAAATCATTCAAATAGGTGAGTCTAGAGTAGCAGTTGGCGCATGGGAATAGAGCAGGAAGAGATTACAAGGCATGGGTCGACGTTAATTGGGATTGATTTCAGCGAATTAGGTGAGAATATATACCAAACCCTAATTTCAACTGTTTTGGGAATTTTTGAGGGAATTGTGTAAAACCCTAAATTGGGGGAATTGGGTATAAATAGAGGCTTTGGGGTGTTGTATTGGATATCTCTGGACTAGCCAGTGTATCCCCATGAGGGTGGTGGGCCCGGGAAAGCGTATAAAATTGAAGCGAAATGAAACGGGCCTACAGTAATACCGCAAGTGCACGGTCGTCAGTTGTAGCTCGTGCAAGTACGGGTCGATCCACAGAGACTGGGGGTGTTTTGTAGTGTTTAGCTATTTTGGGTTCTAGTTGGCTATTGGGCTTTATGTATCAAAGGGTTGTGGTACCAATGGGTTATGAATACCCTTTGGAACTGTTGGGCGTTGAATACCCTTTGAGTAAATTGGGCTTAATGGGTTTGTTGTAATGATGAAGCGCTTTAGGCCTTGGGCCTTTGAATGATTTTGGAATGAACTGTGAACTAGGCTTTGGCCTTAAACTTAGGCTTGGGCTCAGTGTAGTGAACTGAGCTTGGGATTAAACCTGGGCTTTTGGTATGATTTGGGCCTTAGCTGGAGCTAGGCTTTTTAGCTATGAACCTGGGCTTTTAGCCTTTGGTTTCAATGAACTGAACTTGGGCTCAGTGTTGAAGTGAGCTTTGGGCTCAGTTGGCTTGTATGAGGATCTGGGCTTGACAGTGACAGGCCTTAGCTTGGAAAGTGAACTATGAGCTGGGCTTGATAGAGCTATCAGTTTGGTTTTTGAATGAGTCCACAGTGAACTGGACTGGGCTCTTAATGATCAATGCACTTAGGCCACAATGAGCTTCAATGGACTAATGGGGAGCAAAACAGAGAAACTAGAAGAGCAAAAGATAGCAAAAGAAAGAGAATAAAAGAGAACACAGACAGAGATGAGGAACAGGGAAGAATAGGGAACAATAACTAAAGGATTAACAATGGCAGTGAAACAAACTAACAATGATCATGGGAAAGAAGCAAAAATCAGTGGCAATGAGGCACAAAGGCAGTTAGCCTAAGGCAAGGGAGCAGCAATGAAACAAATGGTAACAGTGGAGGTAAAAGCTAAGGCTTTGAATCCACCCTTGTGACCTAGCCAGATAGTGTAGTTCTAGGTTGAATTGAACATCCTATGCATACATCTAGAATGAGAGGAAAATCAGCTTGCTCACTGATATGCCCCTAGTATTGACTGTCTTTTGACAGCACAGTCAATCACAGGCATACCAGAGCACTAATTTCTTCCCATTGCACAAGCAAAACAGGCACTAAGGCTTCTAACCTAACATTCCACTACCTAACAGTCCACTAAAGCTTCATCTGAGCCTCAGCTAGTGAGACTTAGCTCATGACTAACATGCTAACACTAACATACATCATACAAGATAATTGAAACATGAATTCAAAAATTAAACATAAACAGAACATGAACATTACACAGTGAATACCAAGAATAGAACATATACAGAACAGCAAAGTTCTGGACACTGGCTAGTCCAGCATACCCAACAACACTTACATCAGTTCTATTTATACCCAAAAATCCCAATTTGGGTTCAGACCCTGTTTTCCCCAAATTCCCAAAATACACAGTGGACCTAGGGTTTCGACAAAGTAGGGGAATGGTTTAATTACTTACCCTATTTCACTTACTCTCCTCCTCCCAATTCTCTCTCAACAGAATTAGGGTTCATATACAAAAAAACCCCAAATTGACAGTAGACTAGGGTTTTGATTTTCGAACTTACCAAACGTGATAAGACGAGTCCGTCTTCAACCCATGCTTCTTCTCCCTTCTCTGCTCCTTCACATGCCTTCAATTTCTCTTTCTAGCTCGAGCTATTGTACCAATTTCTTTCCTAGGGTTTTCTGAGAAAGAAAAGAAAAGAAATTGGTAGGATAGATGGCTAGAAGATGAGGGGGAATGATTATAGTGGAGTTGGTGGTGGTGTACGGTGTGAAGGAGTGGCGTTTGGTGGTACGACAGTGGTGGTGGCGGACATGGTGTCTGTACAGAGAGGAGGTGGAGAGAAAGAGAAGAAGAAGAAGGAAATGAAAGAGAAGTCGATAGATTTTAGGGTATAGGGTTAGGTCTTTTCGGTGTGAGGCGGAACAGAAGAATATGATGATCAGCGTGTGAAAGACGTTGGATACGAAGATGGTTGGTAGATCTAACGGTGGTATGAGAGATGAATCACTTCGACCGTTGGATTGTGAAATACAACAAAGTCAACGGTGCTAGATGATGTTATGTACTGTAGTGTAAAGCGGGAGTATCTAATTTTGATGCACAGGCATAGGAGCGACCGTTGGATTCAAATACAATCTAATCTGAAGGCTTGGAATTTAAGCGCTGTGGTGTTTGGCAGAGACTTCAGATTTTGATGCTCTATGAATGAGCGACCATAGGATGATGAGTTGGATCCAATCTGACGGCTGAGAATGGAGGCGGTTTTGGTTATAGAAAATGGGTTTGGGTAAGGGTATTGGGCCTTGGTTATGCCAAGCCCATATCTTCTTTAAGAGCAATTCTTCCTTCTTGAGCCCATTTCTAGTCTTTTGGGCTTATGCGCACCATTCTTCGCGGCTTCCTTGCGTAATTTCTTCCGGCTTTTCACTACTTTTCTGCTCTTTTCCGCTCCGCAAGTCATCCAAACTTTATTTGGTACCTAAAAATGCAAAATTAGTTAATAAAAATATTTATTCTTGAAAACAAGGAAAATACAGAATATGGGATAAAATGTAGAATTAATGCACAAAAGATGAGTTAAATGCCAAGAAAAATATATAGAAATATGCACTTTTTAGCACTCATCAAATACCCCCAAACCTGAATTTTACTTGTCCTCAAGTAAAACAAAACTAAGGAAATCCTACTTATACCACTGTCGCTGGTCTCTCGAATGCATTTAGCGTATGCACTAAGCCTTTTAAACCACTAAGTGTCCCTAGTGGACGAGTGAAGTCTCGTGAAGGTTTGCTTAGAACGTACCTACAAAGTTCTAGGCTAAAATATAAGCTCATATTCCATCAAATGTGACATGTGCAAGACAGTTTAAGCTCACAGCAAAATGGAGATGTCAATCTAGCTATCAAAGGCACGATCCTAGCACTGATAACAAAAAAAGACATGTGATAAGAGTGTAAAGTGTATCTACACATGTGTAAAGAAAGATCTGAAGTTATGACTACTAATCACCAAGATATAGTTTCTCAGGCTAAGAACCAAGGTCGAAATCTAGCTAACTGTCCGGACTTTACGAGAATTGTGAATGAGTTGGAGGTATTTCACAATTACTCGCGTTGTACATCAATGGCATACACCCTTCCTTGCTTATTACAATAAAACACAAAAGATGACTCTTTACATGACTCTTATTTACATTGACTACTCTCTTTTATTTTTGGAACAAGAGAGAATGGAATTGATAAATACTTGATTTTTTTTTTGTATTTTTCTGATATATTTTTTTTTTTCTGAATATATACATCGTTTTTTTTTTGTAGATAAGGAGACACTTTTGAAACATATACAAAAGGAAACAAAAGATTACATGACACTTTGCAAGAGGTAGCCCTTTTTGATGCACCCAGTTAAATTCGATGGTTGTCTTTCTTAATGTAACCTCCACCTTCTATCCCAACCAACCAAAGAACAAGCTAGTCAAGTTTCGTTCAGTATTCTAAAGTGATTGGAAATCGTGACTTCCTATCAAACACCTTGAAGATCGAGGCTATACATGTATTGGTAGATCGTGCGTGTGCAAATTTCTTATCACTATGTAAATTGTGCTAGAATCAGGGTGCCTAAATATCTAGACTAAGACTCCTAATAATTACATATTTGCACAAGAGTCAACATTTCAAGGTAAATGAGCTCCATTTTTATGTTTTTTTCAATTTTTTATTTTTTTAATTTCATTTTTTTCAAAAAGAAGGAGTTCTTGTTTTCAATTATGGCATATTATCCAAGTATCTACTTTTCACCCCCAAACCTAAACTAAACATTGTCCTCAATGTTTCAAAATATGAACAAAATTATAATACAACATATGAAGAGGATCATGTTGAGTAGAGAAAAAGGAAAGAGAATACCCGATTTCGGCGAAAGCAATATTAGAACTCCGTTATTCAAGGCAAGAATCCAACATATGTCAGCCGAGATCATATTGGATTAGCAAAATATATACAAAAGGAACAAAAAGGGTTTTAAAATTTATCTACTGGATTATATACAAAAAATTCACCATACACCAAAAGTCTAAAGAGTTGAGGATCAACCCAAAAGACAAAGTGTAGCGGTTTCAACAACTTCACACATGAAAGAAAAGCACGTGAAGCTGTGAAATCAAATGAGCTACCCCCAAACCTGGATTTTACAGAAGATATAATTTTGATAACAAAATCGCGCAGTTTTGGGGGTTCATCATGCACAAGATCTAACTCAAAGTGTACTTTGCTATGGACGGGCAAACATGCAATTTCCAACTGTGGTTCCTCAAAGATATTATATTTAAATGCAAAATGGTCCAAGAGGACTTGGGAAGCACACAGTTCCAAACCTAGATTAGGCATTTTCAGAAAAATTGGTTTTACAATATTGGTACAAACCAAATCTAGGTTGGGTGGAAGGCCATCAGATTGTGACTCATGTAGGAGAATAGGTACGTCATTATCAATCAAATCAAAATCTCCTAAATCATCTACACATGTCACATCATGCTCACAATCATCAAACAAATTGGCAAGATCACAATCAGAGTCATCAACATCATCAACAAATTTATTCTCATGCATCGGCAAATCAGGAGAAATATCACAATGTGACCTAGGTAGAGAATCAGACACATCAAATATATTTTCATGCATATTAGTGTCTACAGAAGATTCAACTATTCATATGTCATGCTCATCTTCACAGAATAATTGTACGAATCCCATGTCAATATCAAAATCATATGAATTACAGTGAGTATTAGAAAGAACAACATGCATGAAGGTCGAGGGCGAGAAGCCATATGTTTTTGAACCAACAGGTTCCACAATATTTTCATGTTCTTCTAACATATCATCATAATCATCATAATCATCATCATGGTAGCATGCATATTGGTCCTCATTAACAGTGGTGGTGTCATTAGTCGAATCATGTTCCTTTAAATTAGGTTCATATTCAACATTATTTACATGAATGGGACTAGACACTTCATTAGGGACAACATACATTTCCTCATGAATTTCCTCCTTTTGTAGGTGAAGCAAAATCTGATCTAAATATGCATGAATTCGTGATGTAGATCTATCATAGTCTTGCTTACTGAGTCTTAAAGCTTCCGTGGTGGAGTCTAAATTCATGGGAGTACCAAATTCTTCATGTTCAAATTGTGGTGAATGGTACATGTGTGCATGGTCATTAGGGTTTACAAAATATTGATCGCAACCCTCAAAGGATTGATTATGGTCCCAATGACTACCATTCTCACAATTTATGGGCATTTCATACCTTGGATTTTCTCTAGATTGCCTAAAATTATGCAAAATATGACAATTCTCAATAGGGTGGTCTAAACTACCACATGCGGGACATGCATAGATTTCAGGTTGCCTAAGAAAATTAGATGTGACAGATTCCTCATGTGATTGCATTTCTAAAGCTGCGATTCGAGCTTCTAATTGATCGATCAGTGATGATTGTGTGAGTGAGGCACTAGCAAAATGTTCATTTTCACGTTGCGATGAATGATGCATGTATGAATAGTCATTAGGGTTCATGTATTGCGGCTCGGGACTTTGAAAATGTCCATAATAATTCCTATGACTATTGACATCATGGTCCGTGGAAGGTTCATAACGTGAAGTTTGTCCATATGCAAGTTCTCTAAGGGATTTGTTGTACTCCCCAACTGTAGAAAAAGATCTATTCATGATTGGCTCAAAAGCTAAGTAAAGAATGTACAAAGCTCAAAATTTGGTTTTTAAAGGGTTTGGATTTTTGGGAAAAATTTGGTTTTGGTGGGAGACATTTTTTTTTTGGTTTTTTTAATATTTGGGAGCAAGTTTGGTTTTAATGGGATAAAGAAGAAAAAATTTGGTTGTTAAAATGGGAGCAAGTAAAATTTGGTTTTTGAATGGGAGAAAAGTTTTGGTTTTTGAAATTAGGAGCAAAATTTTGGTTTATTTATTTATTTTATTTTTTTTAACAGAAAATAAAATTTGGTTTTTGAATGGGAGCAAGCCCACTGTTGGTTTTGTATTTGCTTTGGCTCAGCTGGTTTGAAAACGTTTGGTGAAACTGAGTCCAAAATCTCGGCCTAGAATTTGGGTACTCGGCCCACTAACGAGTTAACCTAGCATGATCGGTTACAAGCTCAGCTGGGTTTAAAAACCCAAAATACAAAATACAAGTCCAAATTAAACAAGCTCACAAAAATTAAATACAAGCCCACAAATTAAACAAACAAGCCCACAAAAATTAATTACAAACCCAACAGAAAATAAAAAGCCCAAAAATTGGCTTTAATATTACAAGCCCACAATTAAAAATTGGAAGCCCACAATTCGGGTTCTCTGAATGTGTTTACCTTTTTAGCACAGCCCAGCTGCTCTGATATTGTTGCAAAAACCCAGTTGGGCTTTGGTTATTTTCCTTGGTGGCGTCCCAGCAGAGGAAAACAGGTTCAGAACAGCAGGTCCAACAGCAAATGAAGTGAAGCAGATGCAGATGCAAGTGCGATGAAGTGAAATTCAAAATAGCTAATAAAACTACTAGAGAAAACAACCCGAGTCCCCGGAAGCGGCACCAAAAACTTGGTGGACCCGGGAAAGCGTATAAAATTGAAGCGAAATGAAACGGGACTACAGTAATACCGCAAGTGCACGGTCGTCAGTTGTAGCTCGTGCAAGTACGGGTCGATCCACAGAGACTGGGGGTGTTTTGTAGTGTTTAGCTATTTTGGGTTCTAGTTGGCTATTGGGCTTTAAGTATCAAAGGGTTGTGGTACCAATGGGTTATGAATACCCTTTGGAACTGTTGGGCGTTGAATACCCTTTGAGTAAATTGGGCTTAATGGGTTTGTTGTAATGATGAAGTGCTTTAGGCCTTGGGCCTTTGAATGATTTCGGAATGAACTGTGAACTAGGCTTTGGCCTTAAACTTAGGCTTGGGCTCAGTGTAGTGAACTGAGCTTGGGATTAAACCTGGGCTTTTGGTATGATTTGGGCCTTAGCTGGAGCTAGGCTTTTTAGCTATGAATCTGGGCTTTTAGCCTTTGGTTTCAATGAACTGAACTTGGGCTCAGTGTTGAAGTGAGATTTGGGCTCAGTTGGCTTGTATGAGGATCTGGGCTTGACAGTGACAGGCCTTAGCTTGGAAAGTGAACTGTGAGCTGGGCTTGATAGAGCTATCAGTTTGGTTTTTGAATGAGTCCACAGTGAACTGGACTGGGCTCTTAATGATCAATGCACTTAGGCCACAGTGAGCTTCAATGGACTAATGGGGAGCAAAACAGAGAAACTAGAAGAGCAAAAGATAGCAAAAGAAAGAGAATAAAAGAGAACACAGACAGAGATGAGGAACAGGGAAGAATAGAGAACAATAACTAAAGGATTAACAATGGAAGTGAAACAAACTAACAATGATCATGGGAAAGAAGCAAAAATCAGTGGCAATGAGGCACAAAGGCAGTTATCCTAAGGAAAGGGAGCAGCAATGAAACAAATGGTAACAGTGGAGGTAAAATCTAAGGCTTTGAATCCACCCTTGTGACCTAGCCAGATAGTGTAGTTCTAGGTTGAATTGAACATCCTATGCATACATCTAGAATGGGAGGAAAATCAGCTTGCTCACTGATATGCCCCTAGTATTGACTGTCTTTTGACAGCACAGTCAATCACAGGCATACCAGAGCACTAATTTCTTCCCATTGCACAAGCAAAACAGGCACTAAGGCTTCTAACCTAACATTCCACTACCTAACAGTCCACTAAAGCTTCATCTGAGCCTCAGCTAGTGAGACTTAGCTCATGACTAACATGCTAACACTAACATACATCATACAAGATAATTGAAACATGAATTCAAAAATTAAACATAAACAGAACATGAACATTACACAGTGAATACCAAGAATAGAACATATACAGAACAGCAAAGTTCTGGACACTGGCTAGTCCAGCATACCCAACAACACTTACATCAGTTCTATTTATACCCAAAAATCCCAATTTGGGTTCAGACCCTGTTTTCCCCAAATTCCCAAAATACACAGTGGACCTAGGGTTTCGACAAAGTAGGGGAATGGTTTAATTACTTACCCTATTTCACTTACTCTCCTCCTCCCAATTCTCTCTCAACAGAATTAGGGTTCATATACAAAAAACCCCCAAATTGACAGTAGACTAGGGTTTTGATTTTCGAACTTACCAAACGTGATAAGACGAGTCCGTCTTCAACCCATGCTTCTTCTCCCTTCTCTGCTCCTTCCCATGCCTTCAATTTCTCTTTCTATCTCGAGCTATTGTACCAATTTCTTTCCTAGGGTTTTCTGAGAAAGAAAAGAAAAGAAATTGGTAGGATAGATGGCTAGAAGATGGGGGGGAATGATTATAGTGGAGTTGGTGGTGGTGTACGGTGTGAAGGAGTGGCGTTTGGTGGTACGACAGTGGTGGTGGCGGACATGGTGTCTGTACAGAGAGGAGGTGGAGAGAAAGAGAAGAAGAAGAAGGAAATGAAAGAGAAGTCGATAGATTTTAGGGTATAGGGTTAGGTCTTTTCGGTGTGAGGCGGAACAGAAGAATCTGATGATCAGCGTGTGAAAGACGTTGGATACGAAGATGGTTGGTAGATCTAACGGTGGTATGAGATATGAATCACTTCGACCGTTGGATTGTGAAATACAACAAAGTCAACGGTGCTAGATGATGTTAGGTACTGTAGTGTAAAGCGGGAGTATCTAATTTTGATGCACAGGCATAGGAGCGACCGTTGGATTCAAATACAATCTAATCTGAGGGCTTGGAATTTAAGCGCTGTGGTGTTTGTCAGAGACTTCAGCTTTTGATGCTCTATGAATGAGCGACCGTAGGATGATGAGTTGGATCCAATCTGACGGCTGAGAACGGAGGCGGTTTTGGTTATAGAAAATGGGTTTGGGTAAGGGTTTTGGGCCTTGGGTATGCCAAGCCCATATCTTCTTTAAGAGCAATTCTTCCTTCTTGAGCCCATTTCTAGTCTTTTGGGCTTATGCGCACCATTCTTCGCGGCTTCCTTGCGTAATTTCTTCCGGCTTTTCACTACTTTTCTGCTCTTTTCCGCTCCGCAAGTCATCCAAACTTTATTTGGTACCTAAAAATGCAAAATTAGTTAATAAAAATATTTATTCTTGAAAACAAGGAAAATACAGAATATGGGATAAAATGTAGAATTAATGCACAAAAGATGAGTTAAATGCCAAGAAAAATATATAGAAATATGCACTTTTTAGCACTCATCAGAGGGCTGGACTAGCCAGTTCCTCTTGGGTAGATTTTTCTTCCCTGTTTTGTATTTGTAGATTTAATTTTAATTTTCAATTTTAATTCCAAATTCAGCTTTAGTTTATCTTGTTTCAATTCAGTTTGTTTTATGTTTTAATTCACATTTCATTCTAGTTCACATGTTAGTTTGTAGTTCTCTGTTTAGTAAATGTTTTTTTTGTTGCTGTTATGTGAGCTCACATGTGTATGTGTATAGCTAGGCTGAGATGATGCCTTAAGTCACTGTTAGTGGTGGAATGTTAGGTTATAATTCTTGTAAATTGAGCTGATTGAGAAATGGAGGAATTTAGTGCTCAATTGTGCTTGTGATTGATTGTGCTGTCAAAAGACAGTCAATGCTAGGAGTAAACAGTTGAGCAAGCTTTTTATCTTTCCATTCCATTTATGTATGCCCTGGAACATAGGCAGGCTTGAACCTTCACCTAGCTCCATTAGGGACAGGGATTTAACATAGAATTACACTATCTGGCTAGGTCACAAGGTGGATTCATAACCTAGTTGTGTTGTTTCTCTGTTTTGTATCTGTAATTTTGCTCCCCTGTCATTGCCCTTGGCTTAGGCCTTGGTTTATCTATTTGTCATTCTTTGTGTCACTGTCACTTTTCCAGTCACTGTCATCACCTAGTAGTTTCTTTGAATGTTTTAGTTTACTTGTTCATTGTTTCACATTTTATCACTTTCACTGTCACCTTCTCACTTTCACTTTGTTCCATTTTGTTTTGCTTTTGTTCTCTGTTTAGTTTCATTGTTCTGTCACCTTCTCATAATACTTTTGTTCTGTTTGCTTTTGTTCATTGTTTTGCTTTTGATGTGTTCACTGTCACCTTCTCACACACTTTTGTTACTTCAGTTTCAAGATCTGTCACTTAAAAGCCCATTTGTTCTCTTGCTTGGCTAAAGCCTAGTTCATAGCTCAGAAGCCTAGCTCAAGCTAAGGCCCAGTTCACTTTTACTGTGAAAGTTCACTGTGAAAGCCCAGCTCAACCCAAGTCTCAAATCACATCACAAGCCCAGTCCAATTCAGTCCACCAAAGTCCCAGTTCACTGTCAAGGGTACTCAAAGCCCATTGACACTCAAAGCCCAGTGCAATTCAAAGGCCAAGCCTAGTACACTACAAAACCAACTGAGCCCAAGCTCAGTTCATTTCATTAAGACAACACCCCAATTCATTCCAAGAGTATTCAAAGGCCCAAAGCACAATCATAACCCATTGGTTACCAAAATCCATTGGTACCCAAAGCCCAACAATAGCAAATTAGAGCCCAAAATAGCTAGAAAACTCCAAAACACACCCAGTCTCTGTGGATAGACCCGTACTTGCACGAGCTACAACTGACGACCGTGCACTTGCGGTATTACTGTAGGCCCGTTTCTTTTGCGCTTCATTTCATACGCTTTTCCGGGCCCACCAAGTTTTTGGCGCCGTTGCCGGGGACTCGGGTTTGTTTTTCTTGTAGTTTTCTTGGCTATTTTGCATTTCACTTCATCGCACTTGCATCTGCATCTGCTTCACTTCTTTTGTTGTTGGGCCTGCTGTTCTGAACCAGTTTTTCCTCTGCTGGGACGCCACCAAGGAAAAGAACCAAAGCCCAACTGGGTTTTTGCAACAGTATCAGAGCAGCTGGGCTGTGCTTAAAAGGTAACCCATTTAAGAGAACCCGAATTGTGGGCTTCCAATTTTTAATTGTGGGCTTGTAATATTAAAGCCAATTTTTGGGCTTTTTATTTTCTGTTGGGTTTGTAATTAATTTTTGTGGGCTTGTTTGTTTAATTTGTGGGCTTGTATTTAATTTTTGTGAGCTTGGACTGGTATTTTGTATTCTGGGTTTTTAAACCCAGCTGAGCTTGTAACCGATCACGCTAGGTTAACTCGTTAGTGGGCCGAGTACCCAAATTCTAGGCCGAGATTTTGGACTCAGTTTCACCAAACGTTTTCAAACCAGCTGAGCCAAAGCAAACACAAAACCAACAGTGGGCTTGCTCCCATTCAAAAACCAAATTTTGTTTTCTTTTTTTTTAAAAAAAAAAAAAAAAAAAAAAAAAGTTTCCAAATGTCTCCCGCCAAACCAAATGTCTCCCGACAAAACCAAATTTTTCCCAAAAAGTCCAATCCCATTAAAAACAAATTTTCTTGTAGATAATGTGTTAGTTAAATTTCCTTTTGTATATATTTTGTGCTCATCCATTGGACTCCGAATATGTTGGAGTTTTGCCTTGGATAACGGAGTTTTAATTCTGCTTTCGCCGAAATCGGGTATTCTCTCTCCTTTTACTCTACTCAGCATGTCCCTTTCCATATGTTGCATTTTAATTCTTTCCATATTTTTAAACATTGAGGACAATGTTTAGTTTAGGTTTGGGGGTATAGAGTAGATACCACGATAATATGAAACAAAACTAAAAACTCCATCTTTTTGAAAAAATTGAAAAATTCCAAAAAAATTAGAAAAATGATAAAAACATAAAAATGGAGCTCATTTACCTTGAAATGTTGACTCTTGTGCAAATATGTAATTATTAGGAGTCTTAGTCTAGATATTTAGGCACCCTGATTCTAGCACAATTCACATAGTGATAAGAAACTTGCACGCGCACGATCTACCAATACATGTATAGCCTCGATCTTCAAGGTGTTTGATAGGAAGTTAGATTGCCAATCACTTTAGAATACTGAATGAGACTTGACTAGCTTGTTCTTTGGTTGGCTGGGATAGAAGTTGGAGGATACGTTAAGAAAAGCAACCATAGAATTTGACCGGATGCATTCGATAAGGGCCACCTCTTGCTAAGAGTCATGTAATTATGTTTTTCTTTTTGTTCATGTATCAAAAGTGTCACTATGTTGTAAAGATCAAAGTTTTTTCTTCATTAAAAAAAAAATAAAAATAAAATAAAATAAAAAATAAATAAAATAATTCAATCAAGTATTTATTTATTCCATGTTTTGTCATGTTAAAGACAATATTCTCTCTTGTTCCAAAAATAAAAGAGAGTAATCAATGTAAATAAGAGTCATGTAAAGAGTCATCTTTTTGTGTAAATAGTCTTGTAATAAGCAAGGAGGGTGCAACCATCGATGTATAACGCGGGTAAACTGAAATATCACCAACTCATTGGGTGAACATTCACAATTCTCGTAAAGCCGGACAGCTAGCTTGGCTTAGAATTCGGTTCTTAGCCTAAAAACTATCTCTTGGTGGTTAGTAGTCATAACTTCAGGTCATTCTAGAAACATGTGTAGATACACTTTACACTCTTATCACATGTCTTTTTTTGTTATCAGTGCTAGGATTGTGCCTTTGATAGCTAGATTGACATCTCCATTTTGCTGTGAGCTTAAACTGACTTGCACATGTCACATTTGATGGAATCAGAGCTTATATTTTGACCTAGAACTTTGTAGGTACGTTCTAAGCAAACCTTCACGAGACTTCACTCGTCCACTAGGGACACTTAGTGGTTTAAAAGGCTTAGTGCATACGCTAAATGCA
Source organism: Papaver somniferum (assembly GCF_003573695.1). Lineage (NCBI taxonomy): Eukaryota > Viridiplantae > Streptophyta > Magnoliopsida > Ranunculales > Papaveraceae > Papaver > Papaver somniferum. The sequence continues at coordinate 22,858 of NW_020628818.1, forward strand.
TTCGAGAGACCAGCGACAGTGGTATAGTTAGGATTTCCTTAGTTTTGTTTTACTTGAGGACAAGTAAAATTCAGGTTTGGGGGTATTTGATGAGTGCCAAATGTTGTATATATTTATCCCTTTTTGTTGGCATTTAACTCATCCTTTGTGCATTAATTCTACATTTTATCCCATATTCTGTATTTTCATTGTTTTCAAGAATAAATATTTTTCTTACTTAATTTTATATTTTTAGGTAATAAATAAAGTCTGGATGACTTGCGGAGCGGAAAAGAGCTGAAGAGTGGTGAAAAGCCGGAAGAAATTACGCAAGGAAGCCGCAAAAAAATGGTGCGCACAAGACCAAAAAGTTAGGAATGGGCTCAAGAAGGAAGAATTGTTCTTAAAGAAGATATGGGCTTGGCATACCCAAGGCCCAAAACCCTTACCCAAACCCATTTTCTATATCCATACCCGCCTCCATCTTCAGCCGTCAGATTAGATTACATCTGAATCCGATGGTCGCTTCACTGTAGTGCATCAAAATCTGAAGTTCTTGTCAAACATCATAGTGCCTAAATTCTAAGCCTTCAGATTAGATTGCATTTGAATCCTACGGTCGCTTCTTTGACTATGCATCAAATCTCAATACTTCCGATTAACACCACAGTACCTAACTCCATCTTGCGCCGTCGGTTTCGTTGTATCTATGCATCCGACGGTAACTACAAGCTCCACTCCATCTCGCCGTCAGATTGTTCTATCAACTCCACATCCCACGGCCTAGCTTCGAAGATCATCCAACTTGATATCCCCGATCAACACTCTAACACCAAACCCTATACTACCCAAACAAACAGCCCCTCCCCTTCTTTCCATCGACCTCATCCCTCTCTGCAACTCCACCACCTTCACCTGCCGCACCACCATCATCACCACCACCTTCTTCACCTGCTACAACCACCATGAAACCACCATAACATCATCACAACCACCTATATTACCTAAACCACCTAATACCCCTCTCTCTAGCCCTCTATTTCACTGATTTCTCACCATTCTTTTCTCTGAAACCCTAGGTGAGAAATCAGTCAAATAGGTGAGTCTAGAGTAGCAGTTGGCGCATGGGAATAGAGCAGGAAGAGATTACAAGGCATGGGTCGACGTTAATTGGGATTGATTTCAGCGAATTAGGTGAGAATACCAAACCCTAATTTCAACTGTTTTGGGAATTTTTGAGGGAATTGTGTAAAACCCTAAATTGGGGGAATTGGGTATAAATAGAGGCTTTGGGGTGTTGTATTGGATATCTCTGGACTAGCCAGTGTATCCCCATGAGGGCTGTACTAGCCAGTTCCTCTTGGGTAGATTTTTCTTCCCTGTTTTGTATTTGTAGATTTAATTTTAATTTTCAATTTTAATTCCAAATTCAGTTTTAGTTTATCTTGTTTCAATTCAGTTTGTTTTATGTTTTAATTCACATTTCATTCTAGTTCACATGTTAGTTTGTAGTTCTCTGTTTAGTAAATATTTTTTTTGTTGTTGTTATGTGAGCTCACATGTGTATGTGTATAACTAGGCTGAGATGATGCCTTAAGTCACTGTTAGTGGTGGAATGTTAGGTTATAATTCTTGTAAATTGAGCTGATTGAGAAATTGAGGAATTTAGTGCTCAACTGTGCTTGTGATTGATTGTGCTGTCAAAAGACAGTCAATGCTAGGAGTAAACAGTTGAGCAAGCTTTTTATCTTTCCATTCCATTTATGTATGCCCTGGAACATAGGCAGGCTTGAACCTTCACCTAGCTCCATTAGGGACAGGGATTTAACATAGAATTACACTATCTGGCTAGGTCACAAGGTGGATTCATAACCTAGTTGTGTTGTTTCTCTGTTTTGTATCTGTAATTTTGCTCCCCTTCCATTGCCCTTGGCTTAGGCCTTGGTTTATCTCTTTGTCATTCTTTGTGTCACTGTCACTTTTCCAGTCACTGTCATCACCTAGTAGTTTCTTTGAATGTTTTAGTTTACTTGTTCATTGTTTCACATTTTATCACTTTCACTGTCACCTTCTCACTTTCACTTTGTTCCATTTTGTTTTGCTTTTGTTCTCTGTTTAGTTTCATTGTTCTGTCACCTTCTCATAATACTTTTGTTCTGTTTGCTTTTGTTCATTGTTTTGCTTTTGATGTGTTCACTGTCACCTTCTCACACACTTTTGTTACTTCAGTTTCAAGATCTGTCACTTAAAAGCCCATTTGTTCTCTTGCTTGGCTAAAGCCTAGTTCATAGCTCAGAAGCCTAGCTCAAGCTAAGGCCCAGTTCACTTTTACTGTGAAAGTTCACTGTGAAAGCCCAGCTCAACCCAAGGCTCAAATCACATCACAAGCCCAGTCCAATTCAGTACACCAAAGTCCCAGTTCACTGTCAAGGGTACTCAAAGCCCATTGACACTCAAAGCCCAGTGCACTTCAAAGGCCAAGCCTAGTGCACTACAAAACCAACTGAGCCCAAGATCAGTTCATTTCATTAAGACAACACCCCAATTCATTCCAAGAGTATTCAAAGGCCCAAAGCACAATCATAACCCATTGGTTACCAAAATCCATTGGTACCCAAAGCCCAACAATAGCAAATTAGAGCCCAAAATAGCTAGAAAACTCCAAAACACACCCAGTCTCTGTGGATCGACCCGTACTTGCACGAGCTACAGCTGACGACCGTGCACTTGCGGTATTACTGTAGGCCCGTTTCTTTTGCGCTTCATTTCATACGCTTTTCCGGGCCCACCAGGAGGCAACCCATAGGTTTTGTATTTCTTATCCTTTTACTTTTTATTTTCTTTTTGTTTTGTTTATTTATTTTTCTTGTTCCATATCATACTAGGATTTCCCACCTTGACTTTACTTGGACGATTCAATTACATTAAGGATAATGTAAGGTTTAAGTGTGGGGGAGTGATTAGGCATTTCATTTATTTAAAAAAAAAATTGCATAAATCCTCCAACTTGTAGAGATTCTAGAGTCACTAGCATACTTCTAGGTATGTTCACATAGAGAATTCTGACCGACATAACTGAACTTGGAAGTGTTAGGAACTACATTCGGATTTCTTGCTTGTTAGAGTGTTAAATAATGGATTTAATCATGCCAGTGATGCAAATAAGGAGCAGGGAGAAATGCATTGTTAGAGTTGCTGATCAATCATTAGTGAAGACTACCTTATTTATATTATGCGAGGCACAGACCAGATTTCTTCATAAATAACTAAAGAGTTTTCTTTTGAGCGTGTGTCACCATACGTTAATTCCGGGTAGAATGGTGAGCTACCCAACCTCCTACCAATAGAAGCACTACTCTTTGATCTCTTGAGTGCTAATTTTTTCAATCATGAGGGTGACGTCTATAGATGAAAGCCTCCTTCTTGTAGTTTGATTTGCAGTTAGCACCATTCTCTCTCTCGACAACAACGGATCCATAGAAACACCATCATCATCAACAAGGGAGCGACATCAAAATCTACAAGGAAAGTTGAAAAAGTTCAAGGTTTACAAGCAACGGAACAAGAAAAGAGTAAATTTCATATCCAAGTAAAGCAACATATAATGAGCGGAATTTTATATCCAAGTTGAAGACTTATTTACAAGAGCAAAGAGAATAAAAAGGTGAGAATTGTTGAAGTTTATGATTTCGAGACGATACAAGTTGTGAAGAATCAAGCGGTAAAATACTTCTCCCACGGCCACGGTTTGTTTTATTTTCACTTTGTTTTGTATTTATTTTTCTTGTCCTAATCAAAAAAAAAATTGAAAAAAATTGGAAAAAAAAGGAGAGAGAGAAAATGAGACAAGAGAAAAATTTATCATTGTTTTTAATATTTATTTAACAAGCCGTGGGGAAGGAAAATATATAAGGAAGTTTCAAGCGACAAGGATTTAAGGTAAATAGTTACAAATTGTCAAGAAAATACGAAGTTCAAAAGTTTATCATCAATAGTTGAAGCCGAAGACGAAGACCAAAAAGATGAAGACGAGGAGCGAAGACGTTTCTATTGGATGCCGTGAGAGTGGTGTTATCATCATTGCAATCGGATGTGAAAGTGAGTAAGTAATCTCATCCTCGATAATAGTGGTTGATTTCCTTTCTTAGAGATCGTCAGAAAAATGGTTTTTCAAAATGTTAAAAGATGTGGGTTTTTAAAATATTTCGGAAGTTGTCCTTCCCACCATTCAACGTGTTGCAGGATTTCTCTCTTAATTCCACACATGTGAGACCCATAAAAAGCCGTCTTTTGAGTGAAATTTCATAAAATCCTTTTTGGTGAGGTAGAAGTCGAGGAGAAATGCTTATTGATCGCTCTCAAAAACGCGTTCTCTCATTATGGTGTGGTTATTTCTCACTCAACATTTAAGAATGAGAATATGTTCTTTAGTATTTATAACTTCTTATTACTAGCATGCAGAAACTCTATGTCCTCATAGCTCTTTGGATGCTTGGGAGATGGAACGCTTTGAAGTTGTAAGTTTTAGTTTGATTTGCTCGAGGACTAGCAAAGTTTAAGTGTGGGGGAATTTGATAGGGTGTAGAACACATCCTATTTATTATTTATGCTTTCTCTGCTATTTTTCTTGTGAATTATGTATTTTACGAGTGTTTTTGAGTTATTAGGTACTTTGGAGTCGCATGGAGGAAAAGAAGAAGAAATTACCTTATTTGAGCCAAAAGGACAAAATTATCATCTAATGGGCGAACTTTATCTGGAGCCTAGTCAAGGTTAAGGGGTAACTTTGTTTGGAGGAGGACTAAATGCAGCCAAGCTATGGTTAAGGGGTTACCAATTTGGGTATCCCCAGAAGATTTGTGGGCTGTTAGCACCCAAACCCAACCTAACCCTAAAGTCGAGAAATATCTCTTCTTTCTCAATCATTTGTAACAGAAATTGAGAAGAAAATAAAAGCTGTTGTTCGAGAGAAATAAAAGGGGATCTGAAAATCGAAATGATTTCAGCCAATTGAGAAACTGAGAGATGAAATTGAAGTGGATTAAAAGGAAAAATCCATGATGTTCAGGGTTTACTGATGAATTTAAGATCAAGATACAGAGTTGATGTTTGAATCTCAGTGAAGGAGGAAGAATAGTGTGTTGTTGTAGAAATTGAAGTTAGGGTTTCATATGCGTTCCGGTGAGATGGGATTTGTGAATCAAGAAGAAGAACAAGCTGTTAAATGATGAAACGGGAGACGAGTTTGAGACATATGGTGGTGATAAAATTGTATTGAATTTACAGCCATGAATGTTGTGGTCGAGATTCAGTAGATCGAGAAGAGCAGATAGGTTTTGAATGGAGCAATTCGAAGAAGAAGAAGATGGGTTTCTGGTGGAGTTGAGATGAAATTCAGAAATGGGTTTGATTATTATGCTTCTGCAATGAAGAATCTCAGGTAACCGGCGGTGAATTTTTAGGCCGAATTCCGGTGATGCCGAGAACTTTCTAGGAGACCAAAAATACAGAAATTTGTGAAGAATTCTCTAGACTCATGGGTTTGAGGAATTGGACTTGAATTTGGAAAGTGAAGATGGAAGATTTGAGAAAGGCAAGGACTTGGAAAGAAGACTTACAAAGGGAAAGGGATTTTATTACTAGGAAATTGAATCCTATAAATAGAGAAGTTCCTCTACACTTCTACACCTCTCTACACACACAACACTTGTGTTTTTGCTTGCTTTCAAAATTCTTCTTTTAATTATTTGTGTGAACTTTAAAAATTCTCCCTCTAATTATTTGTGTGAATTTCAAAAACATGAGTAACTAATTTTCTTATTGATTGAGGATGAATTCCTAGTTCTGAACATGTTTTGAGTTTTGTTTTTAAATCTACTTTGAAGTTTTTCACGTGATTATCGTTTGTTTTTACTAATAGGAATGTTTATGCATTCATGGTTGATTGATAGATTGTTTAGGTGTCCAACTAAATTGATTTGTTAATTGATCTAAAGATAGTGAAAGTTAGGGGATAAGTAATCGTTTCTTGACTCTTTATACAAGTAGCAGACACGAGACCTTGCGGAGGGATTCCGTGGAGCAATTGTGTGTGAAAACAACGTTAGGAAGTATACCTTGAGCTAAGAGTATAACTACTAATATCAACATAATAAATTCATAAATCTTAATGCGTTTAACTAAATTACATCTTGAGTGAGCTACTACTAGGTGGTTTGGTGAATAGAATCCGGTAGTCGAGAACTTCTGTATCCGGTGATACTAGGGATTTAGGGGTTTAGCACTGAGCTAGCTGCTTTACCTACGGCTGATGATAATCTGTGACTAATAAAAAGTGGAAAAGAACATAACTTGAATCATTGTCTTGCAACGAAGAAGGATTCCTTGATCTAATCTCTCTTATTGATTTCAACTTTATCTTTTTAATTGCTTTGTTTATTCTTTTACTTTATAAAATCTAAAAACCCCCTTTTTGTGACATTATAAGACAACCAAAATCTCTTGCTCCTCGTGGGAAGGATCCTTACTATCACTATATTACTTGTTAATTAGTGAGAAAAATATTAATTAATTTGTTGTGGTTATGACACGCATCATAATATCACGACTCATTTCATTACTCTGATTTTATGGTCAAATATGCGATTCCATGAGATGGTGATGAAATTATCGTTTTATTATTCTGAATCCATAGTCCAATCCGCTGCTGATTTTATGGATTGATAATAAATAACCACTCATATTATTGCTCAGTTTCATGAATTATTCTCCACTGAATTTCATAAATCAATATAATACCCAACAACCGGGCATCTGGACCATCACTGAGTAAGCCCCACAAAAATGGTGAATGTACTCGACAATGATGCACGACTGAGCACCCGGATGCACGAATGAGTGTCCAAAAATATGAAATAATGAGGAATCCTTCGCAAAACAGGAGAAAATAATAAATATTAATAAAATAATAAGAGGCGCCCAAGGCCGGGTCCACCAGCCGGTCGGTCGGCCGTGCCCTAGCCATGGTCGGTCCGTGCCTCTCCCATTATTTTCCTTATTTTTTGTTATTTCGTGAACTCACTAAAACTCCTTGGTTTTAGAAACTTTTCTTGTTTTTCCAAAACCCGTGAATTCTCCATAACTTCGTGGATTCACGAAATAATATTATAGAATAAGGAGAGGTGTGCGGGACCGGGCAACCTAACCGGACGGCCACGCCTAAGCCGGCCGGTCCCACACCTCACAATCCTTAGCTTTTTATAATTATTATTCCCAAATATCACGAAACTCCTCCGTTTCAACAAAAAACGTGGATTCTTCATAACTTCAAGTATTCTCCATAACTTCAAGGATTCATGAAAAAATAAAATAAGGAAAGGTGTGCGGGACCGGGGAACCTAGCCGGCCGGCCATACCCTAGCCATGGTTGGTCCCACAACTTGCAATCCCTAATCTTGCATAATTGTTATTTTCCTCAGTTCATGAAACTCCTGGGTTTGAGCAAAATTCATGATTTCTCCATATTTTCTCAAATATTGCTCAAATCACAAAAAACCAACAGCCAACATAGTCGCACGACTGGCTAGCCTCTCACGAAAATTTTAAATATTAAAACATTTTTATTTTAATATTTTCGAAATATTGATGAATTGAGCATACATGCTCATTCCAACAAAAATCGAGAATTCTCAGTCAAGATGAAACTCTTCTGTAAATTCACTATGTTGCTCGAACGCGCATCAAAAAATACTGAAACTCTCAGTATGGAAACAGGGACACCACGGAAGCACGTGCATGCCTCCATGACCAACCAGAGTCATTCCTAGGGATTGCAAAAGCCGGTCCCACATGTTTTCATAATTCCGACCTAATTTGCTCAATTGCTCATACTGGGCCCGAACTCTCTCCAACCAACTGGAGAATCCTTCAAATGACCAACAACTGGTCCCGTGACCACCAAGAGCCGGTCCCATGCTCTCTTGGTCGGTCCTCATCTCTTATACCTAGGTTTTGTCACCTAATGCTGAATCCAGCAATAGTTCAATAAATGGTGAAAACTGCATTAAATCATCGTTCTTTCACTAACTCTCAAACTAAGAACCCTGGTGCGTGCTCACTCGAGCACTTGGCATCACATGGATGCTCATCATCCCATGTGGTCGGTCCTCTTCACTCATGACCAGTTTTCAGCAATTCACCAATTGTTGAAGGATTGACCAAAACTTAGGGTTTCGAACAAAAGCTCCATGAATCACCATTCTGAGCAAGTTCAAACACAAAATTATGTTGATTCAGCAATCAACATCCAAATTAATAATATTCGGTAATTCACCAATATTTTTGATTAATATTTTATTGGGTCACGGCACCAGTAAATAACTCTTTGAATTGAGCAATACTTGCTCAGTTGCTCGAATATTGATCCAACCATCAATATTCGGTAATTCATCAGTAGTTTGTCGAATTGAGCAACACTTGCTCAATTGCACGTCAAATTACCAATATTCAGTATTTTTTTGAATAGAGCAACACTTGCTCAGTTGCACACCAAAATTATCGAATTCGTCGAATTGAGCAATACTTGCTCAGTTGCTCGACAAACTCTCAATATTCGACAATTTTTCGAGTCGAGCAATACTTTCTCAGTCGCTCTAGTCAGTAATTCATTGACATCTCAGAGAACTACATGTTCAATACATGAATCGCGGAGCATTCACCACTTATGCTCGATTCAACAAAACTAGACTCACATTCTAAATCAGTCAACAACTGACCAACTAATACACGTATTCCTTGCAGACTCCAAGATTCGTGAAATATCAATCACGTTACAAATGGGGGGATATCACTTAGGGTTTTGGTCTGGAGGTCTACAACACGTGGATTTGTCAAGTTAGCAAAGTAGTGGGTGCACGATCAGTCAAGTTTCCGCACGACATGGAACTGACTTTACCAAGATCTCCCATTTTCCCACTCTTTCACTCAATAAACCGTCACACTTACAGGGATCAGTGGTACATCATTCTTGCAATATAAATAAGTCTAAATCGAGGACATCAGGATAACATAAATCATCGATTATCATCATTATCCATCAACAACTCGATATAAACTTATTCACAGAACTCGACTTCAGTAGTTCATCAATATTGCAGAAACCTTCAACACACCCACAATCCTTGATCATCACTGATCTCACACAACTCTCAGCTTCCATCCTACAGATCAACCCATCTCCCTCTTTGCGACCGAATTGACTCTGGAACAGCCATTATCTTGGTTTAGGCCGGAGTCATACATATTGATTTCCCGAATCTAAGCACCCACTTTGCAGCGGTGCATCTGTGTGAGGTTCAACAGTTCGCTCGGTTGAAGAGTCTCGACAACAAACTCGACTCTCCACTTTCCTAGAAAACCAGCAAACCGTTTTTCCCCATCTACACCTGGCCAACACTTTTAACTTATCGTCATTCATAATTTTTCATTTAGAGTACAAATTGCACGATTTCTGCCATTTTTCTTGTTGATTTCTTTCTAAAACTCAAGAACATTTATATCACTACTAAGAAATCATTCATTTTTTTTTATTTCTTATTTGATTTATTCTTACAGTTATGGGTTCACTTCCTTCTACTTCTTATCAATCGATCAACAACTTAGCAGATGATTTTTGTTAGAGCACTGCTCGGTCGAACTCGCAAGCGTTGCTATCTCAAGCTTGTTTGTCAAGTTTAGTTGATCAAAACTACATACTTGATTTCTAGTCTACTTATAGTTATGTCTCGGACTAGTATAGAAGTGTGTAGTTGAGTTTTAGACTTCACGGCGATCACCAATTGAAGAAGAAGATCTAGGAAAGAGCTTAGAGGAACTTCATCAACAAAAGGTATATGGAGACTAAAACTTATCTATCACTTAGAAGTTTATTATATTTTATCTTCTAAGAGACTAAGTCGTATAGCTATATAGACTTTTACATTATACACACTTGAAATTTTGAGCCGAGTTTATCTCATTTATATATTTCTCGAAATACGTGTTGGAAGCTTTTAGCTTTAGCAAAAGTTCATCATCAACTTGACGTGTTTAGTTGTAGATAATTTATTTTTTGGAAACTAAATATTAAGGATGTTTCAATGATTAAATATAGTCGTAGATGATCATGTGAAAATTACCATGAACATCTTACATGATTTTTGTGAGACAATCATTTGATGTTGACTTCGGAAGTTTCGTATTGATCGATTAATCACTTGAAAGTTACTTGAAGCTAATGGTATGTGTAAGATTACCATTGTCGTCTTCTAAGGATGTTTCAATTATTAAATGAGAGTTTATAATGACTACCAATGCCTGGATATAACAAAGTATGTATACTTTGTATGTGCACTGTAGCTCTAATTCAGGTCTGGAGCTCTTGTTTGCCAACAGGTTTACCTGTGAAAATGTCTGGAGATGTAGTTCGCGTACTCTGTTTGCAAACGGCTAGACAAGGCTAAGTTCGAAACTGTTGTTCTCTCTATTTGTGAACGAAATGACTAGGCCAAAGTTCGGAACTGTGGTTCGCGCACTCTGTTTGCGAACACAATGGTAAGGTTCTAAAATCGGCAAGTATGAAATACATACTCATGAACTCAGGTGCATTTGCGAACTAAAGTCCATGGAACTTTAATGAAATAAAGTATGTGATGAACTTGTTTTATAAACCGTGGCATTATGTTCATGAATTGGTTCTTGTATAGTATTTTGTACAACTACAAACCAAACCGAATATGTTTCAAATTGTTCATGGATATTTCTATGAGATAGTGAACATTTGAACAACTCTCTTGAAACCAAATTAGATTCATTTGATTATTTATCATGATTGATTGATCATCATATTTGATCTAGAAGTGTCAGATGAATGTAGCTAAACTATAAGCGTTCATGTGGCTAACTTCGGTTAACTATTATTGAGCCAAGAAGGTATACACGTTTGGGTACGGTTCATCCATATCTGAATATAGGTATTCATTTGTGTCTATCAATCTAATACCATCTGACCGTTGAGATTGGTTGCTTAGTTTCTAAGCATACTTAGCTTGAATCTTAAAATCAGGAGTTCGTACAACGGTGAATATCAATTGCTTTTATATCTATCTTAGCTTTGATTGTAAGCAACCCTGATTTGAAAGACTATATAAGGGAGAAACTAGCATCTGGAAAACCCAATCCCGACATTCTCGTGTGTCCTAGTTGCAAACTAGAGTCGATTCTCCTTTAACCTAGGTTTTCCAAAACCATTATTAGGTTAACGACTTGAAGACTTCATTTAGGATTCGTGAAGCCAGATCCAACTATTTTCTCTGTAATTGCGTATTTTGATCTTACTTTTTCTATCGTATTATTTTATCTTCTAGATTTACTCGAGATTTATCTCCGATAGGGAAGATATGAGAAGTAATCACAACAGTTTTTCGTCTCAAACTCTTGTGTTTCCTCAATAACTTTTTCTATCAATCAGTTAGGTTATTTTGAGGTGGCTAATATTTCTAGGATGCTCTTCGGGAGTATAAGACCCGATTATTAGTTAAGTTTCTTGTTCACCTTGATTTATCTAAAGACGGAAACAAAACCAAAATATAAACATATGTGTGGGAGACATATTTGTTTATAAGTCTTCAACTTTGGGTCGTACCAACTCTTAGTTGTGGGTGAGATCATCTAAGGGAATCAAGTGCGCAGAGTCCTTCTGGGATTCAAGAGGCGTAAGGAACACGAATGTACCTTAATCGGTGTGAGACTTGGTTAGGGCTCAACTACATTCCAGTCTGAAGTTAACTTGTAGTAGGCTAGAGTCTGTAGCGGCTTCATACAATGTGGTGTTCAAATATGGACTAGGCCCGGGGGGGTTTCTGCATTCGCAGTTTCCTCGTTAACAAAATTTCTGGTGTCTGTGTTATTTCTTTTCCGTATTATATTTGTTTATATAATTGAAATATCACAGGTTGTGCGTAGTTCAATCACAATTGATAAACCCGACCTTGTTTGTCGGATAGAACTTGATTGATACTCGGACATTGGTCTTTGGTACTATCAGAGTTATTCTCATATCAATCAGTCTCACGGATTTCTATCTATTTGATTTACCGATTTTATTGAGAAAGAGATAAAACTCTTTGATATCTTTCTTGATTGAGTCACAGTTTTAAGTTGGTGCTCTCGTAATTATATTGGAGTTAGTCCATACAGATTGCCGAACAAAATATTGGGTGTGGTTGTTATAACCCTGCATTTTCAATTTCAATCAACAACAGACTAAATGCTTGATGAAAACAAAATTACAGATGTTCTAAAAGCTAGAGAAAATTTTTAATATAACAGAACATGTATTGAAATTTCAAAATATATATCTTTATGGAAGCATCAGTTTGAATCGATTTTTTTCAGTACAAGTATGTTTAGGTTTGTTGATGGATCTTATATTCAACTACCTGCTCAGATTTTTGAGAATGGTGTCTTGGTCACTAATCACAGTATTTGTTTGGAAACAAATTGATAGATTCGTAATATCGTGTGTCAATGATACTTTCACGAAGTCAATTTATTTAGGAGTCATTGGATTATCTTCTCCGAAGAAGTATTTTTATTATCTGAGAATTAAGTTTATGAAGGTAAGCTTCCAAGTTTTGGATTCTTGAATAATAATAATGTGACGTCCTATAATCCAACTACTACATTATAAGAGAATAATCTATATCTTGAAATATTGAAGGATCTAAGTTATACCTGGACAACAATTAACCCAATAAACCAACCCACCCATAAACACTAAAAAAAATCCTGGTGAACATGTATACTAATATTTTGTAGATAAAATCCTCTCATGTGATACATATACATTTGTGTAATGGTTATACAAATATGTACATAACAATCAAATTATATGACTTATAAATAAACATTGACTCATTAAGGCTTCATGCTTTGAAAACGAATATTTTCACTGTAGCATCTCATCTAATAAGTGAAATTGATATGTTAACTAGTGATCACATCACCCCAAATTAAAGGGGTGCTCAATGTAAATATGTAACTCTAAATAATCATTAACATACGCCATAGTTCTAAAAGAACAATAACTCAAAGAACAATAATAAATGAAAGCAATCTCAAGTATCAACAAAACATCGTAAATATAACATTCAAGAAAAAAATTTACTAATCCTACAATCTTACAAGGAGACGTTAATATAATATCAATTATATTAGTAACAAAATCATGGTAAAGTGGTCGTACAAACCATGATTCATGATACTAATATCAAGATTAGATAATTGAACAATCGAGCATAATATGCCTTATGCATACGAGTGATTTCCCAAATAAAATTACATACATGTCTAGACGTAAGAGGATCCTCCCTACTATATTATATGAACACATAAGTTAATCTGGCCTACCACTAAATAGTATTATATAATATCGATATGGAAGAGCATCCGTCGTACTAACTACTATCTAAATGAAAGTACATCCTCCCTAATCAACTTAGCAAGGATATGTAGGAGAGAAAAGAGACCCCTGAAAGGAGAACCATGCAACACATGTTACATGCATAGACATCATGTTCAAAAATTCAAAAATAGTATAATATTTAATGATTATAAGAAAATTATATGAGTTCTCACCTCAAATAATGCTAACCCACGCATAACCTTCATTCGATCTCTTTCATATCAACCATATCATAATTAACTTAATATTCAGAGTATTGGTCCAGTTCCAATGACCCAGAAAAATAACTAGCTAGTTTCATCCGCTCCTTCGTGTGACTGAATTCATATCTTTTTTTTTTGTAAATCTAAATTCATATCTTTTTAAGCATCATCTCATCTCGATATTTTTAGTCATCATTCCTAGCCTTTCTATCAATTTTTTATATCCATGTTCTACGTTCTTCTCTTAGACCCACTCTATGTATTTTCTAAATATCTTTACTCACACTCGAAACTTATTAACAAAATTTATATCAATTAACTTGGTATATTCCAGTCACTTTCCTTCTAACGAACTAGTTGTTTTCTCTAACACTTTCCCTTCCTAACAAACTAGTTGTTTCTCTAACTCATAAGCAAAGGAAACGAAATTAAAACTATGTTTATAAACAAGTATATAACACTTTTTTTTCTGAAAGAAAATTCGTATTTTACTGAAGCATATTACTAACACCTTGATACATTCAAATTAAGCTTAAAATTATAGCAAAAACTAAAAATCCTCATAATATCTATTATTAATATTGCTTTCCCATAATCACCAGTTAGTCGTATTCATATTACATTATACTCTTCAATTTCTACACCATATCATCCTCTTGAATTGTGCGCACCATATCATCCTCTTGCATTCCTTCTACCACGCTACTATCACCATCACCATTATCAACAATACTTCAAGAAATTTCAACTGAAATTACAACTGTATCATCCTCCATGAATCCATTGTTATCATCATACAGATCATTCAACTTCATAAACTTTTACCAGCCCTTGTTTTCAGTTGTATATGCTTCAAAAACATGCTCCATTTCTTTTTTCACTATTCTACGTTGATCCTTTCGATCTGTAATTGACATTGAGATTTCAGCTTTCACCGGTTCAATTAACTCGGTAGGAAGTACATACAGTGATAAGTCCCCAAAAACATTCTGATGTAGGACATCGTTAGATTTAGGGTTCATATTTTTTTATTATAATTAGAGCCATTAATCTAGAGTAGTATTCTTTTTTTAGAATTACTTATTTTTAGAAGTTATTTAATTCTAGAACTTTATTTATTTTAGGGATTTCTTATTTTCCAAGTTTGAGTCTTAGAGTTATTTAAATATGAGACAAGTCTATTTACAATATACATTATTATCAATCAATATTGAGATTTCTCAACTATTCTACAACTTTACTATCAAAATTGTTTATTCAAGCTTCCATTCTGCATTAAGTGGCATCACGAGCTTCGGCTTCGATCCTCTTTTTTTTCTGAATTTTTTTACCCTTTCGTCCCTTTACTTATCGAGATCCGCATCTCTTCTTCCAAACCCTATTATCAACTATCCTTTTCTTTTTTAGCAAAGAAACAAAAAAACAAACAATGTCTGCAAGTTTTCTACCAAACCCTTTATTTTTCATCACTACCAATACCGCCTCTGCCTTACTCATCTTTGTCCACTTTCTTTATGATCTCTCTAATACCCCACTTTTCCTACCTTCTCAGTTCTCTCGGTCCGTACACCACCTAAAGCTTCTCTAATTCACGATCCCCATCTTTAGTTCTTGTTCAGCCCAACTACTGAAGGAAGCCCAAAATACAAACACATTATCTCTACTCCAAACCATTCGTTCCTAAAACACTTACTTACACGTCCTGTTCCGTTCCCATTCCTTCATAAAAATCATTTTCTTCCATTATCACAACCGTAACAGTATATATCAGCTTTTGTCTCTTTTCCCTTTTTCTGTTAAGAAAACCAACATGTATCACCATGACAGTCAAAGACAAATACATTGGAAAAGACAATCACACTAGCCTTGAAGATATTGTACGTGCTATTACTGAGTCCCAACAAAACTTACGGAAACTCAAGACGAGACCCGAACGTCAACTTCTGGAATCTCAACTCACGATTCAACGTCACCTTGAATTAATTTCAACCAATTTGGATGCTTTTGTGTTAAACTTAAACGGTGCTCAAGGACCTATTTACAATGATGCTTGTCAACTTCATAACGTTGAAGCAGATGTAAATTATCATGTCTCTATGAAAAAAAAACAAGTTACTACACTGCAACAGTGACGAAGAAGTTTCGCCAATATCAACACCGGAAACACCAGAGACACCATCTTCTTGTGAGTCGCCTAATGCCATTCTTCTTGAAAATCAAAATCTATGCAAAAATATTTTCTGAGTCAAAAGTATTGCGAGATAATTACTACTCCAATTGTTTAACGTCGACATCAACTTTTGTGTTCAGCAATCAATTTTATGATGTTCTACTCTACGATCATCAACTTACTCAAAGTATATTATTTGTTGGGTGGGTCGTTTACAATATCTGGTGAACTCGAAGACGACTTGTTTTCAAGATGGCGGACATGATGTAGTACATGTTTTTTCGGTACTTTTCAATTCGAGACGAATTCTTTTCAAGATGGCAGCCTGATGTAGGACATCCGTTAGATTTAGGGTTCATATTTTTATTATTATAATTAGAGCCTAATTAATTTAGAGTAGTATTTCTTATTTTTAGAATTACTTATTTTTAGAAGTTATTTAATTCTAGAACTTTATTTATTTTAGGGATTTCTTATTTTCCAAGTTTGAGTTTTACAATTATTTAAATATGAGACAAGTCCTATGTAAATATACATTATTATCAATCAATATTGAGATTTCTCAACTATTCTCCAACTTTACTATCAAAATTCTTTATTCACGCTTCTGTTCTGCATTACATTCCTTCATCCCCTTTGGATGTATCTCTAATTGCCATCTAATATAACCAACATGAACGATGAAAGAAATTTTCTCAGGTTCCAAATTATCGAACTCAACAACTTTTCAGATAAACCTGAAATAGGATTCGATACCTGTAATGTTTGTAGAAGATTTAGGAACAAGATGAATCCTTGAAGGAGATTTTGAATCCACCTCCAGGTCATCCTTCTGAAAAGTTTGTCTTGTCTTTTATTTATTGAATCAGATCCAAATTTTACTCTATCTCTTCACGAAGAACCAGATCCATAGCTATCTCTCTATCCGATTTCATATAAATCCCTACTAACACATTTTAACATTCACATGTCAAGACACATGGAAGCGTATAAATTTCCACCATTACTAGGTTTTTCACCGAAAAATAAATTTTCCATTTCTTCTCTGGATGCGTATAACTTTGATTCTACAAAACCTTAATCATCTGAACCCATCATTCTCAATACCCCCAGAACCAAAAATCAAAACCCCAAATCAAAAAAATGACTCACTTCTTGTTAGAGATGAAGAAGTGATGAAAGAATAAGGGTCTGGAATTCTGAGAGAAGTATCGAGAAATGGGGAGAAACATCTAATTTCTCAGCTAATCAGCTTGAGGTGTCACATAATAATTAAATTAATCTACTTCTTTAGTTTATAATAATTAGTTAATTAATTTATCTATTTCTTTAGTGCTATTTATAACCATTATTGAAATTACTATCAAAACCGAGAAAATATCAATTGGTATGCTATTCGACTTGTCTAATAATATCACTGCACATGATAACGACACTTGATTGACTTAATATTGGACAAAAATTTCAAGATCATTATAGTTAAACAAATTGTTGATAATCTTTCTGTAATTAATAAATAATCGTGTTTCCGATAGTGTAACTAGAGCGTAAACTTTTATAATGTTTTTTTTTGTCTTACCCGTTTAGTAAGATCTCCATGTTAATTATCTTTTGGCAGTCTTCAATTTTATTAATGATTTAGTTTGTCTGCAGCTGTTGTGACTTAAGTAATCAATTCTTTTTGTGCAAAATCTGACTTACTTTATTCATAGAAGCAATTCATTTTCTAAATATGTTTAAAGAGTATAAGAAATTGAAAAATAAAGAAATCAGAAATAATAACTCGATAAAAGTAGTCCATGGTTGTTTTAGTACCATCAACATCAAAATTTATATGGTTATCAATGGTTGTTTATGGGATGATAAAGATAGATCATTTTGCAGCAAAAGGCTCAAAAGATATATAATAAAATATTGGCTACCACATCCTTATTGTCGGTGTCGGTTATGGATTAAAGCATTGCACCAGTTTGAACCATCTTTATCCCGTGAAAAATGATTCAATTTGCATTCACTATCCAGAGATGTACAATCTGCACATCATATACTTAGATGGGGTTATAAGCCACAAGATTTAATCCTTGAAACAGGTGAGATAGCATACAAGGATTTGAAATATATGGACCCTGATAGTATCTTGTTTTCCAGAGAATCCTTGGTCATAACACTATAAATAGTGGAGTCTTTTTTTCTTACAAACTTATCCTTTTGACATGCATCTTGATTATTCGTGTGGGAAGCCAACTTGTTGAGACATATGAGTAATCTTTTTAAATAAAACATCATTGTTTTCTTTGTTTAAAGTCTTTTAGATCAAGAAGCTTTTAGTAGTGCCGTTGCTGGGAAACTAAATCGTATTGTTTTAGTTTTTTGATTGATTATTTATTTGATTAAAACTAACGGCATAGTTATCGTTATATATCAAACTTGTTTATTTTATGGTCCTTCTCTTACGAAATATAAGACTACTCAAATTTTTTGAGGATTGACTATTATGGATCTAGTGATTCAAGATTTATAGATAGCATTTGATCAATCAACGTCAACAGACTATGTTCTGTGTGTGTTGACCAATAGTGGAATCAAGTTTTTTACAATGGTTACTTTAAAGTTTGAAGATTGGAGACTTGAAGACTTTTCTTTTTGGTTTCTGGTCTTTGTGATCAACAAGTTTTTTATCTTGATAAACATAAGACTTGTAGAAATGTCTGAAAAAGTGGGGGTCTAACAACCACACCCAATATTTCGCTTAGCAATCTGTATGGACTAACTCCAATATATTTCAAGAGAATCAACTAGACAGTCAGGCTCAACCTTAAGAAAAGTATATCCAAGAGTTATATCTCTATTTCTCAATTCAATCTTCAATCAAACAAATAGAAATTTGCAATCCCGATTGAACATAAGAAATAATTTGGACGGTATCAAAAACCAATATCCAAGTGTCAATCAATTCAACAACCAAAGGTTGGATTTACAATTGATTGAACTTATGCACAACCTGTGATATTTCAATTATATAAACAAATATAATGCGCAAAAGAAATAACACAGACACTGGAAATTTTGTTAACGAGGAAACTGCAAATGCAGAAAAACCCCGGGACCTAGTCCAGATTTGAACACCACACTGTATTAAGCCACTACAGACACTAGCCTACTCCAAGTTAACTTCACTGGAATGTAGTTGATCCCTAATCAATCTCACACTGATCAAGGTACAGTTGCGCTCCTTACGTCTCTGAATCCCAGCAGAACTCTACGCACTTGATTCCCTTAGCTGATCTCACCCACAACTAAGAGTTGCTACGATTCAAAGTCGAAGACTTGATAAATCAATCCGTCTCACACAGAAAAGTCTATTGAATAGACAAATCGGTCTCCCACAGATAAACCTAAGAGTTTTGTTCCGTATTTTGATAAATCAAGGTGAACAGGAACCAATTGATATACCGGACTTATATTCCCGAAGTACAGCCTAGAAATATCAATCACCTCACAATAATATTAATCGTATGGTAGCGAAACAAGATATTTGGAATCACAAACGATCAGACGAAGATGTTTGTGACTACTTTTTATCTTGCCTATCAGAGATTAAATATCGAGAAAATATTAGAGAAGATAGTACTCAATCACGATAGAAAACAACAAGATCAGAACACGCAACTACAGAGAAAATAGTTGGGTCTGGCTTGACAATCCCAATGAAGTCTCAAGTCGTTAACCTACAGGGTTTTGAAAAACCAAAGGTTAAAGGAGAAACGACTCTAGTTGCAACTAGTATACACAGGAGGTGTGTGGATTATGTTTTCCAGTTTCTAGAGTTCTCCTTTATATAGTCTTCAAATCAGGGTTTCCAATCAATGTTACTTTGGTAACAACGCATTCATTATTCACTGTTAGAAACCTTATTAGACTCAAGCTAATATCTTTCAACCGTTAGATCGAACTTAGCTTGTTACACACAAATGAAAAGTGACTTCATTTAAATATGAGTAACCGTACCTAAATGTGTACACCTTTGTTGGCTCAACAATAGTTAACCGAAGTTAGCCATATGAACACTTTCATATCAACCTTATTCATCTTAACCATAACTAGTTCAAATGACTCGAATGAAACTAGTTCTAGAGTTGTTCAATTGTTTATATTCTCATAGAAGTATACAAGACACAATTAAAGCAAAATCGATTTTGATTCACTCGATTCAAGTCATGAACATTATAGCCACGGTTTCAAAAGATTGAATTCCTTATTATATAAATGTATTAGTTCATGAACAAACCGATTTTAGAACATAACCCACTCAAATATGCAAACGGGTACGCATACCTTAGTGGCCAAACTAAGTTTGGGTCACCAATATGCGAACAGGTACGCATACCAACAAACTCAGTAAAGTCCCGGAACTTGAACCTCACGCCGGTATGCGTACCGGTATGCGTACTTAGTTCTCGGACCTCTACTAAACCAATTAGTACGCATACGGGTATGCATACCATGGTTCCCGGACTTGGATTACACATATGCAAGTACGAATACTGTGCTTATATCTAATTGTTCTAAACTCTCATTTCAACCATTGAAACATTCTCGGAGACGACAATAGTTGTCTCATACAAACTATTAGCTTCAAAGCAATTTTCAAGTGATCGAATGATCAATACGAAACACTCTGAGTCTACATCAAATGATTGTCTCATTCAAATTATGTAAGATGTTACTAGGCGATTTTCACATGATCATCTTCTAACTTTCGTCAAGAATATAAGATGAACTTGGTTAAAGCGAAAGCTTACCAACACATATTTCGAGAAATATGTAAGCGAGTTAAACTCATCTCGAAATATCAAATATGTATAATTGAAGTCTATATAGCTATACGACTTTTGTCTCAAATAGGAGATAGAGTAGATAGACTTTTGAGTGATATATGAGTTCAAGTCTCCACATACCTTTTGTTGATGAAGTTCCAAAATCTCCCCTTAATAGTTCTTCGTCTTCAATCGATGAACGTCGTGAAGTCTAATGCTCAACTACACTTTCTATCGTAATCCGAGACTTAGTTATAACTAGATTAGAAATCAAGACTTATAGTTTGGGTAACTAAACTTGACAAACAAGCTTGAGACAGAAATGCTTGCGAGTTCGACCGATCAGTTCTCTAACGATATCTCCCTTTGTCAATTTTAGTGACAAAAACTATCAATATATATGGAATATAAAATAAATAAACTTTGTAGATCTCAATCCAAATGCTTGATTTCCTTGGTTCTTCAACATTACTCGAAATCTTCGTCACTTCCAAGTACTCCAGTGATTCTGAATGTGTTCAAATCAACATCATAGTTGTTTAAGATTCGTATTTATAACAATGAGAAAACAGTAGCTTTCAATCATTGTTGTACAGTGTCATAGTATTATTACACAGCATCAAAGTCCAATTGTATCACAACTTTGACAGCAATACTATAGTGATATGTATTACTCTTCCTTAGTCAATACTTCATCTCATATGAAAACCGCACCCCCTTACATAATGATCCGTAAACCATATGTATTTGTAGTGTGAACTACACATTAATTCTCCCCCTTTTTGTCAATATAAATTGGCAAAGGTACGAAAATTAGTGGGATCCTAATGAAATTTCCATAGAGATATTTCATGACCAAAAGAGAACATATCAACTTTGTTTAGATGATTTCACGTAGCCAAAACTAGTGTATTCATCAAGGAGTTTATAAAGATACAAGAAAACTCCTACAATATTCATAGTTGTTCAATTAAGAACTCTCCCTCATAAAATATCATTCCCGAAAGAACAACAAGAGCGACCTTACTTTCACAAGAGAATAAGGATTTCTTTGGACATAAAAAATCACATGAAACATCGTTCTTATGTCGCCTTTCTCTATCCTCTCTGAATTAGTACTGGTTGCCTCTATGTTGTTTGATAATAGTCCCGAACTGTTGCCTGTGAGTAATTAGGTTCTCATGCTTCCTATTTGGTATTTTTTGAGTACTTGGGTCTCTTCTGTCTAGTCTGCAAACATGATACATGTGTGGTTACTATCTTAAAGTAAGTAATTCAGGGATTTTTCTCATGTTCAGGTGTAGGTGCATCTGTTCATGTAAAATTTTTAGGTCTTCTCCGTTAGGTGTATGTTAGAAACAAGTGTATGTGCACTTTGTTCTAAAGGAATCATGCATAATTTCCTAGTTTCTAGTCCGAAATCTGGGTTTTCATTGTTTCTTAGATGAGAATGGTATCTCGCTTCTAAAGAGGCGAAGTTTATTTTTGAAGAACGACCCCCTCATTTTGTTCACTTTCATTTATAAGTCTGTGGAAATTTTAAGCAGATTAAGTGATATGTTTTGTCTTTTAGTAGAAAAATTTGGTTATGTCATTTACAGTGATGTTCTCTTATTAAGCAGATTAAAAGATCTGTTATGTCTCTTATAGTGATTGTTTCTTTTTAAGAAAACTAGTTTTTCACCCATGCGATGCACGGGTCCGTTTGTTGCTTATGAAATAATGGACGCTTGTTATAAAAAATATTACTATGAAAATAGGTAATGAATACTCTTCTTATAAATAAATGATAAATAAGCTAATATTTAAGGTGGTCTGCGCAAGAGAATATAATGTTGGATATTTTTCAATATTGTTTGCCACTGTCAGGGGGATCCGGGAGGCGTAGCCCCTCCCGGCTGCGTTCAACCTGAAAGGTCAGGTCGCGGGGGTCAGAGTGTGAGACAGCGTCCTGTAGAATATTTTTTTTTGGTTTTTAATTTTGAAAACCTATTTCGGTTTTTAAAAATTTCTATCGACACGTCTCTTCCCATAGGGTTTTCTTCCCTGGAGAAACCATTAATGGATGCCCGTTGAAAGCGTCTGTTGGAGATGAAACGACACCTCCAAAAGGCATGAATTCCTCTTTAAATAGCGAAGGCTTTCTCCCAAAAAAATCATCAAAAACTCTTTCTCTCTAAGCATCTTCAGAATCAATTACAGTATGTTCTTGGTTGGGTCAAGGGAATACAACATTTGAATCCAACAACGTTGTTAGGGCTTCATTATATCGTGACAGAAATATTTCGCTGACCGACTGTACTCACTAATTATTTGGGAAGGGTCGAAATAATTGCTGAAAAGAATCGCAAGGCCTTGAAGTTCCAGTGATACAACATTCTTTTCGTTCTTTGTTTTCATCCTCTATTACTCTGAATTTTCCAACATATAATGAGCAGAGAGACCGGTGATTTTTTATTTGCTAGGAAAGGAATATATATTCATATATATAGAAAAAGATTACATCTGATTAAGGTCGAATGGAAGATTATTGCCCAACCATTCACCTGATACATTGAATCTTCTACTGTATTTAGTTGTTTTATCATCCCAGTCATTAAATTCTCCACTAACATAATCAGATCCTTATCTTCATTGAGAAAGGATATGGAGTTCTTCGCATCACTTATAAATTTTTTTGCGTAACCTCTTGCTTTAACCCACTTCGCAGCTTCAAGTAGGGCTAAACATTCAGCTTCTTCAGGGTTTATTGCTTGGCTCACAACTGTTTTGCACCTTTTGCACTCACATGTTTGGTTGAAAATGACAACTCCAACACCAGATTTATTAGAATCTTTATCATAAGAAGCATCACAGTACACTATGGGGAGATACATGAACTTGGACAACAAATGAATGATTGTTAGGATCCGTAGAGATTGGAAATCATTTGTATCACGAATCATTTTATAAGCAAGTCTAACATATACAGAGTATTAAGAGACACTTGTTGGAAGATGTGAAAGCATTGTCCCTCCAAATACACCACGCAATAGTTAAAACAGAGCAATAAAAATCCTTGTTGGACGAAAGATATTTGCTAGTGCAATCAAAAATATTTATAAGAGTCAACAAATCTTGAAGAACAAGATTATAGAGTGATTTTGCGGAAGGCCTCCCCACTTGTTGTTTTACTTTTGATCAATGCATTGTAAGGAACAAAATTCTTAACATACCGTCTAAATAGACAACCCAAAAATAACCCTCTCACATGACATCCAAGTGTGGGGCCCAATAGCCCATTCGAATCCCAAGAACAGCGGGCCCACCTTATGTGAGGGGATCGTTTTTCGGCTGTTTAAGAGAGTGGTCTGTTTAGAAGCATTGTGTAAAGGCTAAAGAAAAGCTTCCGACCATATTCACATAACTTATCATTTTCAAATGTTTATCATTTCACTTTCGGCCCGACACAATAAAAGCACCAATGAAATAAAATGCAGCATCCTTCATGTGTGTCTAAACTTGAAAACTCGAACGGAGGACTGAACCTCTCCGACATTCTGTCAGTTGTTAGGCCCCCTTATCAAAAATGTAGTGGTTGGTTTAGTAGTGTCCAAGGACTTTTTATACTCGGAAAAAAAATGCAAGTTTAGGTGTAAAAAATGAAAGTTTATGGTTTTACATTTACTGGTCTCTCTCTCCTCTGGCGAGCGAAATTGAATACTCAATCTGAATTGGGGTTTCCGAAGGTTTTGAGGTAAGAATTTTTTTTCCTTTGGAATCAATATCATCCAGCATTGTTATGATCCAACATTCTAACTCATTGAGAAAGGAAAAAAAATGCACTTGCGTTGCAAAGAGGCAACATCCAGAACTAAGAAAAAAATAACAACGCTACAAAAGCAAACATGATTAGATCCTTTTTTTATTTACCTCATGGAAGTATGGTGTACTAAACGTGATACGTGCATTTAAAAAAAAAACAACAATACATGTTCATTTCTTTAACACGATACATCTCCCACACAATCACCTCGATATTTTCTGCAGGAACTATGATTGCGCACATATTCTGCTTTTCTTTTTGCAAGTTCTATAAGTAGCAAGTGGTCTTTCTGATACTACATACCTTGTTTCTGTCATAATTTGTCACAAAAGTAGCTTCCCAGTCCTCAAAGAACATGAACGGGACTAGCAAGGGGCTAATACGGGCTATTGCGCATTCGTACTTATGACCCAGTAGATTTTTATCTAGAAAATTTAGTATCTAGCCCATGATTATTATGATTAGTTAATATAGCCTAAATAAATTTTATCCCATGTTTTGTTACAGTTTGAAATTTCAACATTTCATCCATTTATCTTTACATTTTTCTTCCATATAAATAAATTTATTTCTCCAATCACATTTCATTAGATTTTGAACATTTTAAACTTTTACTTGTGTAATATGAAGCTCCATAGGTACCATTGACTATGCAGTTCTTTCAAAAAAAAAGTACGTGGTTCTGCCGCCCGCACTTGCCATTACTCATATTCTATCCCGACACTACCAATATTTCTTGGTCCGTCTCTGTCAAAGAGAGTCTCTACATTTCCGTATGGATGGATTTTGTCCATATTTACTCTACCAACCTACGTGGCCTCTAAATCAAGTCTACTAAAAGGAATCACGGTTGCAACATGTGTAGTATTAATTTGTCTATATCTATTTAGCACATATTACTCACAGCAACACGAATTCATGCACTTGTTTGCAGGACATCCAAATTGATGAATACCCTTGATGCAACTATAGTAAATAGGCTAAGCGTACCTGTAATACCACAATAAGTAAACTACACCAATTTTTCTAAAGCAAAACAAAATGAAAAATATTATTACCCAAGTCATTTTTCACCCATTTTATCACCATTATCGGTACGTTCCTAGAGTTCTCTGTAATCACACTTGTAATTACGTGAACTAATCCAACCCACAATGTTACATTCATTGTAGTTCCCCAGAAAAAAACAAACATTAATCGGTATAATCCACAAACGTTTACGAAAGAAACGTGCAAATGGAAAGCGTATTATACTTGCTCATTCTTGATCACAAACTCTCCCATCAAAACTTCATTTTCTTTGATTGATTTCTTTATGATGTATAAAAAATATTTGAGCAGTGGAATCACACTATGACAGCTATAAAAAATACCCAACTTAGCAGTCTTGTTTAATTAAAATACTAATATTAAATCCACCAACTGCTTACATGTATCGTATGTAGAATTGTTTCTCCTGCTAGCCACAATCTCGAGAGCAAAGAGATAAAGAGATAACAACTGGATTAGGTTAGGTTTAGGTTACATACCTTGATTACTGATCTCCACCTTTATCTGATTCTCTTTCCTACCCGTTGAATGCGTATGTAGGTCCGATGGTCTTGTATTTTTTTGTAGAACTTGACCACTAATCCATGTATATTTCCCGTTTTCGACAATTAATGGTGTCATACAGCTCAAACAATGCTTCAAATCGCCTACTGCTGATTTGCCAAGCATAATGGAAACCATTATTGTTTGCTAGGGTTACATAATGCGCCAAGCATTAATCTAGAGTATCAAGGTGTACCTAGTAGTAGTTTGGCTCACCAAGGAAGATAAATAGGTTATAACTTCTAATGTACAAAAATAATTAGTACATCAGACTGGTCTACAATCGAACTTCGAGTCCGAACTTCTCGGCTTGTTTACAGAAATTCTCAATTACTTCCTTCATCTATACTCTACAAAAGCACGGATTAAGTTACACAGATATATAACACCAAAACATAAAAGGAATTCCTCAAGTACAAATATCACCAGATCCATGTATTGAGCTTTCTATTTTCCAATCTTATAGATCACACAACAACTAAAAGTAAAATGGGAAGGTTAAAAACTTAAAAGCATAGAAAACAAATAAAAAGAAAAGTAAGTTCATTACCTAATCCATGTACAACAGAAAAAGTGAACCAAGAGATTATATTTCATCGTTTCATTCTTCACCGCCCGAGAGGATATATGACCAACAACTGCAAAACAAAATTAAAAAAAAAAATGTCATGATTTCACCATTTTATAGCTTACATGAATTAATTATTATGGCTATGAAGCTCCGCAATGACAGAAATCAACCGAAACCGGAAGAAAACAACCGAGACCGAAAGAAAACAACGATAAACCCTATAAGAAGGAAAAAAGGCCAATGAAATCCTCAAAGAAGGGGGGAAAGGTGACACCTGAGCTTTTTCCTTTGCTCGAATGCATAAATAATATTAATTGATATTTTCAAATTTATACGACTTTTATAAGTGAACCCTAATATCAAAAATATATGTGATAAAATATCAAAAATAATAAACCATCATATCAAAAATAACAAACCCTAACTCTGTAAAAAAAACTATCGGGAGAATGAGAACAGATTAAAAAGCTTTCTGAAAAAATTTAAGAATGGAAAATGTGGTTTTAGGGATGTGCAAAAGAGTAAAGCAGAAAGAAAATGAAAAAGAAAGAGTCAGAGAGAGAGAGAGTGGATTTCTTCATACCCCTAATTGTTGATGGGCCATTGACATTTACGGCCGATGACCTTTTATGTGCAACTGCAGAAATAATGGGGAAGAGTACTTATGGGACAGTTTATAAGGCCACATTGGAAGATGGTAGTGAAGTTGCAGGGAAGAGATTGAGGGAAAAAATTGCTAGAAGTCCTAGGAAATTCGAAGAAATTAAGCTTGAGTTTGCTTCCAGTTCAGGTGATGATAGTGGTGCTGGTGTTAGTGGCTCTGGTGATGGTGCCACCGTCGCCGCCCCTACAAATTGATGGGCACCTCTTAGAAGTTGATGTTGCTTTTGGTTGAAAATAGTATAGATATTGTATTAGCAGTTGTAGTAAAGTTATGTTTGAGATTAAATTCTTTTATTCTTAAAGTTTTGTCTAATGTTTGAGAACGGGAACTTGTTCTTAATCTCTCAGTATGTAAATATAAGTTTACTACTACTAATTTAGTCCATTTCACCGTAAAATATGTTCTTTACATGCCCGCATTAGTATTATTATCACCCACCTCTTTAAGAGTCTTACATAATAAGGCGGCAGGGATTTTAGAAGTTAAAATTAAAACCCAGCAGAAAGCATTGGTTTATTTTCTTAGGGGCACACAGCAAGATTATGGCTGGCACTTTTGAATTTGCTAAGAGAAGGTTTCTATTTCTTGAACTTCCAAGTTCTGCAACGGACATCTACCTTCCGACTTCTAATTCTTGCCAAGTTTCCTTTTTCACGCTGCCCTATTTCAAATTTCTAAACAGAACACGCTTTCATATTTCTTATATATTATCGTCTGATCTCCCTATAGATCCACAGTTCATCATAATCCTACATTATCCCTCACCTTTCTTTCTTCAATCTTCTTCTCTAAATCACTCATCAATCTTCTGCAACTCCCTCACCAATTTCTCTTAAAATCCCTGTTCAATCTTCTATACTTCATTCATCAAAAATGGATATTGAATCAGGGAAATTTGATTCACAGAGCAACAATGGCAGATATTTAGAAAGTGGGTTTGAATGGTTTAAGGGTTTCATTGGGAAGCTCATACAAAGTGGAACCAAATTTGAGGGTAAAGTAGAAAAATTGGGGAGAGACGATCCAAGAAGACTAATTCACTCCTTGAAAGTTGGAATAACCCTAGCATTGGTCGCTATTCTCTTCTATTTTAGTCCCATTTATGGTGGATTCAAGTCTGCAACAATGTGTGCAATCTTAACAGTGGTTGTCGTTTTTGAGTTTAGTGTTGGTGCCACTTTGGGTAAAGGAATGAACAGGGCAATCGCAACATTTGCAGGTGCTGGTTTAGGGGTTGCTATTCATCACCTAGCAGACCTAGCCGGAAAGGGAGGAGAACCCATTCTTCTCGGTTCTTTTGTATTCTTATTGGCCGCTGTCGGGTCCTTTTCTAGGTTTTTTCCCGGTATCAAAGCAAGATATGATTACGGAGTTTTAACTTTCATATTAACATTCAGTTTAGTTTCTGTATCGGGTTACAGGATTGATGAAATCTTTGAATTGGTTCTTCACAGATTCTCCACTGTTTTGATCGGTTGTCTTATATGGTGTGATGATCTCAGTCTTTGTTTATCCTGTATGGGCTGGAGAAGATTTGCATAATCAAACTTGTCTCAACATGGAAAAACTTGGGGATTTATTAGAAGCAATTGGAAGAGATGGTCTAGTTCATGACAACACTAGCAAATACTTACTTCACCTTCCTGGATGTGAAAGTGTTATAAACTCAAAGGCAGCTGTAGAATCTCTTGTTAATTTTGCCAAGAGGGAGCCACCACACGGAAAGTTTAGATATGGTCATCCATGGAAGCACTATTTGAAGATCAACATGGTAACTCGTCAATGTGCATACAAGATTCAATCTCTTTGCAACTCCATCAAAACTTCTCAAACCCAATCAGTGGAATTAAGTAAGATGATTCAAAAGGAAAATATGACAGTGAGTACAGAGTTAGGGAAAGCATTAAAAGAATTATCAAATTCAATTAAGATGATGGCATATTCTGAATCTATTTTAAAACATCTTAGCAACTCAACGGATGCCGCAGATAATATCAAAGTTTCCCTACAGTCATGTAAATTGGAGGATACAAACATCTTTGAGCTGATGCCGGAAATTCAAACAACTACTCTACTGATGGAAGTCATTGAGAGCATAGGAAGTATTATTGATTCAGTTCATGAACTTTCTAGCCTAGCAAAGTTCAAAGGTTCAGAGGTGCCAAAACCGCAAGTGGAGTGTATTTGTAGTGATGATCAGGCAGCACATGTTGTTATTATGGTATGTGCACTATCTTCAGATCTGGAAAGTGGAGTTTCACAAGACAATTGCCATTTGTGATCATTGTAACTGTGTTAAAAGAAACTTGTAATTAGAAGCCTTCGATTTCTGCAACTGTATATGTAAAGGTAAATGGTGAGCTAACCTGAATTACCATGAGCAATTTGGTGATTCATTTATTCTTTAGTTAGTAAAAATTTATTCCCTTCTGCATGTTTTCTTAAACGTATTATTGATCATTTCTTTGTTGCAATTGAACATTTTTAAAGAACTGTTTATCTTGGTGATGAGGTCTCACTGCATACAACGCAAAAATAGAGCATGCCAGACATTAGAGTTGAGCAATACCCGAGAACTTAAGGATATTTGAGATGGAAGTTCAGTTCTGACTTTTAAAATATTCCATAACATTATGAGGCTTTTGTGGTTACACTAGATGGCAGTACAACTTGTGTTTGTTTTGGCAGTCACAGAGGGAATTCTAGTAGGCACAATCATGATTTTGCTATGCCGTACGTGGGTCAATGATTATAGTAATGAAAAAGTGGTGTGATGGATTATGTATCCAAAGAAACAACAAAACAGAAGGATCATTTACATACTACTAGAGAGGACACACACAGGTACACTCATTTCAGGTCCTTAGAGTTGGGGAGTTTAGAAGGGAAATTGAGAGTGGGTGATTAACCTTATCACATGGTAGAATGGATATAGGGTGGAATGAAGTGGATGGTTGGCAGTGGGGGGTGCAGCTGCAATGGGGCCTGAAGTGGAAACTGGGGGTGAAGTTGGTGAGGAATTAGTTATTTTGACGGGCCATTGCCATTTACTGCAGATGATTTTTATCCGAAACTGCAGAAAAAATGAGGGAAATACTTATGCGATAGTTTATGATTGACGGAAAAGATTGCTAGAAGTCGCAGGGAGTTTGAAATAGAGGTTAATTTTCTTGCGAAGGTTCGTATCTGAATATATGGGCTCTTAGAGCTTATTATTTAGGCCCCAAAGGAGAAAAGCTTCTCGTGTTTGATTACATGCCTAAAGGGAGTCTTGCCACTTTCCTCCATGGTAAGGAACTTCAACCAACTCTATTTAGTTCTTTTCTGTCTAAATTATAGTTGAAACTTGAATTAATTGGTTCGATTGCTGCTTTGGTTGTACAGCTTCAAATTGTTTTTGCAAAAAGTTAATTGCTTATGTTGATATATGCAGCTCGAGGTCCTGATATGCCCATTGATTGGCCAACAAGGATGAACATAGCCATCGGTGCAGCTCGTGGTTTAAGCTATTTTCACCACAATGAGATAGGTGTGTTAGTGTAGTTGCTGATAATGGTGATCCGGCTAGTGTTGGTCGTGTTTAAATGCAAGTTTATGGAGTTGATGAATGTTGGACTTAAGGTTGTGTTATCACCAACGAGACAATAGCAGTAAGTTACAGACAAAGACTCTGGTTTAGAGAACCATGTGCTTAATGAAAAGATAATTATGTGGTATTCTGTTTGCAATTTAAAATATTTCAGGTATTTTGTTTTAGGATTAGAACCTATTATCAGGTATGAAATTTTTGTTCATCCCATCTTCCTATTGTTAAAAGATGGGAAGGAAATATCTGCAATAGTTCTGCAAAATTCAAATTTCAGATATACATATATCTTTATCTTTTGAAACTCATTTATAAAATTGGAATCATAAAAAGCCTGGCCTGAGTTGCATCCTTTCTGGACACAGAAAAGTTGATCCTGACACTTTAGTGAAGAAAATTACAAATTTCTTAGCAGGCTCTTTGAGTGCAGGGAGAAACAAGAATAGGTTTAAAGCACCTAAAAACATTTCTGAAGTCTGGCTTCCTCCAGAAAATAATCACGTTAAAGTTAACTGTGATGTTTTTTTCTGTAATCGTACTAAAACTGGTGGACTGGGACTAATAGCTCGTGATATTGCAGGTATGCACATTGGCTCAGAATGCACCAGCATTGGCAGAGCAGTAGAAGCGGAAGAGTTGGAGTGCTTGGCAGCAGAAAAGGCAGTAGCATGGGCATTCTCCAGATGAAACAAGAAAGTTATTTTTGAAGCTGATTCTCAGCTAGTAGTTAAAGCAATTAATGAAATGAAAATGGAGTCTCTTGGCAACACAGAGGCATCACTGAAGACATCCTATTTGAAGGAATTTGACAGTTGGAGTTTGAACTCCTCTAACTGTTGTACAACTTCAATTTGTTTTTGCAAAAAGTTGATTGCTGGGTTTGAACTCCTCTTAACTGTTGTTATCTTCATATATGCAGCTTGAGGTCCTGATATGCCCAGCTTGTGGTTTATGCCAAAAATCACTGAGTATTGCCTGTGACAACTCATGACCACTGCTGTCGATTCAGATATAGCTGCAACAACAGCAGCTCTATGATACCGTGCTCCAGGACTGTAAGGCAAACACAAAAACCGATGTCTACAGACTACAATTTAGCAGTAATCGCATTAGAATCTCTGACTGGGAAATCTCCTGGAGAGGCAATGCATGGTGTTGATTTACCACAATGGTGAACTTCAATTGTGAAGGAAGAATGGACAATTGAAGTTTCTGATGTCGAAATACATCTACAACAGGAGATGAGTTGCTAATACATTGAAATTAGCTCTACATCATGGTGATCCGTTACCAGCCGCACGACCAGAAGTCCAACGATTGGAAGAAATGAAACCTGAATTTGCTTCCAGTTCTGGTGATGATAGTGGTGCTGATGCTGTTGTTAGTGGCTCTGGTTATGGTGCCGCACTGCCGCTATCGTCCCCCCTTCAAATGACTGAGTAAAATGATTCTCTTATCTCACCTTTTAGAAGTTTCTGTTATTTTTCGTAGGACATTATAGACATAATATTAGTGGTAGTGAGGCATTTGTTCTTGATGGGCTATGGGTTTCAATCTTTACATATGCAGCATACTCTGTTAACAAATCTTGATGGGTAAGCATTTATTCTGTGTTCTCTACTTTTATACTTCTCTGTCATCAAATCAAATACTGGTGGCTGTTTAGGTCTATATATATCACTACTGGTGGCTGGTGGTTGGAGACAAATTCACTTGGAGATGCTTCGTATCTGACGATTTCATGACATAATCCACTGGCGAGAGTAATTTGCTATTGCTTTTATCTCACCCACTTTGACAATTCTAGTAGTATATATCACTACTCCGATGTTGACTTATCACATAATGTTGTGTACATTTGAATTGCACATGTCATGTGAATCATGATAAATGTTGTTTCATCCGTTAAGAATTGCACATGTCATGTGAATCATGATTGTATTCGTCGATGATTGATTTGATTAATTGCTTGCACATTATGTTGTTGTTAGTGATTTAAACTTTGTACAAGCCTTTTTTGGTAGTTAACAGCTGCATATGTTTTGACAGTATATAGACTACCCATGTAATGATTTCATATATTTTGATTTTCATTTGAAGCAATATATATATAGTTTGATGATTCTGAGTCTAATCCGTGTTGTACTTTTTATTTTTTGTTTCCTTTTTTTTGGTGCGACGGTTGTTATTTCCGTCCACTGTGTGATTGAGGAAGAAGACATTAGGTCATGAAGGGGAATTCGAACCGATCCCGTCCTATCCTGTCCTGTTCCGACTCGTTCAAACCAGGTCCCTTCCAGTCATGTTCCGACTCGTTCCAACCAGGTCCGTCCAGTCGTGTTCCGACTCATTCCAGATCAGATGCGTCCCATTTTGTTCTGACTTTGGACTGTGTGCGATCCAGGACGTTCTGGTTTTTGACTATGCATTTTGGGAACCAAAATTTCGAGGTATGTAACTAAAATGTGGGTGGTTACATTGACTATTTACTAGGCTTATTTATTTGTTTTTAAGACATGCTTAGTATTATTTATTTTTGTCTTAAAATAAGTCTACATCATAGAAATGGTCAATTTAAATTTTAATTGTTGATCTAGATCATTAGGAATTTTGGTCTTAATGCTATTTTGTTCTCTTAATGATATTGGATATAGTTGAATGGTGTCTTTTGTTCAATTGGTTGTATCAACTCTATTTCAATGTATTCATTTGGGGTTTAAAAGGACTTAAGCACCATTATTGTGTACTTGATATTTTTCTCCCAAAATTTGAATGTTCCTTGAAATGTATCCACTTGCTCGACTATTAATATGTCAGTTATTTTCAAAAGATACGTTGCAAATAAAATCACATGTATTCCAAATTTTGTGGAAGAACTCACAAAAGATGATATGAGTCAGAAAATTTCCATATTTCTCTACTTCATCCATGATACTAACGAACCAGATATGTTGAAATATGAAAACAAGAGAATTATATTTAGTAACCTACTCAACCTAAAGTAATTGGTTGACATGTGTAGTGAGATTCTCTTGGCCTATTGAGATAAAGAAATTTCTCAAATTAAACTAAATGTAGCAAAATTGAAAATGGAAAGAACCCCAAAGTAATAAGGGTTAGACGTACTGACTCATATAAAGCATGTGAAAAGGGACATATATATCATGAGACAAAGATGCATTTATTTCCTCGGTAGTGATGACACCAAAATACAGGTATCAACTGAATACGGGACAAAGCTAAAATGTAACTCTCGCTCCCATCATAAATGAAAGAGTTGGAAATGCACCTGGTCACAAATGTTGGTAAATACAATGTACTGTATGTATCATAATAGCAACCAATTTTCACATCAACTTTAGTGGCAACAAGAATTTTGCCTGGCCAATTGACTATCTTATCGAGCGTAGCACTGCTCATTTTTTTCAAGATAGAACAAAGACGTCGCAAAACCTCTATATGTACCAAGAGATAATCACATCTTTTTAAATTCCCAAGTAATCCGTGCAAATAGATATCATGTGGACATCAAATGATGTGAATGTAATCGATTGCATCTTTTATTGTCTCTAATACTTGGAAGGAAATATATTCTAGAGAAACAAATGAGTCAATCTAGTGCAATGTAATTCACTATAATATTTGGATTATTGAATCCATATTGACCCCGATGATGAAATGTTGGAAACTGACTCATACAGGCTATGGGTATAACCATAAAGAGACTTTGGTTGTGACGTGATGATTGTTTTGAAAGAACTCATACAAATATCACTTTATTTGAGTGAACGAAAATGGGAAAAAGATTGACAGAATGCAAAGTGACGGCATATCTCTCAATAAGTGTTTTCTAAATTACTAGATGCCCAACCCCCTTCCCATTATGCTTTTAGGTAAGAAAGCATATCACTCGTTTTTACAAAGTCTTCAGTAAAACAGGATCGAGACCATCCTAAGTTGCAAATGGTAAAAATTTCATATTACAAAGAAAACAAGGTGAAATTTAGAAAAATATTCATGCAGAATGCGGACTATTAAAGTGACCGATAGATCTGGTGAATGTTTTGACATTTTGGGCTAGTTATAGTTCCCAAGAAATTTGCGTTTCGAAAACTCCTAGCACATATTACGTACACAATGCAAAGTGCAAAGGCTAACCACCCTTGTTAATGCTAGAGAATTTACATAAAAAGGACTTGATGAATATTGCATGTTTAATAGGATCAATATAGAGCATCTTATACCCAATGGTCTCGCAGAGGCTACCATCAAAGGTTACATATGGTGCCTAAGGAATAGGTTATGCGTACCAACCTATCTTTTATTTCTTTGGGGATATGCAATATTACACGTATCTTACTTAATTCTATTTTGGAACCCAATATTAGTCAACCTTACCAGTTGGTAACTGGATTTAAGCCTGACATTCGTGTTATTACGCATTTTCGGTTGCACTATATATGTGCCATTACGACTCCACATCGTACTATGATGGGTCTTCAAAACTGTTAGGTAGTTATGTTGGAAATGAGTTCCCAACAATTATCCGCATTTTAAAACTTTTGGAAGGAGATGTCTTACCGCTAGATTTGCGGGCCATCACTTTAATGAGACAGTCTTCCCGTCGTTAGGGGGAGAAAAAAAAATTATTTTCTAAGGGAACGACATGAATCGTCGTGGTGTGTTCCCAATGTGTCTCTATTAATTCTTGTACTCCAAAATGTAAATGTGAAGTGATAAAGAATTCGATTTTAGAATGTACAATGATGTTGCTAAAGTGATGAGATCACACATACCAGCTGCAAACCTACCTGCAAATTTATAAATTCTCAATACGGGATATACACTATTGTTGCAACTACACTCAGTGGAAGTGTGATTGAGGCCGTGGCTCCATAAGGGAAGTTGTAGAGACCACTTGGTTCGATCAGTCCTCACCTAGAAAGGAAGTAGGTGATAAGGCACAACTTATTTACATCATCAGAAATCATCTCATAAGATTGTCTCTAAATATGTCCATGAATCAATTGGAGGAAGCTCCGAAGTTTTAAATGATTCTAGAGACAATGAAATCCTGATGGATTATGAGAATGCACATGAGTCAATGGAAGGATCATGCGTGCACAGTAATGATATAATCCATAAATAGTTGCTCCAAAAGTAGAGCACAATGAGATCGAACCATGCTTTATTTTGATTAATTTCAAATAAATAGCATATTTTTCCTACGTAATCCAGGTAGAACTTAGTTCTTTGGCAAATATATGGGTATTTGGTGTGGTAGTGAACCAACCAAGTGTAAAGCCTATGGGACATACATGATTATTTGTCATAGAGCACAGTGGGAAGAATGAAGTCTGAAAGTATCAAGACTCACCTTGTGGCGCAAGGTTTCTCCACAAAGCCCTGGAATTGTCCTCTTGTATGAAACGTTTATAGCGTTCCGCTATTAGTTAGGTGGAATTTCAAAAGGACTTGAAATGCATCATATGTATGTGGTTATTACGTATCTCTGAAAGAATCAAGAGATAAAAGATATTTTCAAAAGTGCATGGTGGCCTTGCTTCCCAAGTCGAATGACTCTAAACCACGGAGTGGTGTTTGCATTTACACTTGAACACTCACTTATTGATTTAAACAATCAGGCGTATGTGGTATACCTGTCTAAGTGACTATTTGATTGGGAAGGGATAAACAAGTACGGTTTTGTGCCATGCATATTAAATAAGTTCCTGATTCAGAATTATAACTATCTATGTCAACGGTATGGACATGATAGGTACTCTTAATAGAATAAGAGACCTTAAGAGCTATTTAAAATCCGAATTTGAGATGAAAATATAGGGAAAGCTCGATCGAAGACCGAGCTTGTGGTATATTATTCCACCAGTTTGTATATGTCCATTGTCAGGCAATTTAAAAAGGACACGCATCCTGCTAGAACTCCCATGATTAGTCGAGTTTTAAATGTACATAAATGACCAATTCGTCTACAGGAAGATGTCGAAGTTGTGTTGGGAGATGAACTTTCCTTATCAAAGTATAATAGACGCATTATTGTACTTATCGAATGTACTCGGCCAAATGTTACATCTTCAGTGAACTTGTTAGCTAGATATAGCTCAGCGCCAACGCAACGTCATTTAAATGGTATAGTGAATGTAATCATGTACTTAAAAGTAACCATTGACATAAATTTGTTTTATCCCTACAAAGACATAAAAAGGAATGCTAATGAAAGTGCAATCCAAAAGTTGTTGATCATGAAGGAACAATAATCTCTTCTCCAATGAAAGTAATCAGGGGGAGATATGGTAGATTATTTTCAAAGTCATTATCAATAATCAGTTTCGAAAAATATATGACTAAAGTAATTGTCTGGAACAACTTTGAAAGTAATCAGGGGGAGATGCCGACATCAGGGGGAGGAGCCAAGGATATGATGTCGACATATTTTACTTCGAAATTGAAGCTGTGTTGTACTCTTTTTCCCTTCGATCGAGAATAGTTTTTCCCAAAGGGTTTTGTTACTCGACAAGGTTTTTAGCGAGACAACACTAAAAACATCAAGTATGTTGAAAGTTGAAGACATAAAGATCATGTTGATATTACTGAAAATATCTGAATCAATGAAATGAAACGCGATAGTCGTTTAAGCAACGCAACTTCCAGAATCAATAAAAAGGTCTTATAAACATTCAAGTCACCAAAGTAATGTGTGATAAACTCCTTTTGACTGCATTAGACTAATGAAAATTTTCTGATATCATTGGGAGCATCTAATGGTGTATTGAACTCTTTTCCTTCACCGAGGTTACTTTTTCCCACAGGGTTTTGTTACTCGGCAAGGTTTTTAATGAGGCAACATATTCGAGTCCGACTATGTTCTAGGTTTTCTTAATATTGTACTCTTTTTCTTTAGTTCAGGTTTTGTCCCTCTGGGTTTCCCTGACGAATTTTTAACGAGGCAATTAACTTAGACTCGTCGATCTTTGAAGATCGTATTGCATGTGATGAACTACATGTGAAGTACTACATTTGAAGATTTGTACCAAGGTTTTTTCCCACCGGGTTTTTCCTTGTCTAAGTTTTAATGAGGCAACTGATTTTGGCGCAAGTCATCAAGGAGAGGACGGCATTTGAAAAACTACATTCGAAGCACTATGTGGAAGCACTACATATGAAGTTCTATTGGACCGCACAAGGGGGAGTGTTGTACGGCCTACGGCCCATAGATGTGCGACCCATCTATATAGTTAGGGTTCACCTTCCATGTATATAAAGGATACTATAGCTATGTGATAAGGTTGATCCATTATCAATAGAAATCTCTCTTATGTCTATGTCTCTTTCTTTTTTCCTATAATTCTACTGAAACAGTGTATATTTTTTTGTTTTTCAAATTTTTCTGCTTTCGTTCCATGATACTTTTCTACAATTATGTAAATCGATATTTGATGTCGTTTCTTTTATCTAAAGATTCAATCCTATATACATATTTTTGTATCAAATTTTTAGTAATTTTCAAAACCAGAAACAAACTGGAACGAAAATATGAAAATTGAAACCTCGGAGTAAGAATAACAAGAAGTTACTGAAACCAGCAGTAACCAACATGTTTGATCACATTACAGTATCCCTACTTGACTAGATTGGATCATTGGAGAGGCCACATGAATAAACCTAGTTAGAATTTACACCTGTACAAACTGGTATTTACTCGAAAAAGACACCAGATTCTATTGTGAAATAATGTTACCATATTTGTTTGTGGTCGGGAATCAACAAATGGCATCACCGCAGAGTAGATCGACGGAAGGTTCTGCCAGTGCACTATATCCGTAATCTCCACAAGCCAATCTCTTTGTGATGGGATGGACCAAAGTTCACTGGGTGCATCAAGATGTCATTGCCTAAAAGGGTTGTTCCACATGTATGTATTCACCGCAGGTTCAACAAACAATGGCTTACTAAATTTGATAGGTTTTCTTCTTAGCATTGTTATCAGTTGTGGTTCTGTTTTTGAGGGAAGATTATAGTGGAAATCCAAAATGACCCTAGATTTTGATGTATAGGCAGGATAGTATGCTAAAACATCTATATATAGGCAGCTACTTTTTTTTTTGTAAATATATCTTTGTAAAAACGATCCGCGGGTTATAACCCCAAAAGTATCACTATCCATCCATAAAAAACCCATCAAAACAAAAGTAACACAAAAACCCCAATTTTGGTTTCATCATAAAATTTTGAAATTTGGGGTTTTTATATCAATATTTAAAAATTTGGGGTTTTGTATCAATTTTGTTTAAATGTAATTTTAATGGATCACAACATTTGAATGGGGTTTTTGTACCACAGGTTTGGTCACCTTGGTTTTTATGACTAGTTTTGTTGTTAAAAAAAAAAAAAGTCTAGAATCAAAACAAGATTAAACGACGGATCATATTTACAGGTTGCAACTGTATCGTCAAAGTTAATATTTTTTGGCTCCGGATCCATTAGAAAAATTCTAGAATCAAAACAAGTTTACACGCCCGATCATATTTACAGGTTGCAACTGTATCGTCAAAGTTATTATTTTTAGGCTCAGGATCCATTATTCATTGTATGGAAAGTATCGTTGGATATTCTCCAAATCAAAGTCAAATAGCTCTTATGGGCGGGTTACAAATCAGTGTTTTCGGACATGGATAAACTTTGGGCCACGGTGAAGGCAAGAACTGGGTTTTAATGAAAATGTTGGGCTGCAAAGTAAATTTCAAGCGGACATGGCAGATTTTGGAACACATGCAATCACATATTTTTGGTCTTGTGACGAATACTAATTGATTTAGGCCACAATTTATGATTAAAATTTTAGTAGTCAGTGACAACAGTATATCTTTTCGGCTGATATGCATATTTGGGGTATATCAGAAAAATTGTCATATGGTTTATAAAAAATTATGTTGTGAGTCTGTCACACGATCTCATAAAAATTATAGGTGAATTTGGAAAAGGAAGAGTAGGAACCTCGTCAGCGACATATCCGGAAAAACATAAGTTTTTGGATTTCTTCGAGTAGCACAATGGACCAACGAAGAACTTCAGAAATTTTACTATAGAAGGAGGGTGCAAAATAAGTTTGATTGATATTCTAAATGGGATTTCCTCGTCTATTTCATAAAAAAAGAAAGAACAAAGACCGAATCGTAGTTGGATTAATAGACTAGGAATAGAATAGAGGTTGTTCACGGACTGGACGAGGGAATAATTCGTGAACCTGTAAAGATCGTAAATTATATGTGAAACCCACAAAAGTCGCTTAAATGATACGGGAGTACATTAGCACATGCGTATAAGTCTTGAAATATAATTCAACATCCTAAACAAAAAAGGGGGACTAACTTTCACTCTATGGTATAAACTAAAACTTATTTTTGAACCTTAGTTATAGTTATACATACAGAACTGGTTCAATTTAAACCTATCCCGATATTCATCTAAAATATTCTGAGACTTTAGCATTGCCTGGTGTAGATGGTGGATTTTCAACAAATGTCAAAACCGTAAAATCATGATACTACATGTTTCTGACGCGGTTTCAGGGATCCATGTGACTATTCGTGTTTTACGAAGTATGATGCATATGTCACTCAAAAGGCCTCTCCGGAGCGTTCGACACCGGGCA
Organism: Papaver somniferum; assembly: GCF_003573695.1. Lineage (NCBI taxonomy): Eukaryota > Viridiplantae > Streptophyta > Magnoliopsida > Ranunculales > Papaveraceae > Papaver > Papaver somniferum. The sequence goes on from NW_020628818.1 coordinate 63,420, forward strand.
TTTCATCATAGCCTCTATGTAGAATAACGTAATTAGGCGGTTCTCCGTAAGTTTGAGAGCTTAACCCCTTCAAAACGCCGGTGACACTCACTGTTCCCTGACTACATAGAGGAATTCGCCTCTACATAGAAGAACAATTGGGCGGTTCTCCGTAAGATTGAGAGCAATAACGTCTTCAGGACGGTGATACTCACTGTTCCTGACTATGTAGAGAGGCCCGTGTATAGACTCGGGCAGTCCTCCATACATGAAATGTTGAGAGGGAAAAACGTCTTCTGGACATTAGCAACACTCGCTCATTTACTGACTATACGCAAGAGATTAAATTCTAGGTCATATTCACCACTGAATTCTTAGAAGATAATCTATATTATCTCATTACTCCTATTTCATGATCGAAATGGTAATAGATAAATGTATTACTCCGATTTCATGATCGAATCCACGCCTGATCTCATGAAATGGTAATAGATGTTACTCCGATTTCATGGTCGAATCCACGGCTAATCTCATGAAATGGTAATATCACCACTTATTTTATTACTCCGATTTCATGATCGAATCCACGGCTGATCTCATGAAATCGTAATAGATATTACTCCGATTTCATGGTCGAATCACTACGGTCCCATGGAATGGTAATATCACCGCTCATTTCATTACTCCGATTTTATGGTCAAATCTGCGATTCCATGAGATGGTGATGAAATTATCATTTTATTATTCTGAATCCATAGTCCAATCTGCTGCTGATTTTATGGACTGGTAATAAATAACTACTCATCTTATTACTCAGTTTCATGAATTATTCTCCACCGAATTTCATAAGTCAATAATAAATACCCAACAACCGGGCATCTGGACCATCACTGAGTAAGCCCCACAAAAATGGTGCGAGTATACTCGACAATGATGCACGACTGAGCACCCGGATGCACGAACGAGTGTCCAAAAATATGAAATAATGAGGAATCCTTCGCAAAACAAGAGAAAACAATAAATATTAATAAAATAATAAGAGGCGCCCAAGGTCGGGCCCACCAGCCGGTCGGCTGGCCGTGCCTTAGCCATGGTCAGTCCATGCCTCTCCCATTATTTTCCTTATTTTTTGTTATTTTGTGAACTCACGAAAACTCCTTGGTTTTAGCAACTTTCCTTGTTTTTGCAAAACCCGTGAATTCTCCATAAATTCGTGGATTCACGAAATAATATTATAAAATAAGGAGAGATGCGCGGGACCGGGAAACCTAACCGGCCGGCCACGCCTAAGACGTGGCCGGTCCCACACCTCAAAATCCTTAGCTTTTTATAAATATTATTCCCTAATCTCACGAAACTCCTCTGTTTCAACAAAAACTCGTGGATTCTCCATAACTTCAAGGATTCATGAAAAATAATAAAATAGGGAAAGGTGTGCGGGACCGGGCAACCTAGCCGGCCGGCCATTCCCTAGCCATGGTCGGTCCCACACCTTGCAATCCCTAATCTTGCATAATTATTATTTTCATCAGTTCATGAAACTCCTGGGTTTGAGCAAAATTCATGATTTCTCCATATTTTCTCAAATATTGCTCAAATCAAGAAAAACCAAAAGCCAACATAGTCGTACTAATGGCTAGCCTCTCACGACAATTTTAAATATTAAAATACTTTTATTTTAATATTTTCAAAATATTGATGAATTGAGCATACATGCTCATTCTAACAAAAATCGAGAATTCTAAGTCAATATGAAACTCTTCTGAAAATTCACTATGTTGCTCGAACGCGCATCAGAAAATACTGAAACTCTCAGTTGGAAACACGGACACCACGGCAACACGTTCATTCCTCCATGATCGACCAGAGTCATTCCTAGGGCTTGCATAAAGCCGGTCCCACATGTTTTCATAATTCTGACCTAATTTGCTCAATTGCTCATACTGGGCCCGAACTGCAATTTGAGGGGTCTGAGAAATCCATCACTGTGCAAAGACGCGATGTGTCATCCACCTAGCTTACTCAAGTCGAAGATGCTCAGTCAAGCGACTGGCGAGCGCCCATTATTCATGAATTGAGCAATTCTCTTACGGAGGGGAAAATTATCCTCAAGGAGTTGAAGAACTTTTTCCTGCTGCACGAAGCGTTATATTATCGCAATCCTGATGGATCCCTGTCTCGATGCCTCGGAGATGAAGAAGCCGGTGAATAACTCAAACGTATACATGAAGAAGTATGTGGGAAAACTCTAGTGGTCACACTTTACAGAAGGCTTCAAAGGCTCGGATACTATTGGCTTTCCATGGAAGCTCAGTCGAGGATGCTGCAAGGATCATGTCCCAATTGTCAGACACCACCTCATAATTTGGAGGTTCTAACACTTCATCACTCTGGGGACTGGAGAGAACCTTACATAAAATATCTTTGTGACAACAATCTTCCGTCATAGAAGAGAGGTGCAATCAAACTCATTCAGGGATCCAAACATTTTTTCTACTTGGAAAGGATTTTGTATCGCAAAAGCTTCTGTGGGAATCTCCTGAGATGCTTGGCCGAGCATGAAATTGCCATAATTTTGAAAGAAATGCATGAAGGTGAACACCAAGGGAAGAAGAAATTGTTTCTCCAAATGTATGAAAAATATTACTGGCCAACCATGGAAGATGACGCAGCTGCATACGTTCGGAGATGTCATCAATGCCAAGTTCATGGTAACCTCATCCACACTCCTTATCTTCCATTACATTCTGTAAGCAGTTCGTGGCCCTTCTATAGCTGGGGACTGGATATCATAGGAAAGATCAATCTGGCATCTTCAAAGCAGCATGAATACATCATCACAGCAACAGAGTATTTCACCAAATGGGTTGAGGCTATTCCTCTTCGAAGCACCACTGGAATCACAATCGTATCTTTCATCAAAGAGTTCATCATATGCAGATTCGGCGTTCCTAAACATATCATCACGGATAATGGAACTCCTTTCTCCAACAAACATGTTGCAGAATTGCTCGAAGAATACGAATCAAACATATTTAATCCACACCATACTATCCCCAAGGAAACGGAAAGGAGGAGAGTACCAACAAAACCTTGATTCGGATTCTCAGTCGAACAATTCATGATAATCCACGGATGTGGCATGAGGAATTTCCCATGGCTTTGTGGGCCTACCGAACTGCACCAAGAAGATCAATTGGGACTTCACCATACTCTCTCTTTTATGGCACCGATGCCATTCTCCCAGCCTAAATGAAGGTTCTCTCTGCAAGAATCACATCATATAGTGGATTACAATGAGATGAAGCAGAAGTCTTAGATTCAAGAATTGCTGAATTGGACATGTTCGATTCAAGAAGATCCAAGGTGGAAAAATATGTAAAAACCTACAAACAAAGGGTTTACAAGGCCTACAACAAACTGGTAAGAACTCGAACATTTCAAGTAGGAGTTTTGGTTTTGAAAACAACAAATCATATCCAACAAGACATGTCCGCTCACAAGTTCTCTCCGAAATGGGAAGGACCTTATGCGATCATCAAGGCAGTATCCAGCAGATATTACAAAATCTTAGATGTTAATGGAGGAGTTGAAGGAAACATCATCGACGACAAGTGGCTCAAGGTGTATTATGCTTGAACAATCATTGGAAGTATTAAATTTCTAAATGTAATTTCTGTTTTCTCCAAAAGAACAATATGCTCATTCACTCAAAATTCAAAATATCCTATGAATCTCACAAAAATCTTCCAATCACCTAATTTATTCAAAACAAAACCTCAAACCTACATAAAATCTTCCTCTCACTCAGAACAAACCATCCAACAGAGGATAATCTCTACAGAAAACACTGTCAAGCTTCTTATGGAAATTTTTGATTTTCACCTTCAAGTCCTGAACTGCCTTCTCAACTCGTGCTGACTCTAAGGCGAGTGTCTTTTCTTCCTCCAATATGGCAGTGGACGCGGAAATTGCATCAGCAGCGGCCGCCGCCTTGTGAATTTTGATCATATCGAGTCGATGACGAAGCCAACCTATGTCAAACTGCAGGTTTCACAGTTTGAAATAATCTCATCCCATTTGTGCAGTTCATGATTTTTGAAATCTCGCAGATGCGTCCGGTTCATCTCTTCAATGATAGGTAACAACCCTGCAACTGTAGTTAGGAGGGTTGGTAGAAATCCTTTCCATACTTCGGTCGTAGCAATATGCCTGTACCTTCTCCAAATTTTGGTGTACAGGGGCGCGTGACACTTGGGAATGACGAATCCCCCAACCACTTCATTATTCGGGCAATTGTTGATCATGGGAGCCTCAAACGGGAGTCCAGCTATTGGATACTCAGGAGCACGAGATCTAACCTCAGTATCCACATAATCAGTGGAGTTCTCGTCGACACAGTTGTTGATATCATCAATCACAACCGCGGATTTACCGTTCTTCCTTTTTCTAGCATCGACGACGACATGAACATCAACCTGCGATGAAACAATGGAGTATTTAATGGTATTGACCATTGATCATGGTAAAATTCTTAGTCGAGAAGTTATGAAATTACTTACAGACATTCCGGCATCAACAGGAGCCGACCTATACTCGGAAGGAGCTTTAACCGTCCGTTTAGGTCTCAAGCTACGAGAGGAATGCTGATTTTTTTCATGATCCTGCAATAAATTCTTTTCTTTTGATCAATCATCCTGATCGAGCAAAAGACAAGAGAAGAAATGTAACTCACCGAGATGGATACTGCCACAGCATGTTCGGCATGAGATTCACTTCTGGAAGAAACACTGCTTCTGGAAATGGTGACGAGAGGTAGGATTATGATCAAAATTTCTTTTGATGATACACAAAGGCAGGAGATGGTCGACTGTTTAAATAAACCATAAGTCCAATGTGGATGCTTATACCCTAATGGATAAACAATTTTGTTGCGGTTTCTACTGAAACCCTAAATCTCGAATCAGATGCGTGACAGATGGGAGAAGAGTAACAATGCTGGGGACTGACGGTTCAGACGTAATCAAGATTACAACTACGGATTGATTGTCTGGTAGGCCACGTGTTTTCTAGACAACTCATGTTTTTGCATTATGTGGGTAATTATTGTCTGTGTGGACATTGGTCCATCTACTGGAGATATGAGGAAAATTCAGAAAGGAGATACTACAAGGAATTACGGTTCAAAAAATAATTATCTCTAAAGAAACATCTCTACATCCAAGTTGCTTAAACCAGAGAACATCTACTTCAACGGAAAATAAATAATCTCAGAGAGGTTTATGAGCCAAATTAATTGTCAGATTCGTCAGAGTCATCAGACTTGTCAGAATTATCAGATTCATCATCGTCCTTTGCAGAATCCTCTTTGAGTTTTCATCAGAATCACTATCACGGCCATTGATGAAGTCTGGGTGGATATTAGGATCATCTGAGTCCGAGTCATCCTCTGCTTCGTACTCAACTTTGAGTTCAGCTTCAACCTGCTTCGCAATCTTTTGAAGTTCTCTGGTACGCCGGTCTGACTTAATCTCGTAATTCCGTATCACCCACACAGTTTCCTCTTCAGAAGCATTAGCGTCAGAGTCGGAGGGTACACCATCAACAAATCGACGCCTCTCTTCAGCAGCCTGTATCCTGCACCGGATTCGATCCTTTCTACGTCGACGATCCTCCATCTCATCATCCTGGGAGTTTCTCTTCATGAGCCTTCATAAGAGATCCTTCGGTCATTAAGGGGTATGCTAGCTTTAGCTCCCTCAACATAATTCGTTTTAGCTCGCGATTTGGCTGCATACTTGGAATCCTCGTCAGAAGAGATGGAGGAGTAATCGTTGCTGCTGCTGGTGGAAACCATCATTGTCTGGAATCAAATCAGAAGCACAGAATTACAAACGACCTAGTGATATCAGTTTCAACAACGAAAATTGTAATCCCCAACTCTTACCTATTTTACGATTTCACTATACTTTAGTGATGACGAAACTTCGAAAACTTGCTCACTCCTTCAAACCTGCAAACGAGCAAAACTTATCATTCTAGATTCAACACTGACTTTTCACAAAACTATGTTCACATAACCTTTCATGTGAACATTCGCTGATTTTCTACATGTGTGCATATATTATAAAATCGCCAAACTCATACATACATTATGTCATCAATACAATTGTTTGCTTTCAGCAATTGCTCAAAATCATAAATTGATTTTCATAAAACCGTGAACAACCCGTAAATTTTTACTGAGTGAACATCCATTGGTTTTTCGAAAATTGGACAACGTCCATTCTACAATTGCGAAAACTCACATACAGATATTATTTCACCGTGAATAATTGTCTACTTTCAATAGTTGTTCAAAATCAAAACATTGATTTTACAAAAATATATAACGTGAAACTCATGTAACTTTGAAAGTATGTATTTTCTTGGTCCCTCTCGTGAGCATCCGTCTTTGAAACGAGAGTATATTTTCAAAAAAAAAAAATTCATGAAAGATCATAGATTTTTTTTATTACTAACAGACGCACGTCTATTCAAAAAAAAAAACTTTTCTCTCGTACGAGCATCCACCTTAAATGAGGGTTTATACACTTTGTGAAATCTCACATATTTAAAAAATAAAATTTTGGTTTTCATGAAAACTCATAGACAAAATTTTATGTCATTAGACTCAGGTCTATTTAGTTTGTTTCTTAACTAACGAACGATACGTCTGTTCCTAAAACAAGGATTTCCTTTTTTGGGTCGAGCCCGTAAACGCTGAACTGACCAAAACTGGACTTTCAACCGACCAAATCAGCAGTGACTCATCTCTCCACGCTCACGGGATGACACTCTATCTTACTGTCAGGTTCTCATCTGTGCATTTGCTCGTACAAGACATCATTGGGTAAATCGAGGATTTGAAACTACCTTTGTAGACTGAGTTCAACCACTGATCTCATCGACTGAAAATCACCATTTAATGCTTACTGCGGAACATGACTATTCCTCACTAAGCAGGGACTTAATGTAGATGGTGGATTTTCAACAAAGGTCAAAACCGTAAAATCATGATACTGTATGTTTCTGACGCGGCTTCAGGGATCCATGTGACGATTCGTGTTTTACGAAGTATGATGCATATGTCGCTCGAAAGGCCTCTCCGGAGCGTTCGACACCGGGATTTCATCATAGCCTATGTAGAATAACGTAATTGGCGGTTCTCCGTAACATTGAGAGCTTAACCCTTCAAACGCCGGTGACACTCACTTCCCTGACTACATAGAGGAATTCTCCTCTACATAGAAGAACAATTGGGCGGTTCTCCGTAAGATTGAGAGCAATAACGTCTTCAGGACGGTGATACTCAATGTTCCTGACTATGTAGAGAGGCCCGTGTATAGACTCAGGCGGTCCTACATAGATGAAATGTTGAGAGGGCAAAACGTCTTCGGGACGTCAGCAACACTCGCTGATTTACTGACTATAGGCAAGAGATTAAATTCTAGGTCATATTCACCACTGAATTCCTAGAAGATAATCTATCTCATCTCATTACTCCTATTTCATGATCGAAATGGTAATAGATAAATGTATTATTCCGATTTCATGATCGAATCCACACCTGAACTCATGAAATGGCAATACATGTTACTCCGATTTCATGGTCGAATCCACGATTGATCTCATGAAATGGTAATATCACCACTTATTTTATTACTCCGATTTCATGATCGAATCCACGGATGATCTCATGAAATGGTAATAGATATTACTCCGATTTCATGGTCGAATCACCACGGTCCCAAGGAATGGTAATATGATAGGGTGTAGAATACATCCTATTTATTATCTATTGTTTATGATTTCTCTGCTATTTTTCTTGTGAATTATGTATTTTACGAGTGTTTTTGAGTTATTAGGTACTTTGGAGTCGCATGGAGGAAAAGAGGAAGAAATTACCCTATTTGAGCCAAAAGGACAAAATTATCATCTCATGGGCGAACATTATTGGAGCCCAGTCAAGGTTAAGGGGTAACTTTGTTTGGAGGAGGACTAAATGCAGTCAATCTAAGGTTAAGGTTAATTCGGGTATCCATCTAGAAGATTTGTGGGCCGTTAGCACCCAAACCCAACCTAACCCTAAAGTCGAGAAATATCTCTTCTTTCTCAATCATTTGTAGCAGAAATTGAGAAGAAAATAAAAGCTGTTGTTCGAGAGAAATAAAAGGGGATCTGAAAATCGAAATGATTTTCAGCCAATTGAGAAACTGAGAGATGAAATTGAAGTGGATTAAAAGGAGAAATCCATGATGTTCGGGGTTTACTGATGAATTTAAGATCTAGACACAGAGTTGATGTTAGAATCTCAGTGAAATAGGAAGAATAGTGGTTTTGTTGTAGAAAGTGAAGTTAGGGTTTCATATACGTTCCGGTGAGATGGGATTTGTGAATCGAGAAGAAGAACAAGCTGTTAAATGATGAAACGGGAGATGGGTTTGAGCCATATGGTGGTGGTGATAAAATTGTATTTAATTTACAACCATGAATGTTGCGGTCGATATTCAGTAGATCGAGAAGAGCAGATGGGTTTTGAATGGAGCAATTCGAAGAAGAAGAAGATGGGTTTCTGGTGGAGTTGAGATGAAATTCAGAAATGGGTTTGATTGTTTTGCTTCTGCAATGAAGAATCTCAGGTAACCAGCGGTGAATTTTCAGGTCGAATTCCGGTGATGCCGAGAACTTTTTAGGCGACCAAGAATACAGAAATTTGTGAAGAATTCTCTAGACTCATGGGTTTGATGAATTGGACTTAAATTTGGAAAGTGAAGATGAAAGATTTGAGAAAGGCAAGGACTTGGAGAGAAGAATTACAAAGGGAAAGGTATTTTATTGCTAGGAAATTGAATCCTATAAATAGAGAAGTTCCTCTACACACTTCTACACCTCTCTACACACACAACACTTGTGTTTTTGCTTGCTTTCAAAATTCTTCTTTCAATTATTTGTGTGAACTTTAAAAATTCTCCCTTTAATTATTTGTGTGAATTTCAAAAACATGAGTAACTAATTTTCTTATTGATTGAGGATGAATTCCTAGTTCTTAACATGTTTTGAGTTTTGTTTTTAAATCTACTTTGAAGTTTTTCACATGATTATCGTTGTTTTTACTAATAGAATGTTTATACATTCATGGTTGATTGATAAATTGTTTAGGTGGCCAACTAAATTGATTTTTAATTGATATAAAGCTAGTGAAAGTTAGGGGATAAGTAATCGTTTTTGACTCTTTAACAAGTAGCAAACACGAGAACTTGTGGAGGGATTCGTGGAGCAATGTGTGTGAAAACAACGTTACGACGTAGACCTTGAGATAAGTCTAACTATTGATATCAACCCAATAAATTCATAAATCTTAATGTGTTTAACTAAATTACATCTTGAGTGAGCTACTACTAGGTGTTTTGGTGAATAGAATCTGGTAGTCGGGAACTTCCGTATCCGGTGATACTAGGGATTTAGGCGTTTAGCAATGAGCTAGCTGCTTTACCTACGGCTGGTGATAATCTGTGACTCATAAAAGTGGAAAAGAACATAACTTTAATCATTTTTGCAACGAAGAAGGATTCCTTGATCTAATCTCTCTTATTGATTTCAACTTTATCTTTTTAATTGCTTTGTTTATTCTTTTACTTTATAAAATCTAAAACCCCCTTTTTTGTGACATTATAAGACAACTAAAACCTCTTGCTCCTCATGGGAACGATCCTTACTATCGCTATATTACTTGTTAATTAGTGAGAAAAATATTAATTAATTTGTTGTGGTTACGACACGCACCAAATTTTGGCGCCGCTTCTGGGGAGCAGCGGACGATTTAGTTGTTTTATTTTTTTTTTGCTTTATTCATGCTTTGTTAGATTCTATATCGTATCTAACTTAGTTTTCGAGAATCTTGTTTCAGGTACTATATCGTTGGTGAATGCTTAAAGAGGGCAGACCGAGTCCAATTGGTATACGTTTTCGATCCGACACTCACTAAAGGACCTCTTTAGAGCGGTTAACACTACGCTTCCTCCTCTTCTTATCTAGTGAGTTTGCAGATTCCGATATAGACGAAGAAGAAATGGCTGATCGTACACTCAAGGATCTAGCTTCTCACAAGATCGATACACAACAATGGTGTATCCAAACTAACTCAACCTTCAAGATCAAGCCAGGGTTGATTAGAGAGTTACCAAAATTTCATGGCATGGTTAATGAAGATCCAAACAAGCATCTTATGGACTTCCAAACCATAGTCATGGCTATGCTTCCACCGGAAACTAATGCGGATGGAGCAATGTTGAAAGCTTTCCCGTTATCTTTGGCGGGCAATGCTAAGGAATGGTTGTATTATTTGCCTTCCGGAAGTATCACCACATGGAATGGATGAAGAAACTTTTCCTCGAGAGATATTTTCCTGCCTCAAAAGCTACTCAAATTCGCAAGGAGATTTGTGGGATGAAGCAAAATGTGGGAGAGTCATTGTATGAATGTTGGGAGCGATACAAGAGATTGATGGCAAGCTGTCCACACCATCAATTCAGTGACGTCATGATACTCCAATACTTCTACGAAGATCTCCACCCAAGTGATAGATCTCTTCTTGATGCCGCGGGTGGTGGTGCACTAATGAACAAGACGGTGGCCCAAGCTACCGAGTTGATTGAGAGTATGGCGGCGAACTCGAAACAATTATACACAAGAGAGGAACCAATGGTTAGGCGAGTGCATGAAGTTAGTGATTCATAATCATACCTTGAACAAAGGATGGGGAACATGGAGATAATGATGCAAAGGATGGCTGCAGTTATCATACCTTCATATGATGAGACCTAACAAGTAAATGCTTTGTATCCAAATCAAAGGCCAAAGTACGATCCATACTCCAATACTTACAATCCCGGTTGGAAGGATCATCCTAACATTAGTTATGCGAACAAGCAAGCGGAGGCTCCTAATCCATATGTGCAACAAGGTGGTTTCCAACAATCACGCTTCCAACCTCAACAACAATTCCAACCACAACAAGTCAAGGAGCGTGATTCTTCGAGTGATGACAAGCTCAATGCGTTAATGCAAGGCATGCAAGGTCTTACTTCTATGTTACAACAAAGCCAACAAAAAAGAATCGGCCATTAAGGCTTTGGAAACCCAAATGGGACAATTGGCGACCGATGTGAACCTATTGAAAGCTCAAGAATCCACAAAGCTTCCTTCACAACCATTTGTGAATCCAAGAGAGAGTAACTCAATTTCCTTGAGGAGTGGAAAACAAGTGGAGCAACCAAATCAACAATAAGGTGCATGAAAAGTTAGTCGAAGACAAAGAAACCACACCAAAGGATAATTCCAAGGAATCGGTTCCTACTTTCACTACTCCACCCCCGTTTCCTAGCCTTTTCTAAGTCGAAGAAAGAGTTGGAATACAAGGATATTTGGGATATCCTTAAAAAAGTACAAGTCAATATTCCACTCATTGAACCTATTCGACAAATTCCTCGTTGTGCAAAGTTCTTAAAGGAGTTGTGCATGAAGAAGAAAAGATTAAAAGGAATAAAGTCATGAATGTGGGGGAGAATGCTTCGGCGTTCATTCTCAAGAAACTCCCACCTAAATTAAAGGACCCCGGTAGTTTCACCATACCTTGCACAATCGGTAAAACAAGATTTACTCGAGCTTTGCTAGATTTGGGAGCATCATTAATGTTATGCCTTCCTCGATTTATGATTCTTTAAATCTCGGTCCTCTTAAGGTGACCGGAGTAGTTCTTGAACTTGCTAACCGATCTAATGTTTACCCGAAAGGGATTGTTGAGAATGTTTTGGTGCAGGTTAATGAGCTTGTATTCCCGACCGATTTTATGTCTTAGACATGAATGATGAGAACTCTCCGAAGTCTACACCTTTGCTATTGGGTAGACCATACTTAAGCACCGCTGGAACGAAGATTGATGTCCAAAATGGGACATTGACTATGGAGTTTGATGGTGCGGTCATCCGCTTCAATATCTTTGAGACAATGAGATACCCAAGTGATGCGAAGTCATGTTTTCATTATAGAGATTGATGCGGGCTAATGAATCATGCAAGAGCTAAGTCGGGCCGTCGACTTTAAAACAAGCGCTTAATGGGAGGCAACCTAGGTTTTGTATTTCTTATCCTTTTACTTTTTTTTGTTTGTTTTGTTTATTTAGTTTTCTTGTTCCATATCATACTAGGATTTCCCACCTTGACTTTACTTGGACGATTCAATTACATTGAGGATAATGTAAGGTTTAAGTGTGGGGGAGTAATTAAGCATTTCATTTATTTTAACAAAAAAAATTGCATAAAACCTCCAACTTGTAGAGATTCTAGAGTCACTAGCATACTTCTAGGTATGTTCACATAGAGAATTCTGACCGACATAACTGAACTTGGAAGTGTTAGGAACTACATTCGGATTTCTTGCTTGTTAGAGCGTTAAATAATGGATTTAATCATGCCAGTGATGCAAATTAGGAGCAGGGAGAAATGCATTATTAGAGTTGTTGATCAATCATTAGTCAAGACTACCTTATTTATATTATGCGAGGCACAGACCATATTTCTTCATAAATAACTAAAGAGCTTTCTTTTGAGCGTGTGTCACCATACGTTAATTGCGGGTAGAATGTTGAGCTACCCAACCTCCTACCAATAGAAGCACTACTCTTTGATCTCTTGAGTGCTAATTTTGTCAATCATGAGGGTGACGTCTATAGATGAAAGCCTCCTTCTTTTAGTTCGATTTGCAGTTAGCACCATTCTCTCTCTCGACAACAACGGATCCATAGAAACACCATCATCATCAACAAGGGAGCGACATCAAAATCTACAAGGAAAGTTGAAACAGTTCAAGGTTTACAAGCAACGGAACAAGAAAAGAGTAAATTTCATATCCAAGTAAAGCAACATATAATGAGCGGAATTTTATATCCAAGTTGAAGACCTATTTATAAGAGCAAAGAGAATAAAAAGGTGAGAATTGTTGAAGTTTATGATTTCGAGACGATACAAGTTGTCAAGAATCAAGCGGTAAAATACTTCTCCCACGGCCACGGTTTGTTTTATTTTCACTTTGTTTTGTATTTATTTTTCTTGTCCTAATCAAAAAAAAAATGGAAAAAAAATGGAAAAAAAAGGAGAGAGAGAAAATGAGACAAGAGAAAAATTTATCATTGTTTTTAATATTTATTTAATAAGCCGTGGGGAAGGAAAATATATAAGGAAGTTTCAAGCGACAAGGATTCAAGGTAAAGAGTTACAAATTGTCAAGAAATTACGAAGTTCAAAAGTTTATCATCAATAGTTGAAGCCGAAGACGAAGACCAAAAAGATGAAGACGAGGAGCGAAGACGTTTCTATTGGATGCCGTGAGAGTGGTGTTATCATCAATGCAATCGGATGTGAAGGTGAGTAAGTAATCTCATCCTCGATAATAGTGGTTGATTTCCTTTCTTAGAGATCGTCAGAAAAATGGTTTTTCAAAATGTTAAAAGATGTGGGTTTTTTAAATATTTCAGAAGTTGTCCTTCCCACCATTCAACGTGTTGCAGGATTTCTCTCTTAATTCCACACATGTGAGACCCATAAAAAGCCGTCTTTTGAGTGAAATTTCATAAAATCCTTTTTGGTGAGGTAGAATTCGAGGAGAAATGCTTATTGATCGCTCTCAAAAACGCGTTCTCTCATTATGGTGTGGTTATTTCTCACTCAACATTTAAGAATGAGAATATGTTCTTTAGTATTTCTAACTTCTTATTACTAGCATGCAGAAACTCTGTGTCCTCATAGCTCTTTGGATGCTTGGGAGCTGGAACGCTTTGAAGTTGTAATTTTTAGTTTGATTTGCTCGAGGACTAGCAAAGTCTAAGTGTGGGGGAATTTGATAGGGTGTAGAATACATCCTATTTATTATCGATTATTTATGCTTTCTCTGCTATTTTTCTTGTGAATTATGTATTTTACGAGTGTTTTTGAGTTATTAGGTACTTTGGAGTCGCATGGAGGAAAAGAAGAAGAAATTACCTTATTTGAGCCAAAAGGACAAAATTATCATCTCATGGGCTAACATCATCTGGAGCCTAGTCAAGGTTAAGGGGTAACTTTGTTTGGAGGAGGACTAAATGCAGTCAAGCTAAGGTTAAGGGGTTACCAATTCGGGTATCCCTTATCCAGAAGATTTGTGGGACGTTAGCACCCAAACCCAATCTAACCCTAAAGTCGAGAAATATCTCTTCTTTCTCAATCATTTGTAACAGAAATTGAGAAGAAAATAAAAGCTGTTGTTCGAGAGAAATAAAAGGGGATCTGAAAATCGAAATGATTTTCAGCCAATTGAGACACTGAGAGATGAAATTGAAGTGGATTCAAAGGATAAATCCATGATGTTCAGGGTTTACTGATGAATTTAAGATCGAGATACAGAGTTGATGTTTGAATCTCAGTGAAGGAGGAAGAATAGTGGTGTTGTTGTAGAAATTGAAGTTAGGGTTTCATATGCGTTCCGGTGAGATGGGATTTGTGAATCGAGAAGAAGAAAAAGTTGTTAAATGATGAAACGGGAGATGAGTTTGAGCCATATGGTGGTGGTGATAAAATTGTATTGAATTTACAGCCATGAATGTTGTGGTCGAGATTCAGTAGATCGAGAAGAGCAGATAGGTTTTGAATGGAGCAATTCGAAGAAGAAGAAGATGGGTTTCTGCTTCTGCAATGAAGAACCTCAGGTAACCGGCAGTGAATATTTATGCCGAATTCCGGTGATGCCGAGAAATCTAGGCGACCAAAAATACAGAAATTTATGAAGAATTCTCTAGACTCATGGATTTGAGGAATTGGACTTGAATTTGGAAAGTGAAGATGGAAGATTTGAGAAAGGCAAGGACTTGGAAAGAAGACTTACAAAAGGAAAGGGATTTTATTACTAGGAAATTGAAGCCTATAAATAAAGAAGTTCCTCTACACTTCTATACCTCTCTACACGCACAACACTTGTGTTTTTGCTTGCTTTCAAAATTCTTCTTTTAATTATTTGTGTGATCTTTAAAAATTCTCCCTCTAATTATTTGTGTGAATTTCAAAAACATGAGTAACTAATTTTCTTATTGATTGAGGATGAATTCCTAGTTCTGAACATGTTTTGAGTTTTTTTTTTAAATCTACTTTGAAGTTTTTCACGTGATTATCGTTTGTTTTTACTAATAGGAATGTTTATGCATTCATGGTTGATTGATAGATTGTTTAGGTGTCCAACTAAATTGATTTGTTAATTGATCTAAAGCTAGTGAAAGTTAGGGGATAAGTAATCGTTTCTTGACTCTTTATACAAGTAGCAAACACGATACCTTGCGGAGGGATTCCGTGGAGCAATTGTGTGTGGAAACAACGTTAGGAAGTAGACCTTGAGCTAAGAGTCAAACTACTAATATCAACCTAATAAATTCATAAATCTTAATGTGTTTAACTAAATTACATCTTGAGTGAGCTACTACTAGGTGGTTTGGTGAATAGAATCCGGTAGTCGAGAACTTCCGTATCCGGTGATACTAGGTATTTAGGGGTTTAGCACTGAGCTAGCTACTTTACCTACGGCTGATGATAATCTGTGACTAATAAAAAGTGGAAAAGAACATAACTTGAATCATTTTTTTGCAACGAAGAAGGATTCCTTGATCTAATCTCTCTTATTGATTTCAACTTTATCTTTTTAATTGCTTTGTTTATTCTTTTACTTTATAAAATCTAAAACCCCCCTTTTTTGTGACATTATAAGACAACCAAAAACTCTTGCTCCTCGTGGGAACGATCCTTACTATCACTATATTACTTGTTAATTAGTGAGAAAAATATTAATTAATTTGTTGTGGTTACGACACGCATCATAATATCACGACTCATTTCATTACTCTGATTTTATGGTCAAATATGCGATTCCATGAGATGGTGATGAAATTATCGTTTTATTATTCTGAATCCATAGTCCAATCCGCTGTTGATTTTATGGATTGATAATAAATAACCACTCATATTATTACTCAGTTTCATGAATTATTCTCCACTGAATTTCATAAATCAATAATAAATACCCAACAACCGGGCATCTGGACCATCACTGAGTAAGCCCCACAAAAATGGTGCGAATGTACTCGACAATGATGCACGACTGAGCACCCGGATGCACGAACGAGTGTCCAAAAATATGAAATAATGAGGAATCCTTCGCAAAACAGGAGAAAATAATAAATATTAATAAAATAATAAGAGGCGCCCAAGGCCGGGCCCACCAGCCGATCGGTCGGTCGTGCCCTAGCCATGGTCGGTCCGTGCCTCTCCCATTATTTTCCTTATTTTTTGTTATTTCGTGAACTCACGAAAACTCCTTGGTTTTAACAACTTTTCTTGTTTTTGCAAAACCCGTGAATTCTCCATAACTTCGTGGATTCACGAAATAATATTATAAAATAAGGAGAGGTGTGCGGGACCGGGCAACCTAACCGGCCGGCCACGCCTAAGCCGTGGACGGTCCCACACCACACAATCCTTAGCTTTTTATAATTATTATTCCCAAATCTCACGAAACTCCTCTGTTTCAACAAAAACTCGTGGATTCTTCATAACTTCAAGTATTCTCAATAACTTCAAGGATTCATGAAAAATAATAAAATAAGGAAAGGTGTGCGAGACTGGGAAACCTAGCCGGCCGGCCATGCCCTAGCCATGGTCGGTCCCACAACTTGCAATCCCTAATCTTGCATAATTGTTATTTTCCTCAGTTCATGAAACTCCTGGGTTTGAGAAAAATTCATGATTTCTCCATATTTTCTCAAATATTGCTCAAATCACGAAAAACCAAAAGCCAACATAGTCGCATGACTGGCTAGCCTCTCCCGACAATTTTAAGTATTAAAATATTTTTATTTTAATATTTTCGAAATATTGATGAATTGAGCATACATGCTCATTCCAACAAAAATCGAGAATTCTCAGTCAAGATGAAAACTCTTCTGTAAATTCACTATGTTGCTCGAACGCGCATCAAAAAATACTGAAACTCTCAGTATGGAAACACAGAAACCACGGCAGCACGTGCATGCCTCCATGACCAACCAGAGTCATTCCTAGGGCTTGCACAAAGCCGGTCCCACATGTTTTTATAATTCTGACCTAATTTGCTCAATTGCTCATACTGGGTCCCGAACTCTCTCCAACCAACTGGAGAATCCTTCAAATGACCAACTACTGGTCCCGTGACCACCAAGAGCCGGTCCCATGCTCTCTTGGTCGGTCCTCATATCTTATACCTAGGTTTTGTCACCTAATGCTGAATCCAGCAATATTTCAATAAATGATGAAAACTGCATTAAATCATCGTTCTTTCACTAACTCTCAAACTGAGAACCCTGGTGCGTTCTCACTCGAGCACTGGGCATCACATGGACGCTCATCATCCCATGTGGTCGGTCCTCTTCACTCATGACCAATTTTTAGCAATTCACCAATTGTTGAAGGATTGATCAAAACTTAGGGTTTCGAACAAAAGATCCATGAATCACCATTCTGAGCAAGTTCAAACACAAAATTATGTTGATTCAGCAATCAACATCCAAATTAATAATATTCGGTAATTCACCAATGTTTTTGATTAATATTTTATTGGGTCACGGCACCAGTAAATAACTCTTTGAATTGAGCAATGCTTGATCAGTTGCTCGAATATTGATCCAACCATCAATATTCGGTAATTCATCAGTAGTATGTCGAATTGAGCAACACTTGCGCAATTGCACGTCAAATTACCAATATTCAGTATTTTTTTGAATAGAGCAACACTTGCTCAGTTGCACACCAAAATTATTGAATTCGTCGAATTGAGCAATACTTGCTCAGTTGCTCGACAAACTCTCGATATTCGGCAATTCATCGAATTGAGCAATACTTGCTCAGTTGCTCGACAAACTCTCAATATTCGGCAATTTTTCGATTCGAGCAATACTTTGTCAGTCGCTCTAGTCAGTAATTCATTGACATCTCAGAGAACTACATGTTCAATCCATGAATCGCGGAGAATTCACCGCTTATGCTCGATTCAACAAAACTAGACTCACAGTCTAAATCAGTCAACAATTGACCAACTAATACACGTCTTCCTTGCAGACTCCACGATTCGTGAAATATCAATCACGTCACAAATGGGGGGATATCACTTAGGGTTTTGGTCTGGCGGTCTACAGCACGTGGATTCATCCACAACGAGAAATGTGTGTAAGTCGTGTAAACGGTTGAAGGAGTTAGCAAAGTAGTGGGTGCACGATCAGTCAAGTTTCCGCACGACATTGAACTGACTTTACCAAGATCTCCCACTTTCCCACTCTTTCACTCAAGAAACCGTCACACTTACAGGGATCAGTGGTACATCATTCTTGCAATATAAATAAGTCAAAATCGAGGACATCAGGATATCATAAATCATCGATTATCATCATTATCCGTCAACAACTCGATATAAACTTATTCACATAACTCAACTTCAGTAGTTCATCAATATTGCAGAAACCTTCAACACACCCACAATCCTTGATCATCACTGATCTCACACAACTATCATCTTCCCTCCTACAGATCAACCCATCTCCCTCTTTGCAACCGAATTGACTCTGGAACGGCCATTGTCTTGGTTTAGGCCGGAGTCATACATAATGATTTCCCAAATCTAAGCACCCCCTTTGCAGCGGTGCATCTGTGTGAGGTTTAGCAGTTCGCTCGGTTGAAGAGTCTCGACAGCACACTCGACTCTCCACTTTCCTAGAAAACCAGCAAACCGCTTTTCCCCATCTACACCTGGCCAACACTTTTAACTTACCGTCATTCATAATTTTTCATTTAGAGTACAAATTGCACGATTTCCGCCATTTTTCTTCTTGATTTCTTTCTAAAACTCAAGAACATTTATATCACTACTAAGAAATCATTCATTTCTTTTTTATTTCTTATTTGATTGATTCTTACAGTTATGGGTTCACTTCCTTCTACTTCTTATCAATCGATCAACAACTTAACAGATGATTTTTGTTAGAGAATTGCTCGGTCGAACTCGCAAGCGTTGCTATCTCAAGCTTGTTTGTCAAGTTTAGTTGATCAAAACTACATACTTGATTTCTAGTCTACTTATAGTTATGTCTCGGACTAGGATAGAAGTGTGTAGTTGAGTTTTAGACTTCACGGCGATCACCAATTGAAGAAGAAGATCTAGGAAAGAGCTTAGAGGAACTTCATCAACAAAAGGTATATGGAGACTAAAACTTATCTATCACTTAGAAGTTTATTATATTTTATCTTCTAAAGAGACTAAGTCGTATAGCTATATAGACTTTTACATTATGCATACTTGAAATTTTGAGCCGAGTTTATCTCATTTATATATTTCTCGAAATACGTGTTGGAAGCTTTTAGCTTTAGCAAAAGTTCATCATCAACTTGACGTGTTTAGTTGTAGATAATTTATTTTTTGGAAACTAAATATTAAGGATGTTTCAATGATTAAATATAGTTGTAGATGATCATGTGAAAATTACCTTGAACATCTTACATGATTTTTGTGAGACAATCATTTGATGTTGACTTGGGAAGTTTCGTATTGATCGATTAATCACTTGAAAGTTACTTGAAGCTAGTGGTATGTGTAAGATTATCATTGTCGTCTTCTAAGAATGTTTCAATGATTAAATGAGAGTTTATAATGACTACCAATGCCTGGATATAACACAGTATGTATATTTTGTATGTGCACTGTAGCTCTAGTTCAGGTCTGGAACTCTTGTTTGCCAACAGGTTTACCTGTGAAAATGTCTGGAGATGTAGTTCGCGTACTCTGTTTGCAAACGGCTAGACAAGGTTAAGTTCGAAACTGTTGTTCCCGTACTCTATTTGTGAACGAAATGACTAGGACAAAGTTCGGAACTGTGGTTCGCGTACTCTGTTTGCGAACACAATGGTAAGGTTCTAAAATCGGCAAGTATGAAATACATACTCATGAACTCAGGTGCATTTGCGAACTAAAGTCCATGGAACTTTAATGAAATAAAGTATGTGATGAACTTGTTTTATAAACCGTGGCATTATGTTCATGAATTGTTTCTTGTATAGTATTTTGTACAACTACAAACCAAACCGAATATGTTTCAAACTGTTCATGGATATTTCTATGAGATAGTGAACATTTGAACAACTCTCTTGAAACCAAATTAGATTAATTTGATTATTTATCATGATTGATTGATCATTATATTTGATCTAGAAGTGTCAGATGAATGTAGCTAAACTATAAGCGTTCATGTGGCTAACTTCGGTTAACTATTATTGAGCCAAGAAGGTATACACGTTTGGGTACGGTTCATCCATATCTGAATATAGGTATATTTCATTTGTGTGTATCAATCTAATACCATCTAACCGTTGAGATTGGTTGCTTAGTTTCTAAGCATACTTATCTTGAATCTTAAAATCAGGAGTTCATATAACGGTGAATATCAATTGCTTTGTTACTAATCTATCTTAGCTTTGATTGTAAGAAACCCTGATTTGAAAAACTATATAAGGGAGAACTCTAGCATCTGGAAAACCTAATCCCGACATTCTCGTGTGTCCTAGTTGCAAACTAGAGTCGATTCTCCTTTAACCTAGGTTTTCCAAAACCATTATTAGGTTAACGTCTTGAAGACTTCATTTAGGATTCGTGAAGCCAGATCCAACTATTTTCTCTGTAATTGCGTATTTTGATCTTACTTTTTCTATCGTATTATTTTATCTTCTAGATTTACTCGAGATTTATCTCCGATAGGTAAGATATGAGAAGTAATCACAACAGTTTTTCGTCTCAGACTCTTGTGATTCCTCAATAACTTTTTCTATCAATCAGTTAGGTTATTTTGAGGTGGCTAATATTTCTAGGATGCTCTTCGGGAGTATAAGACCCGATTATTAGTTAAGTTTCCTGTTCACATTGATTTATCTAAAGACGGAAACAAAACCAAAATATAGACATATATGTGGGAGACATATTTGTTTATAAGTCTTCAACTTTGGGTTGTACCAACTCTTAGTTGTGGGTGAGATCATCTAAGGGAATCAAGTGCGCAGAGTCCTTATGGGATTCAAGAGGCGTAAGGAACACGAATGTACCTTAATCGGTGTGAGACTTGGTTAGGGCTCAACTACATTCCAGTATGAAGTTAACTTGTATTAGGCTAGAGTCTGTAGGGGCTTCATACAATGTGGTGTTCAAATCTGGACTAGGTCCGGGGTTTTTTTTGCATTCGTAGTTTCCTCGTTAACAAAATTTCTGGTGTCTGTGTTATTTCTTTTCCGTATTATATTTATTTATATAATTTAAATATAACAGGTTGTGTGTAGTTCAATCACAGTTGATAAACCCGACCTTGTTTGTCGGATAGAACTTGATTGATACTCGAACATTGGTCTTTGGTACTATCAGAGTTATTCTCATATCAATCAGTCTCACGGATTTCTATCTAGTTGATTTACCGATTTTATTGAGAAAGAGATAAAACTCTTTGATATCTTTCTTGATTGAGTCTCACTTTTAAGTTGGTGCTCTCGTAATTATATTGGAGTTTAGTCCATACAGATTGCCGAACAAAATATTAGGTGTGGTTGTTATACCCCTGCATTTTCAATTTCAATCAACAACAGACTAAATGCTTGATGAAAACAAAATTACAGATGTTCTAAAAGCTAGAGAAAATTTTTAATATAACAGAACATGTATTGAAATTTCAAAATATCTATCTTTTATGGAAGCATCAGTTTGAATCGATTTTTTTCAGTACAAGTCTGTTTAGGTTTGTTGATGGATCTTATATTGAACTACCTGCTCAGATTTTTTGAGAATGGTGTCTTGGTCACTAATCACAGTATTTGTTTTGGAAACAAATTGATATATTCGTAATATCGTGTGTCAATGATACTTTCACGAAGTCAATTTATTTAGGAGTCATTGGATTATCTTCTTCGAAGAAGTATTTTTATTATCTGAGAATTAAGTTTATGAAGGTAAGCTTCCAAGTTTTGGATTCTTGAATAATAATAATGTGACGTCCTATAATCCAACTACTCACATTATAAGAGAATGATCTATATCTTGAAATATTGAAGGATCTAAGTTATCTACCTGGACAACAATTAACCCAATAAACCAATCCACCCATAAACACTAAAAAAAATCCTGGTGAACATGTATACTAATATTTTGTAGATAAAATCCTCTCATGTGATACATATACATTTGTGTAATGGTTATATAAATGTGTACAGATAACAATCAAATATATAATGACTTATAAATGAACATTGACTCATTAAGGCTTCATGCTTTGAAAACGAATATTTTCACTGTAGCATCTCATCTAATAAGTGAAATTGATATGTTAACTAGTGATCACATCACCCCAAATTAAAGGGGTGCTCAATGTAAATATGTAACTCTGAATGCATCATTAACATACGCCATAGTTCTAAAAGAACAATAATAAATGAAAGAACTCTCAAGTATCAACAAAACATCGTAAATATAACATTCAAGAAAAAAAATTATCCTAAGCTCATCCTACAATCTTACAAGGAGACGTTAATATAATATCAATTATATTAGTAATAAAATCATGGTAAAGTGGTCGTACAAACCATGATTCATGATACTAATATCAAGATTAGATAATTGAACAATCGAGCATAATATGCCTTATGCATACGAGTGATTTCCCAAATAAAATTACATACATGTCTAGACGTAAGAGGATCCTCCCTACTATATTATATGAACACATAAGTTAATCTGGCCTACCACTAAACATCGATAATATTTAGTACATCCTCCCTAATATCGATATGGAAGAGCATCCGCCGTACTAACTACTATCTAAATGAAAGTACATCCTCCCTAATCAACTTAGCAAGGATATGTAGGGAGAAACAGAGACCCCTGAAAGGAGAACCATGCAACACATGTTACATGCATAGACATCATGTTCAAAAATTCAAAAATAGTATAATATTTAATGATTATAAGAAAATTATATGAGTTCTCACCTCAAATAATGCTAACCCACGCATAACCTTTATTCTTTGATCTCTTTCATATCAACCATATCATAATTAACTTAATATTCAGAGTATTGGTCCAGTTCCAATGACCCACAAAAATAACTAGCTAGTTTCATCCGCTCCTTCGTGTGACTGAATTCGTATCTTTTTTTTTTGGTAAATCTAAATTCATATATTTTTAAGCATCATCTCATCTCGATATTTTTAGTCATCATTCCGCCTTTCTATCAACTTTTTTATATCCATGTTCTACGTTCTTCTCTTAGACCCACTCTATGTATTTTCTAAATATCTTTACTCACACTCGAAACTTATTAACAAAATTTATATCAATTAACTTGGTATATTCCAGTCACTTTACCTTCCTAACAAACTAGTTGTTTTCTCTAACACTTTACCTTCCTAACAAACTAGTTGTTTCTCTAACTCATAAGCAAAGGAAACGAAATTAAATCTATGTTTATAAACAAGTATATAACATTTTTTTATGAAAGAAAATTCGTATTTTACTGAAGCATATTACTAACACCTTGCTACATTCAAATTAAGCTTAAAATTATAGCAAAAACTAAAAATCCTCGTAATATCTATTACTAATATTGCTTTCCCATAATCACCAGTTAGTCGTATTCATATTACATTATACTCTTCAATTTCTACACCATATCATCCTCTTGAATTGTGTGCACCATATCATCCTCTTGCATTCCTTCTACCACGCTACTATCACCATCACCATTATCAACAATACTTCAAGAAATTTCAACTGAAATTACAACTGTATCATCCTCCATGAATCCATTGTTATCATCATACAGATCATCCAACTTCATAAACTTTTACCAGCCCTTGTTTTCAGTTGTATATGCTTCAAAAACATGCTCCATTTCTTTTTTTCACTATTCTACGTTAATCCTTTCGATCTATAATTGACATTGAGATTTCAGCTTTCACCGGTTCAATCAACTCGGTAGGAAGTACATACAGTGATAAGTCCCCAAAAACCATTTTGATGTAGGACATCCGTTAGATTTAGGGTTCATATTTTTATTATTATAATTAGAGCCTAATTAATTTAGAGTAGTATTTCTTATTTTTAGAATTACTTATTTTTAGAAGTTATTTAATTCTAGAACTTTATTTATTTTAGGGATTTCTTATTTTCCAAGTTTGAGTCTTAGAGTTATTTAAATATGAGACAAGTCATATTTACAATATACATTATTATCAATCAATATTGAGATTTCTCAACTATTCTCCAACTTTACTATCAAAATTCTTTATTCAAGCTTCTATTCTGAACACCACACTGTATTAATCCACTACAGACACTAGCCTACTCCAAGTTAACTTCGGACTGGAATGTAGTTGATCCCTAATCAATCTCACACTGATCAAGGTACAGTTGCGCTCCTTACGTCTTTGAATCCCAGCAGAACTCTACGCACTTGATTCCCTTAGTTGATCTCACCCACAACTAAGAGTTGCTACGATCCAAAGTCGAAGACTTGATAAATCAATCCATCTCACACAGAAAAGTATATTGAATAGACAAACCGGTCTCCCACAGATAAACCTAAGAGTTTTGTTCCGTATTTTGATAAATCAAGGTGAACAGGAACCAATTGATATACCGGACTTATATTCCCGAAGAACAGCCTAGAAATATCAATCACCTCACAATAATATTAATCGTATGGTAGCGAAACAAGATATTGTGGAATCACAAACGATCAGATGAAGATGTTTGTGACTACTTTTTATCTTGCCTATCAGAGATTAAATCTCGAGAAAATATTAGAGAAGATAGTACTCAATCACGATAGAAAATAGCAAGATCAGAACACGCAACTACAGAGAAAATAGTTGGGTCTGGCTTGACAATCCCAATGAAGTCTCAAGTCGTTAACATACAGGGTTTTGGAAAAACCAAAGGTTAAAGGAGAAACGACTCTAGTTGCAACTAGTATCACACAGGAGGTGTGTGGATTATGTTTTCCAGTTTCTAGAGTTCTCCTTTATATAGTCTTCAAATCAGGGTTTACAATCAATGTTACTTTGGTAACAACGCATTCATTATTCATTGTTAGAAACCTTATTAGACTCAAGCTAATATCTTTCAACCGTTAGATCGAACTTAGCTTGTTACACACAAATGAAAAGTGACTTCATTTAGATACGAGTAATCGTACCTAAATGTGTACACCTTTGTTGCCTCAACAATAGTTAACCGAAGTTAGCCATATGAACACTTTCATATCAACCTTATTCATCTTAACCATAACTAGTTCAAATGACTCGAATGAAACTAGTTCTAGAGTTGTTCAATTGTTTATATTCTCATAGAAGTATACAAGACACAATTGAAGAAAAATCAATTTTGATTCACTCGATTCAAGTCATGAACATTATAGCCACGGTTTGCAAAAGATTGAATTCCTTATTATATAAATGTATTAGTTCATGAACAAACCGATTTTAGAACATAACCCACTCAAATATGCAAACTGGTACGCATACCTTAGTGGCCAAACTAAGTTTGGGTTCACCAGTATGCGAACAGGTACGCATACCAACAAACTCAGTAAAGTCCCAGAACTTGAACCTCACGCCGGTATGCGTACCGGTATGCGTACTTAGTTCTCGGACCTCTACTAAACCAATTAGTACGCATACGGGTATGCATACCATGGTTCTCGGACTTGGATTACACATATGCAAGTACGAATACTGTGCTTATATCTGATTGTTCTAAACTCTCATTTCAACCATTGAAACATTCTCGGAAGACGACAATAGTTGTCTCACACAAACTATTAGCTTCAAAGCAATTTTCAAGTGATCGAATGATCAATACGAAACACTCTGAGTCTACATCAAATGGTTGTC
This sequence comes from Papaver somniferum, assembly GCF_003573695.1. Lineage (NCBI taxonomy): Eukaryota > Viridiplantae > Streptophyta > Magnoliopsida > Ranunculales > Papaveraceae > Papaver > Papaver somniferum. The sequence continues at coordinate 89,459 of NW_020628818.1, forward strand.
TCATTCAAATTATGTAAGATGTTACTAGGCGATTTTCACATGATCATCTTCTGACTTTCGTCAAGAATATAAGATGAACTTGCTTAAAGCGAAAGATTACCAACACATATTTCGAGAAATATGTAAGCGAGTTAAACTCAGCTCGAAATATCAAATATGTATAATTGAAGTCTATATAGCTATACGACTTTTGTCTCAAATAGGAGATAGAGTAGATATACTTTTGAGTGATATATGAGTTCAAGTCTCCACATACCTTTTGTTGATGAAGTTCCAAAATCTCCCCTTAATAGTTCTTCGTCTTCAATCGATGAACGTCGTGAAGTATAATGCTCAACTACACTTTCTATCGTAATCCGAGACTTAGTTATAAGTAGACTAGAAATCAAGACTTATAGTTTGGGTAACTAAACTTGAGAAACAAGCTTGAGATAGAAATGCTTGCGAGTTCGACCGATCAGTTCTCTAACGATCTCTCCCTTTGTCAATTTTAGTGACAAAAACTATCAATATATATGAAATATAAAATAAATAAACTTTGTAGATCTCAATCCAAATGCTTGATTTCCTTGGTTCTTCAACATTACTCGAAATCTTCGTCACTTACAAGTACTCCAGTGATTCTGAATGTGTTCAAATCAGCATCATAGTTGTTTAAGATTCGTATTTATAACAATGAGAAAACAGTAGCTTTCAATCATTGTTGTACAGTGTCATAGTATTATTACACAGCATCAAAGTCCAATTGTATCACAACTTTGACCGCAATACTATGGTGATATGTATTACTCTTCCTTAGTCAATACTTCATCCCATATGAAAACCACTCCCCCTTTCATAATGATCCGTAAACCATATGTATTTGTAGTGTGAACTACACATTAATTCTCCCCCTTTTTGTCAATATAAATTGGCAAAGGTACGAAAATTAGTGGGATCCTAATGAAATTTCCATAGAGATATTTCATGACCAAAAGAGAACATATCAACTTTGTTTAGATGATTTCACATAGCCAAAACTAGTATATTCATCAAGGAGTTTATAAAGATACAAGAAAACTCCTACAATATTCCATAGTTGTTCAATTAAGAACTCTCCCTCATAAAATGTCATTCCCGAAAGAACAACAAGAGCGACCTTACTTTCACAAGAGAAGAAGGATTTCTTTGGACATAAAAAATCACATGCAACATAGTTCTTATGTCTCCTTTCTCTATCCTCTCTGAATTAGAATTGGTTGCCTCTATGTTGTTTGATAATAGTCCCGAACTGTTGCCTGTGAGTAATTAGGTTCTCATGCTTCCTATTTGGTGTTTTTTGAGTACTTGGGTCTCTTCTGTCTAGTCTGCAAACATGATACATGTGTGGTTACTATCTTAAAGTAAGTAATTCAGGGATTTTTCCCCTGTTCAGGTGTAGGTGCATCTGTTCATGTAAAATTTTCAAATCTTCTCCGTTAGGTGTATGTTAGAAACAAGTGTATGTGCACTTTGTTCTAAAGGAATCATGAATAATTTCCTAGTTTCTATTCCAAAATTTGGGTTTTCATTGTTTCTTATATGAGAATGGTATCTCGCTTCTAAAGAGGCGAAGTTTATTTTTGAAGAACGGCCCCCTCATTTTGTTCACTTTCATTTATAAGTTTGTGGAATTTTTAAGCATATTAAGTGATATGTTTTGTCTTTTAGTAGAAAATTTTGGTTATGTCATTTACAGTGATGTTCTCTTATTAAGCAGATTAAAATATCTGGTATGTCTCTTATAGTGATTGTTTCTTCTTAAGAAAACTAGTTTTTCACCCATGCGATGCACGGATCCGTTTGTTGCTTATGAAATAATGGACGCTTGTTGTAAAAAATATTACTATGAAAATAGGTAATGAATACTTTTCTTATAAATAAATGATAAATAAGCTAATATTTAAGGTGGTCTGCGCAAGAGAATATAATGTTGGATATTTTCAATATTGTTTGCCACTGTCCGGGGGGTTCGGGGGGCGTAGCCCCTCCCGGCTGCGTTCAACCTGAAAGGTCAGGTCGCGGGGGTCAGAGTGTGAGACAACGTCCTGTAGAAAAAAAATTTGGTTTTGAATTTTGAAAACCTATTTCGGTTTTTAAAAATTTCTATCGACACGTCTCTTCCCATAGGGTTTTCTTCCCCGGAGGAACCATTAATGGATGCCCGTTGAAAGCGTATGTTGGAGATGAAATGACACCTCCAAAAGGCATGAATTCCTCTTTAAATAGCGAAGGCTTTCTCCCAAAAAATTCATCAAAAACTCTTTCTCTCTAAGCATCTTCAGAATCAATTACAGTGTGTTCTTGGTTGGGTCAAGGGAATACAACATTTGAATCCAACAACGTTGTTAGGGCTTCATTATATCGTGACAGAAATATTTAGTTGACCGACTGTACTCACTAATTATTTGGGAAGGACCGAAATAATTGCTGAAAAGAATCGCAAGGCCTTGAAGCTCCAATGATACAACATTCTTTTCGTTCTTTGTTTTCATCCTCTATTACTCTGAATTTTCCAACATATAATGAGCAGAGAGACCGGTGATTTTTTATTTGCTAGGAAAGGAATATATACTGATATATATAGAAAAAGATTACATCTGATTAAAGTCGAATGGAAGATTATTGCCCAACCATTCACCTGATACATTGAATTTTCTACTATATTTAGTTGTTTTATCATCCCAGTCATTAAATTCTCCACTAACATAATCAGATCCTTATCTTCATTGAGAAAGGATACGGAGTTCTTCGCATCACTTATAAATTTTTTTGCGTAACCTCTTGCTTTAACCCACTTCGCAGCTTCAAGTAGGGCTAAACATTCAGCTTCTTCAGGGTTTATTGCTTGGCTCACAACTGTTTTGCACCTTTTGCACTCACATGTTTGGTTGAAAATGACAACTCCAACACCATATTTATTAGAATCTTTATCATAAGAAGCATCACAGTATACTATAGGGAGATACATGAACTTGGACAACAAATGAATGACTGTTAGGATCCGTAGAGATTAGGAAATCATTTGTATCACGAATCATTTTATAAGCAAGTCTAACAGTATACAGAGTATTAAGAGACACTTGTTGGAAGATGTGAAAGCATTGTCCCTCCAAATACACCACGCAATAGTTAAAACAGAGCAATAAAAATCCTTGTTGGACGAAAGATATTTGCTAGTGCAATCAAAAATATTTATAAGAGTCAACGAATCTTGAAGAACAAGATTATAAGAGTGATTTTGCGGAAGGCCTCCCCACTTGTTGTTTTCCTTTTGATCAATGCATTGTAAGGTACAAAAATTCTTAACATACCGTCTAAATAGACAACCCAAAAATAACCCTCTCACATGACATCCAAGTGTGGGGCCCAATAGCCCATTCGAATCCCAAGAACAGTGGGCCCACCTTATGTGAGGGGTCGTTTTTCGGCTATTTAAGACAGTGGTCTGTTTAGAAGCATTGTGTAAAGGCTAAAGAAAAGCTTCTGACAATATATCCAGCATAACTTATCATTTTCAAATGTTTATCATTTCACTTTCGGCCCGACAGCAATAAAAGCACCAATGAAATAAAATGCAGCATCCTTCATGTGTGTCTAAACTTGAAAACTCGAACGGAGGACTGAACCTCTCCCACATTTTGTCAGTTGTTAGGCGCCCCTTATCAAAAAATGTAGTGGTTGGTTTAGTAGTGTCCAAGGACTTTTTATACTCGGAAATAAAAATGCAAGTTTAGGTGTAAAAAATGAAAGTTTATGGTTTTACGTTTGCTGGTCTCTCTCTCCTCTGGCGAGCGAAATTGAATGGCTCAATCTGAATTGGGGTTTCCGAAGGTTTTGAGGTAAGAATTTTTTTTTCCTTTGGAATCAATATCATCCAGCATATGTTATGATCCAACATTCTAACTCATTGAGAAAGCAAAAAAAAATGCACTTGCGTTGGAAAGAGGCAACATCCAGAACTAAGAAAAAAATAACAACGCTACAAAAGCAAACATGATTAGATCCTTTTTTTTATTTACCTCATGGAAGTATGGTCTGTACTAAACGTGATACGTGCATACTTAAAAAAATAAGGACAACAATACATGTTCATTTCTTTAACACGATACATCTCCCACACAATCACCTCGATATTTTCTGCAGGAACTATGATTGCGCACATATTATGCTTTTCTTTTTGCAAGTTCTATAAGTAGCAAGTGGTCTTTCTGATGCTACATACCTTGTTTCTGTCATAATTCTGTCACAAAAGTAGCTTCCCAGTCACCTCAAAGAACATGAACGGGACTAGCAAGGGGCTAATACGGGCTATTGCGCATTCGTACTTATGACCCAGTAGATTTTTATCTAGAAAATTTAGTATCTAGCCCATGATTATTATGATTAGTTAATATAGCCTAAATAAATTTTATCCCATGATTTTGTTTACAGTTTGAAATTTCAACATTTCATCCATTTATCTTTACATTTTTCTTCCATATAAATAAATTTATTTTCTCCAATCACATTTCATTAGATTTTGAAAATTTTAAACTTTTACTTGTGTAATATGAAGCTCCATAGGTACCATTGACTATGCAGTTCTTTCAAGAAAAAAAGTACGTGGTTCTGCCGCCCGCACTTGCCATTACTCATATTCTATCCCGACACTACCAATATTTCTTGGTCCGTCTCTGTCAAAAAGAGTCTCTACATTTCCGTATGGATGGATTTTGTCCATATTTACTCTACCAACCTACGTGGCCTCTAAATCAAGTCTACTAAAAGGAATCACGGTTGCAACATGTGTAGTATTAATTTGTCTATATCTATTTAGCACATATTACTCACGCAACACGAATTCATGCACTTGTTTGCAGGACATCCAAATTGATGAATACCCTTGATGCAACTATAGTAAATAGGCTAAGCGTACCTGTAATACCACAATAAATAAACTACACCAATTTTTCTAAAGCAAAACAAAATGAAAAATATTATTACCCAAGTCATTTTTCACCTATTTTATCACCATTGTCGGTACGTTCCTAGAGTTCTCTATAATCACACTTGTAATTACGTGAACTAATCCAGCCCACAATGTTACATTCATTGTAGTTCCCCAGAAAAAAAAAAACATTAATCGGTATAATCCACAAACGTTTACGAAAGAAACGTGCAAATGGAAAGCGTATTATACTTGCTCATTCTTGATCACAAACTCTCCCATCAAAACTTCATTTTCTTTGATTGATTTCTTTATGATGTATAAAAAATATTTGAACAGTGGAATCACACTATGACAGCTATAAAAAATACCCAACTTAGCAGTCTTGTTTAATTAAAATACTAATATTAAATCCACCAACTGCTTACATCTATCGTATGTAGAATCGTTTTTCCTGCTAGCCACAATCTCGAGAGCAAAGAGATAAAGAGATAACAACTGGATTAGGTTAGGTTTAGGTTACATACCTTGATTACTGATCTCCACCTTTATCTGATTCTATTTCCTACCCGTTGAATGCGTATGTAGATCCGATGGTCTTGTATTTTTTTGTAGAACTTGACCACTAAGCCATGTATATTTCCCGTTTTCGACAATTAATGGTGTCATACAGCTCAAACAATGCTTCAAATCGCCTACTGCTGATTTGCCAAGCATAATGGAAACCATTATTGTTTGCTAGGGTTACATAATGCGCCAAGCATTAATCTAGAGTATCAAGGTGTACCTAGTAGTAGCTTGGCTCACCAAGGAAGATAAATAGGTTATAACTTCTAATGTACAAAAATAATTAGTACATCAGACTGGTCTACAATCGAACTTCGAGTCCGAACTTCTCGGCTTGTTTACAGAAATTCTCAATTACTTCCTTCATCTATACTCTACAAAAGCACGGATTAAGTTACACAGATATATAACACCAAAACATAAAAGAAATTCCTCAAGTACAAATATCACCACCTTGGATTTATAAAAAGCCAATATTATGATTTTCTGAGTGAAATCTAACAACACCTTAAAGAACAGAAACAGAAACAGAAGCATCAAAATTAATTTTATTATGAGTTGCGAAACAAATAAAAAAGTAAAATGACCAACAAAAAAGAAAATTAGTCTTAACGAACAAAACCCTAGAAGTGAAAAGTAAGCTCAAAAACCTTTTTATATTTTATAACTTGCAACAAAACCATAGAAAAAAGATAAAAACAAAGAAAACAACAGAAAAAGAGAAAATGATATTCATCACCAGATCCATGTATTGAGCTTTCTATTTTCCAATCTTATAGATCACACAACAGCTAAAAGTAAAATGGGAAGGTTAAAAACTTAAAAGCATAGAAAACAAATAAAAAGAAAAGTAAGTTCATTACCTAATCCATGTACAACAGAAAAAGTGAACCAAGAGATTATATTTCATCGTTTCATTCTTCACCGCCCGAGAGGATATATGACCAACAACTGCAAAACAAAATTAAAAAAAAATGTCATGATTTCACCATTTTATAGCTTACATGAGTTAATTATTATGGCTATGAAGCTCCGCAATGACAGAAATCAACCGAAACCGGAAGAAAACAACCGAGACCGAAAGAAAACAACGATAAACCCTATAAGAAGGAAAAAAGGCCAATGAAATCCTCAAAGAAGGGGGGAAAGGTGACACCTGAGCTTTTTCCTTTGCTCGAATGCATAAATAATATTAATTGATATTTTCAAATTTATACGACTTTTATAAGTGAACCCTAATATCAAAAATATATGTGATAAAATATCAAAAATAATAAACCATCATATCAAAAATAACAAACCCTAACTCTGTAAAAAAAAACTATCGGGGGAATGAGAACAAATTAAAAAGCTTTTTGAAAAAATTTAAGAATGGAAAATGTGGTTTTAGGGATGTGCAAAAGAGTAAAGCAGAAAGAAAATGAAAAAGAAATAGTATAAAAGAAAAAGTCAGAGAGAGAGTGGATTTCTTCATACCCCTAATTGTTGATGGGCCATTGACATTTACGGCCGATGACCTTTTATGTGCAACTGCAGAAATAATGGGGAAGAGTACTTATGGGACAGTTTATAAGGCCACATTGGAAGATGGTAGTGAAGTTGCAGGGAAGAGATTGAGGGAAAAAATTGCTAGAAGTCCTAGGAAATTCGAAGAAATTAAGCTTGAGTTTGCTTCCAGTTCAGGTGATGATAGTGGTGCTGGTGTTAGTGGCTCTGGTGATGGTGTCGCCGTCGCCGCCCCTACAAATTGATGGGCACCTCTTAGAAGTTGATGTTGCTTTTGGTTGAAAATAGTATAGATATTGTATTAGCAGTTGTAGTAAAGTTATGTTTGAGATTAAATTCTTTTATTCTTAAAATTTTGTCTAATGTTTGAGAATGGGAACTTGTTCTTAATCTCTCGGTATGTAAATATAAGTTTACTACTACTAATTTAGTCCATTTCACCGTAAAATATGTTCTTTACGTGCCCGCATTAGTATTATTATCACCCACCTCTTTAAGAGTCTTACATAATAAGGCGGCAGGGATTTTAGAAGTTAAAATTAAAACCCAGCAGAAAGCATTGGTTTATTTTCTTAGGGGGCACACAGCAAGATTATGGCTGGCACTTTTGAATTTGCTAAGAGAAGGTTTCTATTTCTTGAACTTCCAAGTTCTGCAACGGACATCTACCTTCCGACTTCTAATTCTTGCCAAGTTTCCTTTTTCACGCTGCCCTATTTCAAATTTCTAAACAGAACACGCTTTCATATTTCTTATATATTATCGTCTGATCTCCCTATAGATCCACAGTTCATCATAATCCTACATTATCCCTCACCTTTCTTTCTTCAATCTTCTTCTCTAAATCACTCATCAATCTTCTGCAACTCCCTCACCAATTTCTCTTAAAATCCCTGTTCAATCTTCTATACTTCATTCATCAAAAATGGATATTGAATCAGGGAAATTTGATTCACAGAGCAACAATGGCAGATATTTAGAAAGTGGGTTTGAATGGTTTAAGGGTTTCATTGGGAAGCTCATACAAAGTGGAACCAAATTTGAGGGTAAAGTAGAAAAATTGGGGAGAGACGATCCAAGAAGACTAATTCACTCCTTGAAAGTTGGAATAACCCTAGCATTGGTCGCTATTCTCTTCTATTTTAGTCCCATTTATGGTGGATTCAAGTCTGCAACAATGTGTGCAATCTTAACAGTGGTTGTCGTTTTTGAGTTTAGTGTTGGTGCCACTTTGGGTAAAGGAATGAACAGGGCAATCGCAACATTTGCAGGTGCTGGTTTAGGGGTTGCTATTCATCACCTAGCAGACCTAGCCGGAAAGGGAGGAGAACCCATTCTTCTCGGTTCTTTTGTATTCTTATTGGCCGCTGTCGGGTCCTTTTCTAGGTTTTTTCCCGGTATCAAAGCAAGATATGATTACGGAGTTTTAACTTTCATATTAACATTCAGTTTAGTTTCTGTATCGGGTTACAGGATTGATGAAATCTTTGAATTGGTTCTTCACAGATTCTCCACTGTTTTGATCGGTTGTCTTATATGTGTGATGATCTCAGTCTTTGTTTATCCTGTATGGGCTGGAGAAGATTTGCATAATCAAACTTGTCTCAACATGGAAAAACTTGGGGATTTATTAGAAGCAATTGGAAGAGATGGTCTAGTTCATGACAACACTAGCAAATACTTACTTCACCTTCCTGGATGTGAAAGTGTTATAAACTCAAAGGCAGCTGTAGAATCTCTTGTTAATTTTGCAAGATGGGAGCCACCACACGGAAAGTTTAGATATGGTCATCCATGGAAGCACTATTTGAAGATCAACATGGTAACTCGTCAATGTGCATACAAGATTCAATCTCTTTGCAACTCCATCAAAACTTCTCAAACCCAATCAGTGGAATTAAGTAAGATGATTCAAAAGGAAAATATGACAGTGAGTACAGAGTTAGGGAAAGCATTAAAAGAATTATCAAATTCAATTAAGATGATGGCATATTCTGAATCTATTTTAAAACATCTTAGCAACTCAACGGATGCCGCAGATAATATCAAAGTTTCCCTACAGTCATGTAAATTGGAGGATACAAACATCTTTGAGCTGATGCCGGAAATTCAAACAACTACTCTACTGATGGAAGTCATTGAGAGCATAGGAAGTATTATTGATTCAGTTCATGAACTTTCTAGCCTAGCAAAGTTCAAAGGTTCAGAGGTGCCAAAACCGCAAGTGGAGTGTATTTGTAGTGATGATCAGGCAGCACATGTTGTTATTATGGTATGTGCACTATCTTCAGATCTGGAAAGTGGAGTTTCACAAGACAATTGCCATTTGTGATCATTGTAACTGTGTTAAAAGAAACTTGTAATTAGAAGCCTTCGATTTCTGCAACTGTATATGTAAAGGTAAATGGTGAGCTAACCTGAATTACCATGAGCAATTTGGTGATTCATTTATTCTTTAGTTAGTAAAAATTTATTCCCTTCTGCATGTTTTCTTAAACGTGTTATTGATCATTTCTTTGTTGCAATTGAACATTTTTAAAGAACTGTTTATCTTGGTGATGAGGTCTCACTGCATACAACGCAAAAATAGAGCATGCCAGACATTAGAGTTGAGCAATACCCGAGAACTTAAGGATATTTGAGATGGAAGTTCAGTTCTGACTTTTAAAATATTCCATAACATTATGAGGCTTTTGTGGTTACACTAGATGGCAGTACAACTTGTGTTTGTTTTGGCAGTCACAGAGGGAATTCTAGTAGGCACAATCATGATTTTGCTATGCCGTACGTGGGTCAATGATTATAGTAATGAAAAAGTGGTGTGATGGATTATGTATCCAAAGAAACAAACAAAACAGAAGGATCATTTACATAGACTACTAGAGAGGACACACACAGGTACACTCATTTCAGGTCCTTAGAGTTGGGGAGTTTAGAAGGGAAATTGAGAGTGGGTGATTAACCTTATCACATGGTAGAATGGATATAGGGTGGAATGAAGTGGATGGTTGGCAGTGGGGGGTGCAGCTGCAATGGGGCCTGAAGTGGAAACTGGGGGTGAAGTTGGTGAGGAATTAGTTATTTTGACGGGCCATTGCCATTTACTGCAGATGATTTTTATCCGAAACTGCAGAAAAAATGAGGGAAATACTTATGCGATAGTTTATGATTGACGGAAAAGATTGCTAGAAGTCGCAGGGAGTTTGAAATAGAGGTTAATTTTCTTGCGAAGGTTCGTATCTGAATATATGGGCTCTTAGAGCTTATTATTTAGGCCCCAAAGGAGAAAAACTCCCTGTGTTTCATTACAATTACATGCCTAAAAAGGCAGTCTTGCAAATTTCCTCCATGGTAAGGAACTTCAACCAACTCTATTTAGTTCTTTTCTGTCTAAATTATAGTTAAAACTTGAATTAATTGGTTCGATTGCTGCTTTGGTTGTACAGCTTCAAATTGTTTTTGCAAAAAGTTAATTGCTTATGTTGATATATGCAGCTCGAGGTCCTGATATGCCCATTGATTGGCCAACAAGGATGAACATAGCCATCGGTGCAGCTCGTGGTTTAAGCTATTTTCACCACAATGAGATAGGTGTGTTAGTGTAGTTGCTGATAATGGTGATCCGGCTAGTGTTGGTCGTGTTTAAATGCAAGTTTATGGAGTTGATGAATGTTGGACTTAAGGTTGTGTTATCACCAACGAGACAATAGCAGTAAGTTACAGACAAAGACTCTGGTTTAGAGAACCATGTGCTTAATGAAAAGATAATTATGTGGTATTCTGTTTGCAATTTAAAATATTTCAGGTATTTTTTTAGGATTAGAACCTATTATCAGGTATGAAATTTTTGTTCATCCCATCTTCCTATTGTTAAAAGATGGGAAGGAAATATCTGCAATAGTTCTGCAAAATTCAAATTTCAGATATACATATATCTTTATCTTTTGAAACTCATTTATAAAATTGGAATCATAAAAAGCCTGGCCTGAGTTGCATCCTTTCTGGACACAGAAAAGTTGATCCTGACACTTTAGTGAAGAAAATTACAAATTTCTTAGCAGGCTCTTTGAGTGCAGGGAGAAACAAGAATAGGTTTAAAGCACCTAAAAACATTTCTGAAGTCTGGCTTCCTCCAGAAAATAATCACGTTAAAGTTAACTGTGATGTTTTTTTCTGTAATCGTACTAAAACTGGTGGACTGGGAATAATAGCTCGTGATATTGCAGGTATGCACATTGGCTCAGAATGCACCAGCATTGGCAGAGCAGTAGAAGCGGAAGAGTTGGAGTGCTTGGCAGTAGAAAAGGAAGTAGCATGGGCATTCTCCAGATGAAACAAGAAAGTTATTTTTGAAGCTGATTCTCAGCTAGTAGTTAAAGCAATTAATGAAATGAAAATGGAGTCTCTTGGCAACACAGAGGCATCACTGAAGACATCCTATTTGAAGGAATTTGACAGTTGGAGTTTGAACTCCTCTAACTGTTGTACAACTTCAATTTGTTTTTGCAAAAAGTTGATTGCTGGGTTTGAACTCCTCTTAACTGTTGTTATCTTCATATATGCAGCTTGAGGTCCTGATATGCCCAGCTTGTGGTTTATGCCAAAAATCACTGAGTATTGCCTGTGACAACTCATGACCACTGCTGTCGGTTCAGATATAGCTGCAACAACAGCAGCTCTATGATACCGTGCTCCAGGACTGTAAGGCAAACACAAAAACCGATGTCTACAGACTACAATTTAGCAGTAATCGCATTAGAATCTCTGACTGGGAAATCTCCTGGAGAGGCAATGCATGGTGTTGATTTACCACAATGGTGAACTTCAATTGTGAAGGAAGAATGGACAATTGAAGTTTCTGATGTCGAAATACATCTACAACAGGAGATGAGTTGCTAATACATTGAAATTAGCTCTACATCATGGTGATCCGTTACCAGCCGCACGACCAGAAGTCCAACGATTGGAAGAAATGAAACCTGAATTTGCTTCCAGTTCTGGTGATGATAGTGGTGCTGATGCTGTTGTTAGTGGCTCTGGTTATGGTGCCGCACTGCCGCTATCGTCCCCCCTTCAAATGACTGAGTAAAATGATTCTCTTATCTCACCTTTTAGAAGTTTCTGTTATTTTTCGTAGGACATTATAGACATAATATTAGTGGTAGTGAGGCATTTGTTCTTGATGGGCTATGGGTTTCAATCTTTACATATGCAGCATACTCTGTTAACAAATCTTGATGGGTAAGCATTTATTCTGTGTTCTCTACTTTTATACTTCTCTGTCATCAAATCAAATACTGGTGGCTGTTTAGGTCTATATATATCACTACTGGTGGCTGGTGGTTGGAGACAAATTCACTTGGAGATGCTTCGTATCTGACGATTTCATGACATAATCCACTGGCGAGAGTAATTTGCTATTGCTTTTATCTCACCCACTTTGACAATTCTAGTAGTATATATCACTACTCCGATGTTGACTTATCACATAATGTTGTGTACATTTGTGGAAGGCTGCAGATTTTTATCAGAAACGAGTGTATATTTTTTTGTTTTTCAAATTGTTCTGCTTTCGTTCCATGATACTTTGCTACAATTATGTAAATCGATATTTTATCTAAAGATTCAATCCTATATACATATTTTTGTATCAAATTTTTAGTAATTTTCAAAACCAGAAACAAACTGGAACGAAAATATGAAAATTGAAACCTCGGAGTAAGAATAACAAGAAGTTACTGAAACCAGCAGTAACCAACATGTTTGATCACATTACAGTATCCCTACTTGACTAGATTGGATCATTGGAGAGGCCACATGAATAAACCTAGTTAGAATTTACACCTGTACAAACTGGTATTTACTCGAAAAAGACACCAGATTCTATTGTGAAACACTGTTACCATATTTGTTTGTGGTCGGGAATCAACAAATGGCATCACCGCAGAGTAGATGACAGAAGGTTCTGCCAGTGCACTATATCCGTAATCTCCACAAGCCAATCTCTTTGTGATGGGATGGACCAAAGTTCACTGGGTGCATCAAGATGTCATTGCCTAAAAGGGTTGTTCCACATGGAGGTATTCACCGCAGGTTCAACAAACAATGGCTTACTAAATTTTGCTAGGTTTTCTTCTTAGCATTGTTACCAGCTGTGGTTCTGTTTTTGAGGGGGAAGATTATAGTGGAAATCCGAAAATGACCCTAGATTTTGATGTATAGGCAGGATAGTATGCTAAAACATCTATAGGCAGCTACTTTTTTTTTTTTTTTGTAAATATATATCTTTGTAAAAACGATCCGCGGGTTATAACCCCAAAGGTATCACTATCCATCTATAAAAAACCCATCAAAACAAAAAGTAACACAAAAACCCATCAAAACAAAAGTAACACAAAAATCCCAATTTTGGTTTCATCATAAAATTTGATGAAACATCATAGAATTTGATGAAACCAATTTTGGTTTCATCATAAAATTTGATGAAATCAATTTTGAAATTTGGGATTTTTATATCAATTTTTAAAAATTTGGGGTTTTTGTATCAATTTTGTTTAAAAGGAATTTTAATGGATCACAACATTTGAATGAGGTTTTTGTACCACAAGTTTGGTCACCTTGGGTTTTTATAACTAGTTTTGTTGTTAATAAAGAAAAAAGTCTAGAATCAAAACAAGATTACACGCTGGATCATATTTACAGATTGCAATTGTATCGTCAAAGTTATTATGGCTCCGGATCCATTAGAAAAAAGTCTAGAATCAAAACAAGTTTACACTCCCGATCATATTTACAGGTTGCAACTGTATCGTCAAAGTTATTATTTTTAGGCTCTGGATCCATTATTGTTTGTATGGAAAGTATCGTTGGATATTCTCCAAATCAAAGTCAAATAGCTCTTATGGGCGGGTTACAAATCAGTGTTTTCGGACATGGATAAACTTTGGGCCATGGTGGAGGCAAGAATTGGGTTTTAATGAAAAAGTTGGGCTGCAAAGTAAATTTCAAGCGGACATGGCAGATTTTGGAACAGATGCAATCACATAGTTTTGGTCTTGTGACGAATATTAATTGATTTAGGCCACAATTTATGATTAAAAGTTTAGTAGTTAGTGATAACGGTAAATCTTTTCGGCCGATGTGCATATTTGGGGTACATCAGAAAAATTGTCATATGGTTTGAGTATAAAAAATTTGGTTGTGAGTCTATCACACGATCTCATAAATTATAGGTGAATTTGGAAAAGGAAGAGTAGGAACCTCCTCAGTGACATTTCCAGAAAAACATAAGTTTTTGGACTTCTTCGAACAGCACAATGGACCAACGAAATGAACTTCAGAAATTTTACTATAGAAGGAGGATGCAAAATAAGTTTGATTGATAATCTAAATGGGATTTCCTCGTCTATTTCATAAAAACAAAAAGAATAAAGACCGAATTGTAGTTGGATTAATAGACTAGAAATAGAATAGAGGTTATTCACGGACTGGACGAGGGAATAATTCGTGAACCTGTAAAGATCGTAAATTATCTGTGAAACCCACAAAAGTCGCTTAAATGATACGAGAGTACATTAGCACAGGCATATAAGTCTTGAAATATAATTCAACGTCCAAAAAAAGGGGGACTAACTTTCACTCTATGGTATAAACTAAAACTTATTTTTGAACCTTAGTTATAGTTATACACACAGAACTGGTTCAATTTAAACCTATCAAGATATTCATCTAAAATATTCTGAGGCTTTAGCATTGTTTGGCCAACACGGTTAACTTACCATCATTCATAATTTTTCATTTCGAGTACAAATTGCACTTAAGATTTCCACCAATTTTCTTCTTGATTTCTTTCTAAAACTCAAGAACATTTATATCACTACTAAGAAATTGTTCATTTCTTTTTGATTTCTTATTTGATTGATTCTTACAGTTATGGGTTCACTTCCTTCTACTTCTTATCAATCGATCAACAACTTAGCAGATGATTTTTTTTAGAGTATTGCTCGGTCGAACTCGCAAGCGTTGCTATCTCAAGCTTGTTTGTCAAGTTTAGTTGATCAAAACTACATACTTGATTTCTAGTCTACTTATAGTTATGTCTCGGACTAGGATAGAAGTGTGTAGTTGATCTTTAGACTTCACGGCGATTACCAATTGAAGAACAAGATCTAGGAAAGAGCTTGGAGGAACTTCATCAACAAAAGGTGTGTGGAGACTAAAACTTATCTATCACTTAAAAGTCTATTATATTTTATCTTCTAAAGAGACTAAGTCGTATAGCTATATATACTTTTACATTATACACAGTTAAAATTTCGAGCCGAGTTTATCTCGTTTATATATTTCTCGAAATACGTGTTGGAAGCTTTTAGCTTTAGCAAAAGTTCATCATCAACTTGACGTGTTTAGTTGTAGATAATTTATTTGTTGGAAACCAAATATTAAGTCAAGATGATCATGTGAAAATTACCTTGAACATCTTACATGATTTGTGTGAGACAATCATTTGATGTTAACTTGGGAAGTTTCGTATTGATCAATTAATCACTTGAAAGTTACTTGAAGCTAGTGGTATGTGTAAGATTACCATTGTCGTCTTCTAAGGATGTTTCAATGATTAAATGAGAGTTTAGAATGACTACCAATGCCTGGATATAACACAGTATGTATACTTTGTATGTGCACTGTAGCTCTAGTCAGGTCTGGAACTCTTGTTTGCGAACAGGTTTACCTGTGAAAAGGTCTGGAGATGCAGTTCGCGTACTCTGTTTGCAAACGGCTATACAAGTCTAAGTTCGAAACTGTTGTTCCCGTACTCTATTTGCGAACGAAATGACTAGGCCAAATTTTGGAAATGTGGTTCACGTACTTTTTTTGCGAACACAATGGTAAGGTTCTAAAATCGGCAAGTATGAAATACATACTCATGAACTCAGGTTCGTTTGTGAACTAAAGTCCTTGGAACTTTAATGAAATAAAGTATGTGAACTTGTTTTACAAAACGTTGCATTATGTTCATGAATTGGTTCTTGTATAGTATTTTGTACAATTAAAAACCAAACCGAATATGTTTCAAATTGTTTATGGATATTTCTATGAGATAGTGAACATTTGAACAACTCTCTTGAAACAAAATTAGATTCATTTGATTATTTATCATGATTAATTGATCATCATATTTGATCTAGAAGTGTCAGATGAATGTAGCTAAACTATAAGTGTCCATGTGTCTAACTTCGGTTAATTATTATTGAGCCAACAAGGTATACACATTTGGGTACGGTTCATCCATATCTGAATATAGGTATATTTCATTTGTGTGTATCAAGATAATACCATCTAACCGTTGAGATTGGTTGCTTAGTTTCTAAGCATACTTAGATTGAATCTTAAAATCAGGAGTTCATATAACGGTGAATATCAATTGCTTTGTTACTAATCTACCTTAGCTTTGATTGTAAGCAAACCTGATTTGAAAGACTATATAAGGGAGAACTCTAGCATCTGGAAAACCCAATCCGGCACTCTCGTGTGTCCTAGTTGCAAACTAGAGTTGATTCTCCTTTAACCTAGGTTTTCCAAAACCATTATTAGGTTAACGACTTGAAGACTTCATTTAGGATTCGTGAAGCCAGATCCAACTATTTTCTCTGTAATTGCGCATTTTGATCTTACTTTTTCTATCGTATTGAGTTTTATCTTCTATATTTACTCGAGATTTATCTCCGATAGGTAAGATGTGAAAAGTAATCACAACATTTTTTCGTCTCAGAATCTTGTGATTCCTCAATAACTTCTTCTATCAATCAGTTAGGTTATTGTGAGGTGACTAATATTTCTAGGATGTTCTTCGGGAGTATAAGACCCGATTATTAGTTGAGTTTCCTGTTCACCTTGATTTATCTAAAGACGGAAACAAAACCAAAATATAGACATATCTGTGGGAGACAGATTTATTTATAAGTCTTCAACTTTGGGTCGTATCAACTCTTAGTTGTGGGTGAGATCAGCTAATGGAATCAAGCGCGCAGAGTCCTGTTGGGATTCAATAGGCGTAAGGAACGCGATTGTACCTTAATCGGTGTGAGACTTGGTTAGGGCTCAACTACATTCCAGTCTGAAGTTAACTTATATTAGGCTAGAGTCTGTAGCGGCTTCATACAATGTGGTGTTCAAATATGGACTAGTTCTCGGGGTTTTTCTGCATTTGCAGTTTCCTCATTCACAAAATTTCCGGTGTCTGTGTTATTTCTTTTCCGTATTATATTTGTTTATATAATTGAAATATCACAGGTTGTGCGTAGTTCAATCACAGTTGATAAACCCGACCTTGTTTGTCGGATAGAACTTGATTGATACTCGGACATTGGTCTTGGATACTATCCGAGTTATTCTCATATCAATCAGTCTCACGGATTTCTATCTAATTGATTTACCGATTGAATTGAGAAAGAGATAAAACTCTTTGATATCTTTCTTGATTGAGTCTCACTTTTAAGTGGTACTCTCGTAATTATATTGGAGTTTAGTCCATACAGATTGCCGAACAAAATATTGGGTGTGGTTGTTATACCCCCTGTGTTTTCAATTTCAATCAACAACAGAGTAAATGCTTGATTAAAACAAAATTACAGATGTTCTAAAAGCTAGAGAATTTTTTTAATATAACAGAACATGTATTGAAATTTCAAAATATCTATATTTTATGGAAGAATCTGTTTGAATCGATTTTTTTCAGTACAAGTCTGTTTATGTTTGTTGATGGATCTTATATTTAACTACCTGCTCAAATTTTTTGAGAATGGTGTCTTGGTCACTAATCACAGTATTTGTTTTGGAAACAAATTGATAGATTCGTAATATCGTGTGTCAATGATACTTTCACGAAGTTAATTTATTTAGGAGCCACTGGATTATATTCTTCGAAGAAGTATTTTTATTATCTGAGATTTAAGTTTATGAAGGTAAGCTTCCAAGTTTTGGATTCTTGAATAATAATAATGTGACGTCCTATAATCCAACTACTCACATTATAAGAGAATAATCTATAACTTGAAATATTTAAGGATCTAAGTTATCTGGACAACAAATAACCCAAATAAACCAACCCATGAACACTAAAAAAAATCCTAGTGAACATGTATACTAATATTTTGTAGATAAAATCCTCTCATGTGATATATATACATTTTTGTAATGGTTATACAAATATGTACATATAACAATCAAATACATATTGACTTATAGAAAAACATTGACTCATTAAGGCTTCATGCTTTGAAAACGAATATTTTCACTGTAGCATCTCATCTAATAAGTGAAATTGATATGTTAACTAGTGATCACATCACCCCAAATTAAAGGGGTGCTCAATGTAAATATGTAACTCAAGTAATCATTAACATACGCCATAGTTCTAAAAGAACAATAACTCAAAGAACAATAATAAATGAAAGCACTCTCAAGTATCAACAAAACATCGTAAATATAACATTCAAGAAAAAAAATGTATCCTAAGCTCATCCTACAATCTTACAAGGCGATGTTAATATAATATCAATTATATTAGTAACAACATCATGGTAAAGTGGTCATACAAACCATGATTCATGATACTAATACCAAGATTAGATAATTGAACAATCGAGCATAATATGCCTTGTGCATACGAGTGATTTCCCAAATAAAATTACATACATATCGAGACGTAAGAGGATCCTCCCTACTATATTATATGAACACATAAGTTAATCTGGCCTACCACTAAATAGTAATTATATAATATCGATATGGAAGAGCATCCTCCGTACTAACTACTATCTAAATGAAAGTACATCCTCCCTAATCAACTTAGCAAGGAGATGTAGGGAGAAACAGAGACCCCTGAAAGGAGGACCACGCAACACATGTTACATGATATATCCCTTAAAGGAGGACCACTAAATAGTAATTATATAATGTCACATCATGTTCAAAAATTCAAAAATAATATAATATTTAATGATTATAAGAAAATTATATGAGTTCTCACCTCAAATAATGCTAACCCACGCATAACCTTTATTCTTATATCTCTTTCATATCAGCCATATTATAATTAACTTAATATTCAGAGTATTGGTCCAGTTCCAATGACCCAGAAAAATAACTAGCTACTTTCATCCGCTCCTTCGTATGACTGAATTCATATCTTTTTCCAAATTCATATATTTTTAAGCATCATCTCATCTCGATATTTTTAGTCATCATTCCTAGCCTTTCTATCAACTTTTTTAATATCCATTGATATAGTTTTGAAAGTGATAAGTAGAAGTTCGTTCAACTCGGACTTGTGTAGACTCAATTCTAGACTTAAATATTAACTCTAATAAATATATACAAAAAGATGATATCAATATCGGAGAAACTGGGACTTAGAATTCCACCAAATCTCATATCATGTGGTTCAACAATCAAAATCTTAGACAATTATAGCTCTAGTTTATTGACTCTAATTCTTTGCCAAGGTAGATTTTAAAAAGATTAACTGTAAATCACTAGCATGATGCATCAAAAGCACTTAGACCAAGCATACATCATCATACGACTTCACAACTAATTAAGAAAAATCATAAAACGATTAAATTAATGCAAAAAGTCATAAAAATAATTAAACATAATTACCACACGCATGAAATATGGCTTTCTCCGCCATCCCAGTGCTGGGGTTTAGCTTCTCATATTAATCAATTGCTCAAAATACATGTTTGTTGCTCAAAAGTTGATTAAAATAGTGAAAGGTGTAAAGCAGCTGATTTGCAACAGCGTAAAAGTGTTACAGATCTCTGGTACAAAGAGGAACAATGATTAACTGTTGTATATAAACGTTACTGCTCTTCTGATGTTGAACAACGACACTGTTCTGCGACTGTTTCCGTGCGTCAATGTTCTTCGCGTTCTTGAGCTGTGCAGCAGCAGCAGCAGAAACAGAGTTTGATATAACTCTGATTTCTTCTTCTTTGGCTCTCCTCAGGTCCCCAAACTCCATACCTCCTTTCCTTGACCTCACCACAGGCTATATATACATCTCCGGGCAAAAATATCTCGATTAATCATTCCAATATTATCTCTTTTCCTCCACCACAAGTTTCGGGAATAATTCTCTCCAAATCTTTCTTTACGCATCTTTTGGCGTATTTTACACTTTCCAAACTCTTCAAAGGATGTACTGATATCGAATAGAGCATCTTAGTTACTCATCTGGCCACGTAACTTCCATAAACAGAGAAACAAATCTCGGAAACTTTCTCCTTCTCTGTTTTTGCGTAACTCATGTTACTCTCCTATTTCTTTGAAACCAAACTGCTTACCGTTCCTATCTTGTCGTAAAGTGTTGGTCTGAATTTATTCCCATGAAAAACTCCGGCTATACCTCTCTCGAATCCTTCCCTGAAAACCCGAGAAACCCATCCTCCACTGTTTCAATCAAACTCGGTGATCCGGCCCTACTTAATCAAATCTGATGGACATATCCAGCCTGTTTAACCTTAAGAAGTCTTTCCCAACCAATATTAACGATTGAGTCTTCTTAAATCTTGCCGAAAAATCCAACCCTAAGTCTGAACTTTGATGGACAAACTTTCCCGCCAAATTTGAGATTTGAATAGTTGAAGATGACCTCCCCTTATCTGTGACTGGTCTCCCTTAAGCAATTGGGGTTTAGATAGCCATAGGGTGCCCCTTAGTAACTTGGTGCCCCTTATCCAAAGGGTCCGTATAACAGGTTCTTCAGGGTGCTTTTATCAACTTTTCGAGCCAAATTTCTCCGCACAAGTGTATTTCTCCAAAAACACCTACAAAGACATAAAATAACCAAATAAGCACAAAATCGAGCACTAACAATATATACAATTGGGATAAAAATAGACACATAAATGCGTCTATCAAATACCCCAAAACTTATTATGTGCTCGTCCTCGAGTAAATCAAATCTAGAAAATAAAATCCTAACTCACTGTCGCAAGCATCGTCGATTGCATTTAGCGTATGCAATAAGCCTTTAAACCCCTAGGTGGCCCTAGTGTCGGAGTGTTGTCTCCGGAGGGCTTACCAGAGGTATACCCACAAAACCTTTATACTCCAGACCCTAGCTATGTACACAGAACCTTGGAAGGCACTAAAGAATCTCCTTGGTTGGCATACTTATTGACTACAGGAGGAAGTACCCTGATGCGAAATTCCAATTTATGTACACGAGTTCGCACTCAAGCATACTAAAATTCGTATGAAGTTACAGAGCTCTACTCAGATAGTCGCACTATGGACATCAATATCCGGAGTCAAAACTAATCACATGGATAGATCAAGAAGATGGATATAGAGAAAAACATAGATGGTTTTGATGTTTACTAGGTGAACGGTGTTTCTCATATCTGTCTGAAGGGCTCCGCCAAAATGAACCTATCCTAATGGACTGAGATACTAGTCTGACTAATATCAACACACTGGCATATACAAGGGAACCAGTGATTGATAATCCTAACTCTAGGTCAACACAACTGGCATATACAAGTGTTCCAGTGGTCGACTTTATTGAATTTATTCCAGTTGGTCTAATGGTCTGGTCTCAGTTTCTTTTTTTTTTTTTTTTTTGTATCTCAATCACTCTAATTCACCCTAGCATTGGTAACAACTTGAATCGTGAGCCCCACCTAATCACTTAGAGAAACATAGTTTAAAAACAAAACAAAATAAAAACAGAAGTGAAAAGGACTCAACGAGATATGGTGAAACTATCATGTTATTTCTAACACCTGAGCTATGTGCTTTTATGAATAGACTCTTTAGATGTTGCCATCTAGTCAGATTGGTTCCTCAACTCCTACAACCAAAATGCTTCCATCCACTTAGATTGGTTAGTGCCATCCTTAATAGGCATAAATTTCTAGGCTCTGGAGTTTAATTATGCAACTAAAAAGTTTCTCCTATACCCCCAAACTTAAATCTAACATTGTCCTCAATGTTCCAAAGGTGAAATTAAAAGCATGAACAAGGAGAAACTGTTACCATTTGAAGCAAAAGAGATAAGGAAAGATATTACCATGCATGAATATGGGTTACCTCCCAAGAAGTGCTAAGTTTAATGTCTTCAGCCAGACTAAGAAAGGATTAGTCACCTTATAAAATCATAAAGTAATAGCCAAATATCTGTGGGTCATCAAAACCAAATAGAGCTATCACAAGTAAAAGGAATCTGCAACATGCCAAGAAAATGAACAAATAAAGCACACCCTTGTCTAGTTTCCTGTTTAAGACAACTACATCTAGTTGTGGTTCAGGTTCAGATCTATAACTGGGTCCAAATAAAATATTTTCATGGGTTGCATTTCCTCATAGGTTAGATCCAAATGTTCAGGTTCTAGAGTCTGGAAAAACTCAAATAAAACTTAGAAGCACATAATAATAACCTGAATAATTGAGGATCCTCTAAGTCAATCAGATTGACTTACACAGCTGACCACAATGAGAGTGGTGATCTTCCTTAAACAAGTATGTCGACCTAATCTCCTAAAGTAATTAGGTTTAGTCTCAAAACTTAATATTCGACACATTTGAAAATCAAACATTCCCACATTTGGAAGAAAAATATTTGGTGGGAAAAAAAGTCAATCTGGGTATCATAGCCTGGGTAAACCACATCAACCAGAGGATGGGTTTCTAATAACTGAAATTTCTTGTGGACATCACTAGGTTCAGGAAAACGTGTATGAAGATAATCTTGTAAAATGGTTGAGGCACATATGTCAAGTCCCAAGTGAGGGACCTTTAAGAGTTAAATCACATGGAGAATGATAATCACCCCCAAACTTAGAGTTTTAGTGTCTCTAGAAAGACTAGTCACAACTTCCCTAATTTCAAGGTCATCTAATTCATGAAAATGGTCAATTGATTCTTCTAAGTCAGGTACATCCTCACTCATCTCGACGAGTTCATTTTTTTTTCTAAGTCTATTGTTTCTAAATCGCTAGACTCAAAATATACTCGTTCCTCTAAACCATTATTAGCTTCGTAATCAAAAGGAAATACTACATCGTCTAAAACGGGGGTATCTCTAGTCAAATCCTCGTCCTTTTGAATAGGTGAATAATTATTAAAAATTTGGATTTGAACTAGAAATAATATTATTATTAAGCTCAGTTGGAGTAGCAAATTCCTGATCACTATGCCTATTTATTTCAAATTCTTCATCAACACTATCCTCATCATAATCATTATAATAACATGAAAATGGTTGAACCTCATCTAAACAACAAGTAGTGTTACCAATTTTATCCTCGTCATCCTGTTTATGCAAATAACTATCCTCATTTTCAAGGGTATTATTGGAGACACTGTATTGAAAATTAAGATTATTTCGAGCAATTCTTTCGTTCGTCTCAGCTATCAGCTTGAGGGATTCCTCATAGAAAGTTTTCTTTCGTCATAAACTAAGTTATTCATCTCAGCTATCCTACGTGTCGACTCTTCTAATTTCCTGAGAGACTCTTCTAAAGGAGAAATATAAGAATTTTGCTCATATGACCGGTGCGTATGTGGATAGTAATTGGGCTCACCATGGTATGGACCATAATCTTCAAAAGGCTGATGTTCCCAACCACTATTCACACTATGGTCAAAGTAGTAACGTCCATTTTGAAACTCAGTCGGATATTCGTTGTATTGGCTATTGTAATACCAGTTCGACATTCTACTGCAGGGGTGTGAGTTGTCACACAAAATAAAACCCACTGACAGGGGATTCGTGGGTGGATAGAGTCTTACCTCCCGTACCAGACGGGCGATGAACCGTTGAAGTCGACTCAGGCCACCGACTCCAATGTCAGTGTACGAACCCGAGGGGCCGAGACAGTATCGTAACTGTCGTCCTTCCCTGCAAAGTTTATATTTAATTTTTAACCCTTCCTTAGGGTTTCAAAATAATAATAATGTCCAGTCCAAAAATAAAGTCCAAAAATAAAAATGTCCAAAAAGGAAAAGAAAAATTACAAAAATAAAATCCTATTTACAGTTTCTAAAAATAAACAAAATAACTATATACAAAATCTTCTTCTTCACTCCTTTCGGATTCCTCTTTTCTTTCCTTCTTTGGCGATGCTTTCCTTTTATAGCACTTTTTTTTCCTTGTAGCTTCGCTCCAAATCTGAAAAGAATCGAAAAATACCAAAACGCGTAAAAAGAACAAAAAAATAATAAAAATAAAATAAACCTAAAACAAATCTAAATACAAATCCGCGTCGGCGGCGCCAAAAATTGATGTAGTTTTGAAAGTGATAAGTAGAAGTTCGTTCAACTCGGACTTGTGTAGACTCGATTCTAGACGTAAATATTAACCCTAATAATAATACAAAAAGATGATATCAATATCGAGAGAAACTGGACTAGGATTCCACCAAACCTCATATCATGTGGTTCAATCAATTCTTAGACAATTATAGCTCTAGTTTATTGACTCTAATTCTTTGCCAGGGTAGATTTTAAAAAGATTAATTGTAAATCACTAGCATGATGCATCAAAAGCACTTAGACCAAGCATACATCATCATACGACTTCACAACTAATTAAGAAAAATCATAAAACGATTAAATTAATGCAAAAAGTCATAAAAAAATTAAACTAATAATTACCACACGCATGAAATATGGCTTTCTCCGCCATCCTAGTGTTGGGGTTTAGCTTCATATTAATCACTTGCTCAAAATACATGTTTGTTGCTCAAAAGTTGATTAAAGAGTGAAAGGTGTAAAGCAGCTGATTTGCAACAGCGTAAAAGTGTTACAGATCTCTGGTACAAAGAGGAACAATGATTAGCTGTTATATAAACGTTACTGCTTCTGCTTAGAACAACGACATTGTTCTGCGACTGTTTTTGTGCGTCAATGTTCTTCGCGTTCTTGAGTTGTGCAGCAGAAACAGAGTTTATAAAACTCTGACTTCTTCTTCTTTGGCTCTCCTCAGGTCCCCAAACTCCATACCTCTTTCCTTGACCTCACCACAGGCTATATATACATCTCCGGGCAAAATATCCGATAATCATTTCTCTTTCTCTTTTCTCCCCACAATTGTGGAATAATTCTCTCCAATCTTTCTTTACGCATCTTTTGGCGTATTTTACACTTTCCAAACTCTTCAAAGGATGTACTGATATCGAATAGAGCATCTTAGTTACTCATCTGGCCACGTAACTTCCATAAACAGAGAAACAAATCTCGGAAACTTTCTCCTTCTCTGTTTTTACGTAACTCACGTTACTCTCCTATTTCTTTGAAACCAAACTGCTTACCGTTCCTATCTTGTCGTAAAGTGTTGGTCTGAATTTATTCCCATGAAAAACTCCGGCTATACCTCTCTCGAATCCTTCCCTGAAAACCCGAGAAACCCATCCTCCACTGTTTCAATCAAACTCGGTGATCCGGCCCTACTTAATCAAATCTGATGGACATATCCAGCCTGTTTAACCTTAAGAAGTCTTTCCCAACCAATATTAACGATTGAGTCTTCTTAAATCTTGCCGAAAAATCCAACCCTAAGTCTGAACTTTGATGGACAAACTTTCCCGCCAAATTTGAGATTTGAATAGTTGAAGATGACCTCCCCTTATCTGTGACTGGTCTCCCTTAAGCAATTGGGGTTTAGATAGCCATAGGGTGCCCATTA
This sequence comes from Papaver somniferum, assembly GCF_003573695.1. NCBI lineage: Eukaryota > Viridiplantae > Streptophyta > Magnoliopsida > Ranunculales > Papaveraceae > Papaver > Papaver somniferum. The sequence continues at coordinate 115,174 of NW_020628818.1, forward strand.
GTAACTTGGTGCCCCTTATCCAAACTCGAGGGTCCGTATAACAGGTTCCTCCGGGTGCTTTTATCAACTTTTCGAGCCAAATTTCTCCGCACAAGTGTATTTCTCCAAAAACACCTACAAAGACATAAAATAACCAAATAAGCACAAAATCGAGCACTAACAATATATACAATTGGGATAAAAATAGACACATAAATGCGTCTATCAAATACCCCAAAACTTATTATGTGCTCGTCCTCGAGTAAATCAAATCTAGAAAATAAAATCCTAACTCACTGTCGCAAGCATCGTCGATTGCATTTAGCGTATGCAATAAGCCTTTAAACCCCTAGGTGGCCCTAGTGTCGGAGTGTTGTCTCCGGAGGGCTTACCAGAGGTATACCCATAAAACCTTTATACTCCAGACCCTAGCTATGTACACAGAACCTTGGAAGGCACTAAAGAATCTCCTTGGTTGGCATACTTATTGACTACAGGAGGAAGTACCCTGATGCGAAATTCCAATTGTTGTACACGAGTTGCACTCAAGCATACTAAAATTCATATGAAGTGACAGAGCTCTACTCAGATAGTCGCACTATGGACATCAATATCCGGAGTCAAAACTAATCACATGGATAGATCAAGAAGATGGATTAGAGAAAAACATAGATGGTTTTGATGTTTACTAGGTGAACGGTGTTTCTCATATCTGTCTGAAGGCCTCCGCCAAAATGAACCTATCCTAATGGACTGAGATACTAGTCTGACTAATATCAACACACTGGCATATACAAGGGAACCAGTGATTGATAATCCTAACTCTAGGTCAACACAACTGGCATATACAAGGGTTCCAGTGGTCGACTTTATTGAATTTATTCCAGTTGGTCTGATGGTCTGGTCTCAGTTTCTTTTTTTTTTTTTTTTGTATCTCAATCACTCTAATTCACCCTAGCATTGGTAACAACTTGAATCGTGAGCCCCACCTAATCACTTAGAGAAACATAGTTTAAAAACAAAACAAAATAAAAACAGAAGTGAAAAGGACTCAACGAGATATGGTGAAACTATCATGTTATTTCTAACACCTGAGCTCTGTGCTTTTATGAATAGACTCTTTAGATGTTGCCATCTAGTCAGATTGGTTCCTCAACTCCTACAACCAAAATGCTTCCATCCACTTAGATTGGTTAGTGCCATCCTTAATAGGCATAAATTTCTAGGCTCTGGAGTTTAATTATGCAACTAAAAAGTTTCTCCTATACCCCAAACTTAAATCTAACATTGTCCTCAATGTTCCAAAGGTGAAATTAAAAGCATGAACAAGGAGAAACTGTTACCATTTGAAGCAAAAGAGATAAGGAAAGATATTACCACGTCGCATGAATATTGGGTTACCTCCCAAGAAGTGCTAAGTTTAATGTCTTCAGCCAGACTAAGAAAGAATTAGCCACCTTATAAAATCATAAAGTAATAGCCAAAATATCTGTGGGTCATCAAAACCAAATAGAGCTATCACAAGTAAAAGGAATCTGCAACCTGTCAGGAAAATAAACAAATAAAGCACACCCTTGTCTAGTTTCCTGTTTAAGACAACTACATCTAGTTGTGGTTCAGGTTCATGATCTATAACTGGGTCAAAATAAAATATTTTCATGGGTTGCATTTCCTCATAGGTTAGATCCAAATGTTTAGGTTCTAGAGTCTGGAAAAACTCAAATAAATACTTAGAAGCACATAATAATAACCTGAATAATTGAGGATCCTCTAAGTCAATCAGATCTGACTTACACAGCTGACCACAATGAGAGTGGTGATCTTCCTTAAACAAGTATGTCGACCTAATCTCCTAAAGTAATTATGTTTAGTATCAAAACTTAATATTCGACACATTTGAAAATCAAACATTCCCACATTTGGAAGAAAAATATTTGGTGGGATAAAAAAGTCAATCTGAGTATCATAGCCTGGGTAAACCACATCAACCAGAGGATGGGTTTCTAATAACTGAAATTTCTTGTGGACATCACTAGGTTCAGGAAAACGTGTATGAAGATAATCTTGTAAAATGGTTGAGGCACATATGTCAAGTCCCAAGTGAGGGACCTTTATAAGAGTTAAATCACATGGAGAATGATAATCACCCCCAAACTTAGAGTTTTTAGTGTCTCTAGAAAGACTAGTCACAACTTCCCTAATTTCAAGGTCATCTAATTCATGAAAATGGTCAATTGATTCTTTTAAGTCAGGTACATCCTCACTCATCTCGACGAGTTCATTTTATTTTTCTAATTCTATTGTTTCTAAATCGCTAGACTCAAAATATACTCGTTCCTCTAAACCATTATTATCTTCGTAATCAAAAGGAAATACTACATCGTCTAAAACGGGGGTATCTCTAGTCAAATCCTCGTCATTTTGAATAGGTGAATAATTATTAAAACTATTTGGATTTGAACTAGAAATAATATTATTATTAAGATCAGTTGGAGTAGCAAATTCCTGATCACTATGCCTATTTATTTCAAATTCTTCATCAACACTATCCTCATCATAATCATTATAATAACATGAAAATGGTTGAACCTCGTCTAAACAACAAGTAGTGTTACCAATTTTATCCTCGTCATCATGTTTATGCAAATAACTATCCTCATTTTCAAGGGTATTATTGGAGACACTGTATTGAAAATTAAGATTATTTCGAGCAATTATTTCGTTCGTCTCAGCTATCAGCTTGAGGGATTCCTCCATAGAAAGTTTTCTTTCGTCATAAACTAAGTTATTCATCTTAGCTATCCTACGTGTCGACTCTTCTAATTTCCTGAGAGACTCTTCTAAAGGAGAAATATAAGAATTTTGCTCATATGACCGGTGCGTATGTGGATAGTAATTGGGCTCACCATGGTATGGACCATAATCTTCAAAAGGCTGATGTTCCCAACCACTATTCACACTATGGTCAAAGTAGTAACGTCCATTTTGAAACTCAGTCGGATATTCGTTGTATTGGCTATTGTAATACCAGTTCGACATTCTACTGCAGGGGTGTGAGTTGTCACAAAAAATAAAACCCACTGACAGGGGATTCGTGGGTGGATAGAGTCTTACCTCCCGTACCAGACGGGCGATGAACCGTTGAAGTCGACTCAGGCCACCGACTCCAATGTCAGTGTACGAACCCGAGGGGCCGAGACAGTATCGTAACTGTCGTCCTTCCCTGTAAATAGTTTATATTTAATTTTTAACCCTTCCTTAGGGTTTCAAAATAATAATAATGTCCAGTCCAAAAATAAAGTCCAAAAATAAAAATGTCCAAAAAGGAAAAGAAAAATTACAAAAATAAAATCTTATTTACAGTTTCTAAAAATAAACAAAATAACTGTATACAAAATCTTCTTCTTTACTCCTTTCGGATTCCTCTTTTCTTTCCTTCTTTGGCGATGCTTTCCTTTTATATCACTTTTTATTTCCTTGTAGCTTCGCTCCAAATCTGAAAAGAATCGAAAAATGCCAAAACGCGTAAAAAGGAACAAAAAAGAATAATAAAAATAAAAATAAACCTAAAACAAATCTAAATACAAATCCGCGTCGGCGGCGCCAAAAATTGATGTAGTTTTGAAAGTGATAAGTAGAAGTTCGTTCAACTCGGACTTGTGTAGACTCGATTCTAGACGTAAATATTAACCCTAATAAATATATACAAAAAGATGATATCAATATCGGAGAAACTGGGACTTAGGATTCCACCAAACCTCATATCATGTGGTTCAACAATCAATTCTTAGACAATTATAGCTCTAGTTTATTGACTCTAATTCTTTGCCAGGGTAGATTTTAAAAAGATTAATTGTAAATCACTAGCATGATGCATCAAAAGCACTTAGATCAAGCATACATCATCATACGACTTCACAACTAATTAAGAAAAATCATAAAACGATTAAATTAATGCAAAAAGTCATAAAAAAATTAAACATAATTACCACACGCATGAAATATGGCTTTCTCCGCCATCCTAGTGTTGGGGTTTAGCTCTTCATATTAATCACTTGCTCAAAATACATGTTTGTTGCTCAAAAGTTGATTAAAAGAGTGAAAGGTGTAAAGCAGCTGATTTGCAACAGCGTAAAAGTGTTACAGATCTCTGGTACAAAGAGGAACAATGATTAGCTGTTATATATAAACGTTACTGCTCTTCTGCTGTAGAACAACGACATTGTTCTGCGACTGTTTTTTGTGCGTCAATGTTCTTCGCGTTCTTGAGTTGTGCAGCAGCAGAAACAGAGTTTGATAAAACTCTGACTTCTTCTTCTTTGGCTCTCCTCAGGTCCCCAAACTCCATACCTCCTTTCCTTGACCTCACCACAGGCTATATATACATCTCCGGGCAAAAATATCTCGATTAATCATTCCAATATTATCTCTTTTCCTCCACCACAAGTTTCGGGAATAATTCTCTCCAAATCTTTCTTTACGCATCTTTTGGCGTATTTTACACTTTCCAAACTCTTCAAAGGATGTACTGATATCGAATAGAGCATCTTAGTTACTCATCTGGCCACGTAACTTCCATAAACAGAGAAACAAATCTCGGAAACTTTCTCCTTCTCTGTTTTTACGTAACTCACGTTACTCTCCTATTTCTTTGAAACCAAACTGCTTACCGTTCCTATCTTGTCGTAAAGTGTTGGTCTGAATTTATTCCCATGAAAAACTCCGGCTATACCTCTCTCGAATCCTTCCCTGAAAACCCGAGAAACCCATCCTCCACTGTTTCAATCAAACTCGGTGATCCGGCCCTACTTAATCAAATCTGATGGACCTATCCACCCTGTTTAACCTTAAGAAGTCTGTCCCAACCAATATTAACGATTGAGTCTTTTTAAATCTTGCCGAAAAATCCAACCCTAAGTCTGAACTTTGCTGGACAAACTTTCCCGCCAAATTTGAGACTTGAATAGTTGAAGATGACCTCCCCTTATCCGTGACTGGTCTCCCTTAAGCAATTGGGGTGTAGATAGCCATAGGTTCCCCTTAGTAACTTGGTGCCCCTTATCCAAACTCGAGGGTCCGTATAGCAGGTTCCTCCGGGTGCTTTTATCAACTTTTCGAGCCAAATTTCTCCGCACAAGTGTATTTCTCCAAAAACACCTACAAAGACATAAAATAACCAAATAAGCACAAAATCGAGCACTAACAATATATACAATTGGGATCAAAATAGACACATAAACGCGTATATCATATCAACCATATTATAATTAACTTAATATTCAGCATATTGGTCCAGTTCCAATAACCCAGAAAAATAACTAGCTACTTTCATCCGCTCCTTCGTGTAACCGAATTCATATCTTTTTCCAAATTCACATCTTTTTAAGCATCATCTCATCTCGATATTTTTAGTCGTCATTCCTAGCCTTTCTATCAACTTTTTTAATATCCATGTTCCATGTTCTTCTCTTAGACTCACTCTATGTATTTTTTAAATATCTTTACTCACTCTCAAAACTTATTAACAAAATTTATATCAATTAACTTGGTATATTCCAGTCACTTTCCCTTCCTAACCAACTAGTTGTTTTCTCTAACTCATAAGCAAAGGAAACGAAATTAAAACTATGTTTATAAACAAGTATATAACACTTTTTTTTCTGAAAGAAAGTTCGTATTTTACTGAAGCATATTATCAACACCTTGCTACATTCAAATTAAACTTAAAGTTGTAGCAAAAACTAAAATCCTCGTAATATCTATTACTAATATTGCTTTCCCATAATCACCAGTTAGTCCTATTCATATTACATTATACTCTTCAATTTCTACGCCATCATCATCCTCTTGCATTTTCTACACCATATCATCCTCTTGAATTGTGTGCACCATATCATCCTCTTTCATTCCTTCTACCACGCTACTATCACCATCACCATCACCATTATCAACAATACTTCAAGAAATTTCAACTGAAATTACAACTGTGTCATCCTCCATGAATCCATTGTTATCATCATCTAGATCATCCAACTTCATAAACTTTTACCAACCCTTATTTTCAGTTGTATATGCTTCAAAATCATGCTCCATTTCTTTTTTTCACTATTCTACGTTGATCCTTTGGATCTGTAATTGACATTGAGATTTCAGCTTTCACCGGTTCAATTAACTCGGTAGGAAGTACATACAGTGATAAGTCCCCAAAAGCCATTCTGATGTAGGACATCCGTTAGATTTATGGTTCATATTTTTATTATTATAATTAGAGTCTAATTAATTTAGAAAGCACAATTGGGGGATATGGAAACTAATTGGGGGACATGAATTACTTCCCCCAACCAAAGGTGTCTGCTAAGGGGTGTTTTTTGGGCCGAAAATACTAAAACACCCTTAGATTAATTAAAAAACATTATGAAAAGACTGTTATACCCTTTCAACTAAAACATAAAATCAAAAACCAAATCAAATATCCCCCATTTCTACACTATCAGTTCCGGCATTCTCAGTTAGGTTAGGTTTCGGAAAAAAAAAATATTCATCTTCTTCATCGTTCTTTATCGTCGATTAATCGTTAATTCAAAAATTTCTTCGTCGATTAAAACCAACCCATAAGAATGCCTCCTGGAAAGAAATCAGATGCCCAATCGAAGTCAAAATCGATTGCTCAACAGAAATTAGAGAAAAGGATTGCTTTGATTGCTCAAGAGCAAGAACACGAAGAATAAGAGTTATCGGACGATCAACTACTCAGAAATATGGCTTCTGTGAGAAGGTAAGTCATTTAAAACTGTTTAATTAGTGTTTCAATCGATTAGTAGCTATGGGTTTAGGTCAAAATCGCGAAACCCTAAATGAAACAGTTGAGTTTCAGTAGTTCTGGCACTCAATTTCGTATGAATACCACACCGGAAATCAGTACTGACATTCAATCTGGGATGAAGACCACACCGGTAGTCAGTTCCAGCATCTAATTTAGGTTGAAGACCGCACCGGAACTTAGTTTCAGCATTGTATTTAGGATGAACACCACTTCCGAACCTAGTACCGGCATCGATTTGAAATTTACGAGTATGCCGGTAGTAAGCTTCTAATAAACAGAAAACCCTAGGATCTTGTTATTTGTACCGGCGTACATTTTAGGTTAGATTCCATGCCGATACTTGAGTTTTGTTATCCAGAAAAAAACTTTAGAACTACTATCAGTATCCTCGACAAATGTTTTTTCAATGCCGGTATTATGTTCCGGCATTTCTTTTTATTTTACGTAGCTGCATGTACTGGTGTTTTCTTATCCAGGAATTTCCTATAGTGTATCGGCATCCTAAAAATCTATTTGTCAATGCCGGTAGTTACTCCCGGCATGTAATCGGTTGAATTTACAATGCCGGTATTAGCTCCCGGCATGTTCGATATTTTTCAGGATGCCGGTAGTGATGATTCTATGCCGTAATGTGGTGTATCTATGCTGGTATTAGAAATGAAAGTTAGTTGTCTTATATTTATTTCGTGCTTCTTTTGAAATAGATCTAAAGCAAAGGAGGCTAACAAATGAAAATCTAAAGATGTTGTCACTAAGAAAAGAAGGAAGGATGGTCTTGATACTCCTCAGTCTCTGCCTCCTCGAGGGAAAAACAAAAAGCGTTTGGGTGCTGATACAAGAGGGGCAATTTGGGAGAGTGGTCGTGATCGTAGTAAAATCGTAATCCATGAATCTACCGGAGTTGTTGAGGAGGAAGATGAGCAACTAGGGAGTGACCAACAAAATCTTTCGGATCCCGGTGGTTATGAAGGCCAAACCACACCGTACAATCCCATTCCTTTTCATTGGTTTCTTTGTCTCTTAAATAGAATACAAGCTTAAAGGGGCAATCATCCTTCCTCGTACAATTCTTGTATACCCTATTAGTCTTCTTTGGATATACATAACCCTTTCTCTTATTTCTATCCTTCTTATTGTATTTCCCACTTCTCTCGCAAACCATCTCAAAACGATAATATGAACGTTGGGTTTTCCTCACCAACACAAACATGTGTTTAAGTGCCGTCTCTTTTTCCCAAGCAATTGCTTCCTATGGAGATGTTATTCCCTATATGAGGACAAAAATGAAATATTATAAGGTTCATAACAAGAAATCCCCACATAAAGTTTTAAAGACTAGGTGAAAAGTATTGTTTGGTAACATACCGGAGTTATTTTATAGTATTCGGACGTATCCGGACCAAGCAGTTTGGAATTTGTTGGATTAATGTAAGGAACAATCTAAGAAATGAATGAAAAGAAAATTGAATTAGTTCACAAAAAAATTAAATTACCATACTAGTTTTGGCATACTCGACGACACTTCCGCCAAAATAACCAAAGCCGGAAACAAGTGCCGGCCTTCAAGAATAATGTTCCGGCATTTCGTAAATAAACTTGAAAAAGAGGACCTAATTTTAAAAACTACCGGAATTGTATTTTCATGAATATTAATGCCGGAAAATATAATATCGGCATGCACGATCCACAAGGATGGAAGCCGGAACATAGCGTCGGCATGCTCGATAAATTTAACACCAAGCCGGAAAACTACTATCAAAGTGACTAATTTTCTGGATGTTTTTTTAGTTCTACCGGCATTCTTGAATATGTAAGGTCCCAAGCCGGTAGCCGTTTCCGGCATGGTACTTAATTTTAAAACCATGTCGGGATTTAGTGTCGGCGTGCTCGATAATATTTATGCCACGCTGGTACCTATGTTCAAAATTCAATTAACTCCTGGATGTTTTTCTTGTGGTACCGGCATGGAAAGTTAGGAGAGAACCATGCCGGTTTGAATATTCCAGGAAATATTCGGTGGTAGGTAAAAAGTTAACTGCGTGCCGGCATGGTTTTTTTTGGTTGAAGACAACGCCGGAAATTGTTTCAAAATGGGGGATAACAGGCGCCCGCATGCAAATAGTATGAATACCATGCCGGTTTTGGTAGTCCCGGCGTAGTATTCATACTACGTGTATGTCGGCACCAAGCTTTTTCAGAGAAAAAATGGCTTTCAAAAAACAAAAATTCAAATTTCCGACCTCTTAGCAGCATTACCTGTATGTTGGGGTTGCTTGTATGTTGAACATGTTTACTTTCTTGGGTTGGTTCTTCAAAAAACACTTCATGCTCACGAAAATCATGATCCAAAGGTGTTGGTTCATCATATAACTCCAATTGTGAGTTGTTATCATTAACCGAAGATTAAAGATATGATTGTTGTTGTAGTTGAGCTAAAGATTCAGCAGCTGCAATTCTCTCCTCACAATCATCTTTCATTTTCACAAAAAAAAATCCACCCCAAAATAATTTTCCCTCCTTCTACTCTCACCTCACTCACACAAATTCAAATAGAAATACACACTAATTTATCCCCAAAATAATTAAGATTTTACTAATTTATTATTAACCACTAAACATGATTAGTGAGGGGTAGATTAGGAATTTAAAAAGTAATTACATAAGTGGTGACCCTGATTTGATATCAGGATCCCTATTTTTTCATGTAGCTATATCCCCCAATTAGTTCCCATATTCCCCAACTGCGCGTTCTTAATTTAGAGTAGTATTTCTTATTTGTTGTAATGTTCAAGAAGAATCAAGATAAGGAGATAGCATATGCTGCAAGACCAACCTTGTTTTTTGGTCAATTGTTTGTTGTCCAACAATTAGGTGCTCTGGAATCCATTTTTGATTTAGCCTGGGAGAAAACCTTGATGCCTATGCAGATTAACATTCATTCTGATTTGGTAAACAAAGGTAGGGTTATGGAGGTTTTAGATCAGCTTGGGGATTTTGTTTCAGCAGATTCTCCTGCTGGGAATTTGTATGAAGCTAGAATAATGGTTCCTTTGAGAACCCCTCTGACTAGGAAAGTGGTTTTCAATTCTAGTAAGAGGACTTACTATATGAGAGCTTTCTACCCTAAATTGCCTTTTCGTGCATGTAAAAAATGCTTTGTTTTATATCACATTGTAGAAAAGTGCAGGGATTCCCAGATGCGGATTTTTGTGAGGGCACTTCCGGCTCTAACTTCTCGAGCTACTCATGTTGTTGTTACGAAGGTTATGGCAAGCTCGGAAAAAGGTGAAATCTCAAACTCGAAGAATGTCAGAGTCCCTTCTTCTTTTGCTGTTGAAGCTGCTTCTTTGGATCATTCAAAGCCTTCAGCTTTTTCGCTCAGCCTTCAGCCTAAAGCATCCATTAGAAGCACCGGTTATTATTCTTTTTCACCTTTATTATCATCTGCTTTTCCTAAGTATTCTCCCTTAACCATTAGAGAGCCGGTTAGACCAGAAACAACTTCATCTAGGAACTCTCATTCCCACTTGAACTTTGCTGGTTTTGATCAGTCATATGATAGGTTCACTTTTGACTCCGATGGACTTACACATGATAGGAAGGGTAAGAGAACTAGGACTTTTTTTGAGTCTGTTTCACTTGGAAATAGCTCTGCATCTTCTACCTTTGCAATGATGCCTACTCCTTGTTGTCCTCCGATCTCATCAGTGCCACCATTTAGCCCCCCTACTGATATCACTTTCAACTAGGGTAGTGTAGGAGATATTGCTAGTAATTGGAATGTTGATGCTAATATGACATGGTCAACATCTACTTCTGCTTTTGCTCAGAGCGTTTTGACGTCTACTGGCTTCATATTTAGCTCTGCTTCTGAGATGAATTTCGCTTCAGAGATTGTTGTACAAGCTAAATTCGGACTTTGGTTTTGCATCAAATGCTGAGAATCATGTTGAGAACAATGGGGGTCTGTTAGAAGCAGCCATTCTTGAGCCTATGCCTTTATCTATGCTTCCTCCTGAACCTGAAATTAATGACGAAGAATTCGAAAAAGAAATCGATCTCATGATGATGGACTGTGACTCTATGGATGCGGAACCCTCTTTGGCTCATGACCTTGTAAGTTTTCTAAGACTTTTCCCTCATTTGCTTCCTTATTTTTGCTATTTGCTTCACCTGTTTTTAGCTCTTTGGTTGTTTTATATCCGATTTTTTTTTTGTTTATTATCTAAATATCTCTGTGTTTTGTTTGTCTAATCATGAAGTTCTTAAGCTGGAAAATGAATGGTTGTTGCTATGATAGGAAGTGGTGGTGGACCCGGGAATGCGTGAAAATTAAGCGTAATAAAAACGGGCCTACAGTAATACCGCAAGTGCACGGTCGTCGGTTGTAGCTCGTGCAAGTACGGGTCGATCCACAGAGACTGGGTGTGTTTGGAGTTTCTAGCTATTTGGGCTCTAAATTGCTATTGGGCTTCTAATTGTGCTTTGGGCTTAGTGGGTTTTTGTAACAATGAAATGGTTTTGGGCTCAGTGGGCTTTTGGATTGACTGTGAATTTATGGGCTTTTGGTCTTTTGAATTGCACTGGGCCTTGGGATCAAACCTGGGCTTTTAGCCTTTGGTTTCAATGAACTGAACTTGGGCTCAGTGTTGAAGTGAGCTTTGGGCTCTAAATTGCTTGTATGAGGATCTGGGCTTGACAGTGACAGGCCTTAGCTTGGAAAGTGAATTGTGAGCTGGGCTTGATAGAGCTATCAGTTTGGTTTTTGAATGAGTCCACAGTGAACTGGACTGGGCTCTTAATGATCAATGCACTTAGGCCACAGTGAGCTTCAATGGACAAATGGGGAGCAAAACAGAGAAACTAGAAGAGCAAAAGATAGCAAAAGAAAGAGAATAAAAGAGAACACAGACAGAGATGAGGAACAGGGAAGAATAGGGAACAATAACTAAGAGATTAACAATGGCAGTGCAACAAACTAACAATGATCATGGGAAAGAAGCAAACATCAGTGGCAAAAGGATGCAAATTTACAATGGCAAAAGCAAACAGCACAAAGTATTATGAGAAGGTGACAGAACAATGAAACTAAACAAAGAACAATGGAACCAAGGCCTAAGCCAAGGGCAGGGGAGATGGTGAAGGTGAGATGGTGAAGGTGAGCCTAGGCATACTACTAGAGTGGGAAGAGAACCAGCTTGCTCACAGTCACTAGTGAGCACTAGTTTCTCCCCACTGCTCAATCAATACAATGCTTCAAAGGCTTTAGCCTAACATTCACACAAAACAGTTATAAAAACAGCTATAAAAACAGTGATAAGAAGCCACAAAAACAGATAGATAGCAAAGAAGAACAGGAAAAAAATGCTAGGCAGTGGCTGTTTTTGGTTAAATCCTTGTCCCTAATGGAGCTAGGTGAAGGTTCAAGCCTGCCTATGTTCCAGGGCATACATAAATGGAATGGAAGGAGAAGAAGCTTGCTAATGAGCACTAAATTCCTCCATTTCTCAATCAGCTCAATTTACATGAATTCTAACCTAAACTTCCACCACTAACAGTGAACAAACTTAACATTAAACACTAAACATAACAGTGAACTAACAGTGAACTTAAAACATGATTAAACACAAAACTAAACCTAAACAGTTGACATTAAAAGTGATTTAAACAAACTTAACTAAATTACAACACTAAAATTAACCTAACAATGATTCATACTAAAGCACTAACAGGGATTCACAGTTAAACATTGAAATTGCACTAAACATGATCAATCAAAAATTAAATTGAAATTAAAAATAAACAGAAATTGAAATTGAACTTAAATTAAACTAACCCTAAACTGAAACTGCAATTAAATTAACCTAACCCAAATTGGGTGGAAACTTGGCTAGTCCAAGAACACCCTTCATCCTCTACACCATGAGCTATTTATACTTCAAAAGCCCCAATAATTTACAAACCCTAAAATTAAAATTAGGTATTTTCAATTCCGAAATTGCTCACCAAATCCACTGAATTGGTGGTGACCCATGCCTCTTCTCTTCTCTCTCGATCCTTCTCTGCCCTCAATTTCAATCTATAGCCTCATCTATTTCATCAACTCTTCACGCCTAGGGTTCCAGCGAGAAAGAGGGGTGATGGGCTGATGTAATAGATGGCTAGAGAGTAGGGGGATGTATAGGTGATTGAGACAGAGGAGTTGGTGGTAGAAATGGTGGTGACAGGAGCGATGGATGATGGAAGTAGCAGGTGGAGGTGATGGTGGTGGAATGGGTGTTTCTGCAGAGGAATGGGGGAGAAGAAGTCGATGGGAATGATGGAGGGTATGTTTGGTTAAGGTATAGGCATTAGGTACTAGAGTGTTGGTCGGGTGTAGCGGATTTAGATGTCGGCGAATCTGAGTCACTGGATGCGAAGCTGTAGGTGAATCGGATGGCTACCCCTGAAGAGTCTGGTAGAGACCGTCGGATGTCTTGATACAACGAAGTTTACGGTGAAGATCGAGGTTAGGTGCTGTAGTGTTTAGCGGAAGTATCGCTATTTGATGCGCAGGCAAAGAAGCGACCGTAGGATCTAAATGTGATCTAATCTGAAGGCTTGGAATTTAGGTACTATGGTGTTTTGCAGAGACTTCAGATTTTGATGCTCTACGAAGGATCGACCATTGGATGATGAGATGGATCCGATCTAACGGTTGAGAATGGAGGCGGGTATGGATATAGAAAATGGGTTTGGGTAAGGGTTTTGGGCCTTGGGTATGCCAAGCCCATATCTTCTTCAAGAACAATTCTTCCTTCTTGATCCCATTCCTAGATTTTTGGACGTGCGCTCCATTCTTTGCGGCTTCCTTGCGTAATTTCTTCCGGCTTTTCACCACTCTTCAGCTCTTTTCTACTCCGCAAGTCATCCAGACTTTATTTATTACCTAAAAATGCAAAATTAAGTAAGAAAAATATTTATTCTTGAAAACAATGAAAATACAGAATATGGGTAAAAATGGAGAATTAATGCACAAAAGATGAGTTAATTGCCAACAAAAAGATATAGAAATATGCACTTTTTAGCACTCATCAAGTGGCTGCATATTCTGAGTCTCTATAGGAAATATAGATTTGATGGTATTTGCTTGATTGAAACCATGGTTGATAGTGAAAATGTGAAAAAAAATATTGTCATCACTTGCCTTTTGACTCTTGGTATTTTGTTCCTCCGGTGGGAAAATCAGGAGGGTTAGCTTTCGGTTACTTTGAGAAATCAAATGTTCAAGTTATTAGTTCATCTCTTAATATGATCCATATAGTCTGTGACGTCACTCCAAGAATTAAGAATTGTTTGATCTCTTTTGTATATGGGTCGTTGAATATTTCTGGTGTGCGAGCTCAATGGAATGTTTTAAGTAGCATTCCTGATGATATTAACCGTCCCTGGGTGTTTTTAGGAGATTTCAACTTTATTATGCATGTTTCTGAAAAACAAGGAGGTATTGCTACTAACTCTTTAGTTCCAGATTTCATTAGAGCCAAAATGTCTGATCTTAATCTTAATGAAATTTTCTCCTTTAGAAATCCTTTTACCTGGTGTAATAGGAGATTCAGAAACACGAAGGAATTGATTTTTGAAAAACTTGATAGAGGGTTTATGAATGATAAGTGTGTTTCTTTGCTTCCTCAGACTAGGGTAATGAATCTAGGTAGAATTTATTCAGATCACAGCCCTATCCTTGTGAACTGTTTCCATTTGGAAAAAAAGCTTTATAATCCATACAAATTTTTCAAATGTTGGCAGCTGAGCCCTGAATTTAAAGATGTTTTGTCGAATGCTTGGTCCAAGAGAGTTAAGGGTTCGCCTAGTTTTGTTATGGCGGGTTGGTAGGCCAGGGAATGTATAAGAAACAAGAGCAAAGGATAAGGAGAGACAGAAAGGCCTACATGTTATACCTGCAAGTGCACAGGGTCTGTTGTAGTGAGTGTGCAAGGCAGGGTCATTTCCACAGGGACTAGGGTGTGTAAGTTGAAGTTTTATAGGCTATTCTAGCTAAGCTAAATGATGACAGTGAGTAACAAGCAAAGGTGGTGACAGTGACAGTGAGTGACAAAGAGTGACAGTGGCAAAGAAACCAAGGCAGTAACACATGCAGTGATAAAGAAACAAAGGCAGTGAAGTATAGAAGGGACTAGGATCTTGAATCCACCCTTTTCCTAAGCTAAGTCCTCCAACTATGTTCTTGTCCCTTGTTAGTTATCAGTCAGCTTCTAGGCTCTCTGAATAACTAGATGACAGTTGCGGTTCAAAGTCGACTGTTCATCTAAGGGTTGGTCTAGAAAGATTACTAAGAACACTAAGATGAATCTAATCCTAGTAGTAGTTGGGGCTCTCACACTGCAACTACCCGCAGAGAAGCTTGCTTAGTGTTTTAACAACCTAAAAGGATATTCAATCCTAGACAGTTCAAGCACAACAAGATCAGAGCATGGATGGGACAAATACAATTGAAATTTACAAAATAATTTAAACTAAGAACTAACCCTTGAGGCACTGGCTGTTCCAGTCCTCTTGGGTGAAGCACTGGCTAGCCCAGGCATATCTTCAACACAACACCCACAACATCTATTTATAGTTACAAGCACTCAATTAGGGTTACAATAATTTCCCCCCAAATCAGAGAAATTAGGGTTACTGATTTACCTAATTTGATGGAATGATAACTACTCCATGCGTCGACCCATTCTTCTTCTGACTCTCCTGCTCCTCTCCATGCCTTCCAATTGCTTTTCTAACTCGACCTAATTCATTAATTTCTCTCCTAGGGTTTCAGAGAAATAAAAGAAGAGAGATTGATGAAATAGATAGGTAGAGAGGTAGGGAAATGATGGGAAAGGATATGGGTTATAGTTGGTTTGGTTGTGGAGGTTGAGGCAGTGGAGTCGGCGGAGTTGGTGGTGAAGGTGATGATGGTGGTGCAGGCGATGGGGAGTGGTTCTGCAGACGGGGGTGAGGGAGGTGAAGTCGATGGAGAAGAAGGAGGGGAGTGTTTGGTTGATGGGTATAGGTATTAGGTGCTTGGGTGTGTGGCGGGGATAGAAAGCTTGATGATTTGCGAAGCTCAGCCGTTGGATGTGGAATTGATAGATCAATCTGACGGCGAGATAGAAGGGAGCTTGTAGCGACCGTTGGATGTATAATACATCAAAATTAACGGTGCAGATTATAGTTAGGTGCTGTAGTGTGAAGCAGGATCTTCAGATTTTGATGCACGACGATGAGGCGATCGTAGGATGCTGAGATGATCCAATCTGACGGCTGAAGATGAAGGCGGGTATGGATATTGGAAATGGGTTTGGGTGAGGGGTTTGGGCCTTGGGTATGCCAATCCCATATGTTCTTTAAGAACAATTCTTCCTCTTCAAGCCCAGTTCTAGCCTTTTGGTCTTGCGCACAACATTCTTCGCGGCTTCCTTGTGTGATTCCTCTTGGCTTCCACCACTTTTCTGCTCTTTTTGCTCCTTAATTCATCCAAACTTTATTTACAACCTAAAAATGCAAAATTAATTAATAAAAGTATTTATTCTTGAAAACAACGAAAACACAGAATATGGGATAAAATGGAGCGTTAGTGCACAAAAGATGAGTTAAATGCCAATAAAAAAGGTATAGAAATATGCACTTTTTAGCACTCATCAAATACCCCCAAACCTGAATTTTACTTGTCCTCAAGTAAAACAAAACTAAGGAAATCCTACCTATACCACTGTCGCTGGTCTCTCGAATGCATTTAGCGTATGCACTAAGCCTTTTAAACCACTAAGTGTCCCTAGTGGACGAGTTGAAGTCTCGTGAAGGTTTGCTTAGAACGTACCTACAAAGTTCTAGGACAAAATATAAGCTCAGATTCCATGAAATGTGACATGTGCAAGACAGTAGAAGCTCACAGCAAAATGGAGATGTCAATCTAGCTATCAAAGGCACAATCCTAGCACTGATAACAACTAAAGACACGTGATAAGAGTGTAAAGTGTATCTACACATGTTTCTAGAATGACCTGAAGTTATGACTACTAATCACCAAGAGATAGTTTTTAGGCTAAGAACCGAATTCTAAGCCAAGCTAGCTGTCCGGCTTTACGAGAATTGTGAATGTTCACCCAATGAGTTGGTGATATTTCAGTTTACCCGCGTTATACATCGATGGTTGCACCCTCCTTGCTTATTACAAGACTATTTACAACAAAAAGATGACTCTTTACATGACTCTTATTTACATTGATTACTCTCTTTTATTTTTGGAACAAGAGAGAACTATTGTCTTTAACATGACAAAACATGGAATAAATAAATACTTGATTATTTTTTTTTAAATATTTTTTTGATTTTTTTGATTTTTTTGATTTTTCTGAATTTTTCTGATTTTTTTTTTTTTGAAGAAATAACTTTGATCTTTACAACATAGTGACACTTTTGATACATGAACAAAAAGAAAAACATAATTACATGACTCTTAACAAGAGGTGGCCCTTATCGAATGCATCCGGTCAAATTCTATGGTTGCTTTTCTTAACGTATCCTCCAACTTCTATCCCAGCCAACCAAAGAACAAGCTAGTCAAGTCTCATTCAGTATTCTAAAGTGATTGGCAATATAACTTCCTATCAAACACCTTGAAGATCGAGGCTATACATGTATTGGTAGATTGTGCGTGTGCAAGTTTCTTATCACATGTGAATTGTGCTAGAATCAGGGTGCCTAAATATCTAGACTAAGAATCCTTATGTTTACATACATGCACAAGAGTCAACATTTCAAGGTAGATGAGCTCCATTTTTATGATTTTTTTTTTTTTAATTATTTTTTTTTTCAAAAAGAAAGAGTTCTGTTTTCAATTATAGCATGTGATCGTGGTATCTATACCATACCCCCAAACCTAAACTAAACATTGTCCTCAATGTTTCAAAATATGAAAAGAATTATAACATACGAAGAGGATTATGCTGAGTAGAGAAAAAGGAAAGAAAATACCCGATTTGACGGCGAAAGAAAAATTAGAACTCCGTTATTCAAGGCAAAAATCCAGCATATTTCAGTTAAGAGTCACATTGGATTAGCAAAATATGTACAAAAGAAACGAAAGATTTAACTAAGAAACTATCTACTAGATTCTATACAAGAAAATTTGGTTTTTAATGGGATTGGACTTTTTGGGAAAAATTTGGTTTTGTCGGGAGACATTTGGTTTTGATGGGAAAAAGAAAAATTTTGGTCTTTAGGGAAAAAGAAAATTTTGGTTTTTAGGGAAAAAGGCCCAGCTGGGTTTTAAAACTTTAAAACGTTTTTCAAATTTTTGGTCTGGGTCTAAGCTCACAATGTAGGGGTTTAAAGTTCAGTTGAGTCTAAGCCTACGAATGGTTGGATCCCACAGTTTAAACAAATTTCAGTTTGAGTCCCAAAATGTAACTAAGTCCACAGTCCAATCCACAAGTCCATAATCATTTTAGAATTTACACAGCCCAAAAAGAAGTGCAACTGGGTTTGAAAATGGTTGTCAACTTTTGTATGGGTCAAGCCCACAGTTCAGGCTTACTCTTGTAGCACATCCCAACTGTTCTGTTTTAGTTGCACAGCCCAGTTGGGCTTGGTTCACAGCAACAACAACTTCAGCAAGAGCACCAGAGGCTCATCAGCAACAACAACAAGAAGAAGAAGCAGCAGCAGTAGGAGGCAGCAAGACAGCAGCAGCAGCAACACAGAAAAAAGCAGCAGCACCTGTTGGCTCAAAAGAGAAGATCAGTCTCTTTGAAGCAAATGGGTGAGGCCAAGAAGCAATGAGGAAAAAGGGCAAGCAGCACAGCAAGAAAATAACAAGTATACTCAGGCAGCAAGTTTCTACAAGGAAATGCTATAGGTGCTAGGCCACAGGGCAATGCTGCAGATGAAGCAAGGATGCATAGCATCATGCTTACAGGGCATGGAAAAGCTACAGGCAATGAGCAAAGCTGAAGAGTAAGGATGCAAACACAGATGCAAATGCAAGATGCGGATATGGAGAAGATGCAGGCATGCAATGATATGAAAGTGACAGATGCAAGTTATGATGACAATATGCAAACTAGAGATGATGCAGGTATGCAGATATGGATGCAATGGATGCAATGCTTACAGCTAAGATGCAGATGCTAAATGATGCAGATATGGATGCAGGAGATGCAGAACTACAGTTACAGCTAAGTTACAGGTAAAGACAGTTACACTAATATAGCTAAGTTAAGTTACAGCTAAAACAGTTACACTAAGCTACAAACAGTTGTACTAAACTAAACTAAATTACAGCTAAATTTGAAAACAGAAAAGCAAGAGCACAATTTTTTTTTTCTCTTTTTTTTTCTCAACCACACAGCACCAGTCCCCGGCAGCGGCGCCAAAAACTTGGTAGGCCAGGGAATGTATAAGAAACAAGAGCAAAGGATAAGGAGAGACAGAAAGGCCTACATGTTATACCTGCAAGTGCACAGGGTATGTTGTAGTAAGTGTGCAAGGCAGGGTCATTTCTACAGGGACTAGGGTGTGTAAGTTGAAGTTTTATAGGCTATTCTAGCTAAGCTAAGTGATGACAGTAAGTAAGAAGCAAAGGTGGTGACAGTGACAGTGAGTGACAAAGAGTGATAGTGGCAAAGAAACCAAGGCAGTAACACATGCAGTGATAAAGAAACAAAGGCAGTGAAGTATAGAAGGGACTAGGATCTTGAATCCACCCTTTTCCTAAGCTAAGTCCTCCAACTATGTTCTTGTCCCTTGTTAGTTATCAGTCAGCTTCTAGGCTCTCTGAATAACTAGATGACAGTTGCGGTTCAAAGCCGGCTGTTCATCTAAGGGTTGGTCTAGAAAGATTACTAAGAACACTAAGATGAATCTAATCCTAGTAGTAGTTGGGGCTCTCACACTGCAACTACCCGCAGAGAAGCTTGCTTAGTGTTTTAACAACCTAAAAGGATATTCAATCCTAGACAGTTCAAGCACAACAAGATCAGAGCATGGATGGGACAAATACAATTGAAATTTACAAAATAATTTAAACTAAGAACTAACCCTTGAGGCACTGGCTATTCCAGTCCTCTTGGGTGAAGCACTGGCTATCCCAGGCATATCTTCAACACAACACCCACAACATCTATTTATAGTTACAAGCACTCAATTAGGGTTACAATAATTTTCCCCCAAATCAGAGAAATTAGGGTTACTGATTTACCTAATATGATGGAATGATAACTACTCCATGCGTCGACCCATTCTTCTTCTGACTCTCCTTCTCCTCTCCATGCCTTCCAATTGCTTTTCTAACTCGACCTAATTCATTAATTTCTCTCCTAGGGTTTCAGAGAAATAAAAGAAGAGAGATTGATGAAATAGATAGGTAGAGAGGTAGGGAAATGATGGGAAAGGAGATGGGTTGTAGTTGGTTTGGTTGTGGAGGTTGAGGCAGTGGAGTCGGCGGAGTTGGTGGTGAAGGTGATGATGGTGGTGCAGGCGATGGGGAGTGGTTCTGCAGACGGGGGTGAGGGAGGTGAAGTCGATGGAGAAGAAGGAGGGGAGTGTTTGTTTGATGGGTATAGGTATTAGGTGCTTGGGTGTGTGGCGGGGATAGAAAGCTTGATGATTTGCGAAGCTCAGCCGTTGGATGTGGAATTGATAGATCAATCTGACGGCGAGATAGAAGGGAGCTTGTAGCGACCGTTGGATGTATAATACATCAAAATTAACGGTGCAGATTATAGTTAGGTGCTGTAGTGTGAAGCAGGATCTTCGAATTTTGATGCACGACGATGAGGCGACCGTAGGATGCTGAGATGATCCAATCTGACGGCTGAAGATGAAGGCGGGTATGGATATTGGAAATGGGTTTGGGTGAGGGGTTTGGGCCTTGGGTATGCCAATCCCATATGTTCTTTAAGAAAAATTCTTCCTCTTCAAGCCCAGTTCTAGCCTTTTGGTCTTGCGCACAACATTCTTCGCGGCTTCCTTGTGTGATTCCTCTTGGCTTCCACCACTTTTCTGCTCTTTTTGCTCCGTAATTCATCCAAACTTTATTTACAACCTAAAAATGCAAAATTAATTAATAAAAGGATTTATTCTTGAAAACAACGAAAACACAGAATATGGGATAAAATGGAGCGTTAGTGCACAAAAGATGAGTTAAATGCCAATAAAAAGGTATAGAAATATGCACTTTTTAGCACTCATCACGGGTAAACTCTCAAATGTCAAAGATGATCTCCAATATTGGAATGTCAACTATTTTGGTCACATTAAGAAGACTATTCATAAGATGAACTCTGAAATTGAAAAGCTTCAATCCATGCCATATACTCCAGTTCTAGGTAATTTCAAATTAAATTACTCTAAACATCTTGACTTCTGGTATGAAATTGAGAATGCTTTTTATAAGCAAAATCGAGGATTAACAATTTTGTCCATTATGACAAGAACACCCGGTTCTTTCATAACACTGTCAAGCTCAGAAATATGTATAATACTATACATACAGTTCGGGATGAGCAAGGCAATTGGTTAGAGTCCAGAGAACAAGTAGTTTCACATTTTGAAAGTTTTTTCAAAAAGGTTTTTCAGTCTTCAAATCCTTGTCTTGCTAATATTCATGAAGTTCTCAAAGATGTGCAGCCCATTGTCTCTGATGAGGCAAATCTCTCTCTTGTGGCTATACCGATTACGGAGGAAATTTATGCTACTATCAAGGAAATGGAGCCCTGGAAATCTCCTGGTCCGGACGGTTTTCCGGCAGGGTTTTTTCGTGATAACTGGGACATAGTGTCTCTTCAGGTGATTGATCATATTCAAAGTTTCTTTAAAACTAAGTTTTTGTTGCGTAAATTAAATTACACTTTCATTTCTCTCATTCCTAAGGTAAATAATCCTTCGACTGCGAATGATTATAGACCCATTAGTTTAGCCAACTATGTTTATAACTTATTTCGAAGATCTTAACTAACCGGCTCAAACCTTTGTTAAACAATATCATTTCCCCATTCCAGACGGCTTTTGTTTCCAATAGGCAGATACAAGATAACATCATTATCAGTCATGAAATCTTGCACTCCTTTAAAAGAATCAAAAAGAGGGATAAGAAAGGATATATGGCTATTAAGCTTGATCTGTCGAAAGCTTTCGACAGATTAGATAGGTTTTTATTATATAAGTTTTTAGGAAACTTGGATTTTCTGAGGACTGGTGTCAGATTATCTTCCAATGTGTTAGCTCGGTTGCTTATTCTGTCCTTATCAATGGTTCTCCGGGAGAGGATTTTGCTCCTTCTAGAGGTATTCGTCAGGGGGATTGTCTTTCCCCTTATATCTTCATTCTTTGCATGGAGATTCTTTCTCAAATGCTTCTTGAAGCGGAATCTGATAACACGATTCATGGTTTCATAATTAGGAAAAATAGTCCTTCTATTACTCACTTGTTTTTTACAGATGACTGCATGTTGTTCTCTAAGGCTTCTATAGTTTATGCTCGCAATCTCATGCAGATTCTCAATAAATTTTCCAAAGCGTCAGGGCAAGCCATTAATTTCGACAAATCAGGTTTCTTTACTAGTTCGAATATGCATTAACTGATAAGTTTAGGGATCAAATATTTGTCTAGTTCTGAAAAATATTTAGGGACTCCATTATTCATCAATAGAGATAGGACTAGAACTTTTCAATTCTTAACTGATAAGTTTTATGCTAGATTGGGAAACATGAAAAAGACAAATCTGAATGTTGCTGGTCGAACAGTTGTTACTAAGCATGTTTTGTCTAGCCTTGCATCTTATCACATGTCATGTTTTCCTTTTCCTAAAAAGCTTACTTCAAAATTTGATTCCATACAAAGATCTTTCTGGTGGTCTAAGAAAAACCCCCGCAAAGCGGCATATTTTCGATCCTGGCTTGACATTGGAAAATCTAAAAGTTGTGGAGGTTTGGGCATTCGAAACTCATTTGTGCTAAATAGGGTTTTTATTTCAAAAATATCTTGGAGACTTACTCAGCTTCCAGATCACTTAATCTCTGTTTTCTTGAAAGATAAATATTTTCCGAACCAAAATCTGCTTGAAATTGATAAAGCAGCTGATTCCTCTTCTTGGATTTGGAAAGGAATATTTAAAAGTATTAGTTTTCTGAAAATGAACATTGTTATTAAAATAAATAATGGAAGATCAACTAGGATCTGGTCGTCTAACTGGTTGCCGTACTCAGCTGCTCCTCCATTGTATGCTAATCCTAATTACCTTAATTACACTTTTGTATATGAACTTATTGATCAGAAGCAAGGTCCTTGGAACGTTGGTCTTTTGCATAACCTTTTCTGCCCTGAAGATGTAGTTAAAATAAGCACTATTCGTCTGAATTTACTCTGTGAAGATAAAATCAAATGGACTCATACTAAGGATGGAAATTTTACTATTAATTCTGCATATAAAGTTTATACTAATGATTATTGTTCTGATGAGGACTCTGCTTTCTGGGAAAAGGTTTGGTCAATTAATTGTCTCCCCAAGATTAGGTATTTTATGTGGAAGGTGTTTGCTCACATGTTGCATGTTAATTCTACAATGCATGCTTATAATAACTCTATAGATTCTACTTGTCCTCTCTGCAAGAATGACTCTGAGACAGTTCTTCATCTCTTCTTTCTCTTCCCTGTGGTCTCTCACATTTGGTTTGCTTTATCTCTGCAACATTTAATTTCTACTGATTTTTTGTGGCATGAAGATTACTTTCTTAGATGGTTTGACATTAGAATTGGTCCTTCTCCTTTTCTTGTGGGATGGCCTAGCATTGGGTCAATTATCATGTGGTGCATTTGGAAGCTGAGATGTGAAGTGGTATTTCAAAATGTTTCCATTAATTTTGATAAAGTCATTCTTAATAGTAGAAGAATGATAAACACTTATATAACTCCTCCTACTGAGATAATTTGCAGGAAGGATGTTAAAACTCCTAGAACTGATGTTAGACATATTCTCTTCTTGGATGGTGTTTTTAAAAAATTTAATATGGGAGTTGGTCTGATTCTTTGTGATGTTACAGGAAGAATAGAATGCTCTCGTTTGGATTTTGGGCTAGTTCAAGATGCAGTTTCTGCGGAAGCTACTGCATTAATTTTGGCGATTTCCTGGGTCAGGGAATTGAACTTGTCCAAAGTTCTCTTAGTTAGTGACTGCCTTCAAGTAGTTGATTTTGTGAATGGAGATAGTTGCTCGGCCGGATGGAGATGTGGAGATCTTCTTGCTGATTGTAGAAGTCTTATGTCTAGAAGTGGTGTCTGTAGGCTTGTTTATATTAGGTGTGTTAAAAATAAATTGGCTGATCGGCTTGCACGCCGTGCCAGACTGTTGTATCTTAAAGATTCGTGGTCTTCTCTTCCACCTTGTATGAACTGTTATGACAGGGATGAAAACATTGTGGAAGCTTGTAATTTCCTTCTTTGTTGAATGAAATGTTTGTTTCTTAGCAAAAAAAAAAAAATCTTATTTTTAGAAGTTATTTAATTCTAGAACTTTATTTATTTTAGGGTTTTTTTATTTTGCAAGTTTGAGTCTTAGAGTTATTTAAATATGAGACAAGTCCTATGTACAATATACATTATTATCAATCAATATTGAGATTTCTCAACTATTCTCCAACTTTACTATCAAAATTCTTTATTCACGCTTCCGTTCTGCATTAAGTGGCATCACGAGCTTCGGCTTCGATCCTCTTATTCTTTTCTTCTAAATTTTTTTTACCCTTTCGTCACCTTTACTTACCGAGATCTCCGCATCTCTTCTTCCAAACCCTATTATCAACTATCCTTTTCTTTTTTATCAAAAAAAAAAAACAACAACGTCTGCAAGTTTTTTCTACCAAACCCTTTATTTTTCATCACTACTAATACCGCCTCTGTCTTACTCATCTTTGTCCACTTTATTTACGATCTCTCTAACACCTCACTTTTCCTACCTTCTCAGTTCTCTCGGTACGTCCACCACCTAAAGCTTCTCTAATTCACGATCCTCATCTTTAGTTTCTTGTTCAACCCAACTGCCGAACGAAGACCAAAATACAACACACTATCTCTACTCTAACCCATTCGTTCTTAATACATTTACTTAAATGTCTTGTTCCGTTCTCATTCCTTCATAAAAATCCTTTTCTTCCATTATCACATCTGTAACAGTATATATCAGCTTTTGTCTCTTTTCCTTTTTTCTGTTAAGAAAACCAACAGTGTATCACCATGACAGTCAAAGACAGATACATTGGAAAAGACAATCGTACTAGCCTTGAAGATATTGTATGTGCTATTACTGAGTCCCAACATAAAATTACGGAAACTCAAGCCGAGACCCAACGTCAACTTCTGGAATCTCAACTCACGATTCAACGTCACCTTGAATTAATTTCAACCAATGTGGCTGCTTTTGTGTTAAACTTAAACGGTGCTCAAGGACCTATTTACAATGATGCTTGTCAACTTAATAACGTTGAAGCAGATGTAAATTATCATGTCTCTTATGAACAAAAACAAGTTATTCACATCAATGGTGACGAAGATGTTTCGCCAATATCAACACCGGAAACACCAGAGACACCATCTTCTTGTGAGTCGCCTAATGCCATTTTTCTTGAAAATCAAAAGCTATATAAAAATATTTTCGTGAGTCAAAAGTAGGGCTGCACAAGACCCGCCCACGATACCCATACCCACCCGTACCCGCTAAATCCGTGGGTTTTTAGTCCATACCCGTCCGTTGTGGGTGCGGGGTTGGTTATGAAAAAAAATACCCGCTGTCCGTGGGTGCGAGGTTGGTTTTAGCTCATACCCGCCCATACCCGCCCGAAAAACCCGCAAAATATATATCTTTAGATAAAATTAATCCTAGCCGTCCGATCCATTATGAAACCCTAATCCTAATAAACTCTCATTCACTTTCAGAGTTATTTAATTAATTTAATATGTTTTGCATTGACAAGAAGAACCGACGTGAACACCCTTTTCTTTTTTACCTAAGTTATACAGTATAGATCGTGCCTTGGACGTTCACATGGAGTTTGATTTATTAGGACTTATTCACGTGCACAGAGAGAAACCAATGAACCTTGAACCACGCATATCCATCCCTTTATTGGTTTGAGAAGTTTTGCTGAAACAGAGAAGATGGTGATTAGCAATATGACAAAACAGTTGTGAGAGCTACGCACAGATTCTACAAGTTTTGGATCAAATATTTATCTTGATTAAGAACGATGGAAGAGAGGGTTGTGTCAAACAAAAAAGAAAGAGAGAATGAAAAAATAACGAGTAGCTAAAAAACAGTTAGGCAGCAAATATACGACAGTTAAATAGTCGGGTTAAACCCACTTAAACCCATACCCGCCCGCTGTTTGTGGGTGCGGGGTTGGTTATAAAAAAAACCCGCAGCCTATGGGTGCGAGGTTGGTTTTAGCTTATACCCGCCCATACCCGCCCATGTGCAGCCCTAGTCAAAAGTATTGCGAGATAATTACTACTGCAATTGTTGCCAACGTCGATATCAACTTTTGTGTTCAACAATCAATTTTATGGTGTTCTACTCCACGATCTTCAACTTACTCAAAGTATAATATTTGTTGGGTGGGTCGTTTACAATATCTGGTTAACTCGAAGACGACTTCTTTCTCAAGATGGCGGACATGATGTAGTACATGTTTTTTCGGTACTTTCTCAATTCGAGACGAATTCTTTTCAAGATGGCGGGCCTGGTGTAGGACATCCGTTAGATTAGGGTTCATATTTTTATTATTATAATTAGAGCCAAATTAATTTAGAGTAGTATTTCTTATTTTTAGAATTACTTATTTTTAGAAGTTATTTAATTCTAGAACTTTATTTATTTTAGGGATTTCTTATTTTCCAAGTTTGAGTCTTACAGTTATTTAAATATGAGACAAGTACTATGTACAATGTACATTATTATCAATCAATATTGAGATTTCTCAACTATTCTCAAACTTTACTATCAAAATTCTTTATTCACGCTTTCGTTCTGCATTACATTTCTTCATCCCCTTTGCATGTATCTCTAATTGCCATCTAATATAACCAACATGAACGATGAAAGAAATTTTCCCAGGTTCCAAATTATCGAACTCGTCAACTTTTCAGATAAATATGAAATAGGATTCGATACCGGTAATGTTGGTAGAAGATTTAGGAACAAAACGAATCCTTGAAGGAGATTTTGAATCCACCTCCGGATCATCCTTCTGAAAAGTTTATTTTATCTTTTATTTAAATTGAATCAGATCCAAATGTTACTCTATCTCTTCACGAAGAACCAGATCCATAGATATCTCTCTTTCTCTCCAATTTCATATAAATCTCTACTAACACATTTTAACATTCACATGTCAAGAAACATGGAAGCGTATAACTTTCCACCATTACTAGGTTTTTCACTGAAAACTAAATTTTCCATTTCTTCTCTGGATGCATATAACTTTGCTTCTACAAAACCTTAATCATCTGAACCCATCATTCTCAATACCCCCAGGACCAAAAATCAAAACCCCAAATCAAAAAAAAAAAACTCACTTCTTGTTAGAGATCAAGAAGTGATGAAAGAATAAGGGTCTGGAATTCTGAGAGAAGTATTGAGTAATGGGGAGAAACATCTAATTTCTCAACTAATCAACTTGAGGTGTCCCATAATAATTAAATTAATCTACTTCTTTAGTTTATAATAATTAGTTAATTAATTTATTTATTTATTTAGTGCTATTTATAACCATTATTGAAATTACTATCAAAAGTGAGATAATATCCATTGGTATGGTATTCGACTTGTCTAATAATATCACTGCACATGATAACGACACTTGATTGACTTAATATTGGACAAAAATTTCAAGATCATTACAATTAAACAAATTATTGATAATCTTTCTGTAATTAATAAATAATTGTGTTTCTGATAGTGTAACTAGAGCGTAAACTTTTATAATGTTTTTTTGTCTTACCCGTTTAGTAATATCTCCATGTTAATTATCTTTTGGCAGGCTTCAATTTTATTAATGATTTAGTTTGTCTGCAACTGTTGTGACTTAAGTAATCAATTCTTTTTGTGCAAAATCTGACTTACTTTATTCATAGATGCAATTCATTTCCTTAAAATGTTTAAAGAGTATAAGAAATTGGAAAATAAATAAAACATAAATAATAACTCGATAAAAGTAGTTGATGGTTGTTTTAGTACCATCAACATCAAAATTTATATGGTTATCAATGGTTGTTTATGGGATGATAAAGATAGATCATTTTGCAGCAAAAGGCTCAAAAAATATATAATAAAATATTGGCTATTGCATCCTTATTGTCGGTGTCGGTTATGGATTAAAGCATCGCACCAGTTTGAACCATCTTTATCCCGTGAAAAATGATTCAATTTGCATTCACTATCCAAAGATATGGACAATCTGCACATCTTATACTTAAATGGGGTTATAAGCCACAAGATTTAATCCTTGAAACAGGTGAGATAGCGTACAAGGATTTGAAATATATGGGCCCTGATAGTATCTTGTTTTCCAGAGAATCCTTGGTCATAACTCTATAAATGGTGGAGTATTGTATTCTTACAAACTTATCCTTTTGACATGCATCTTGATTATTGGCGTGGGAAGCCAACTTTTTGAGACATATGAGTAACCTTTTTAAATAAAACATCGTGTGTTTTCTTTTTTAAAGTCTTTTAGGATCAAGAAGCTTTTAGTAGTGCCATTGCTGGGAAGCTAAATCGTATTGTTTTAGTTTTTCTATTGATTATGTATTTGATTAAAAACTAACGGCATAGTTATCCTTATATATCAAACTTGTTTATTTTATGGTCCTTCTCTTATGATATATAATACCACTCAAATTTTTTTGAAGATTTGACTATTATGGATCTTGTGATTCAAGATTTATAGATAGCATTATTGATCAATCAACGTCAACAAACTATGTTATGTGTGTGTTGATCAATAGTGGAATCAAGTTTTTTACAGTGGTTACTTTAAAGTTTGAAGATTGGAGACTTGAAGACTTTTCTTTTTGGTTTCTGGTCTTTGTGATCAACAAGTTTTTTATCTTGATAAACATAAGACTTGTAGAAATTTCTGAAAAAGCGTGGGTCTAACAACCACACCCAATATTTCGCTTAGCAATCTGTATGGAATAACTCCAATATACTTTCAAGAGAATCAACTAGACAGTCAGGCTCAACCTTAAGAAAAGTACATCCAAGAGTTATATCTCTATTTCTCAATTCAATCTTCAATCAAACAAATAGGAATTTGCGATCCCGATTGAATATAAGAAATAACTTGGACGGTTTCAAAAACCAATATCTAAGTGTCAATCAATTTAATCAACAACCAAAGGTTGGATTTACAATTGATTGAACTTACGCACAACCTGTGATATTTCAATTATATAAAAAAATATAATGCGGAAAAGAAATAACACAGACACTAGAAATTTTGTTAACGAGGAAACTGCAAATGCAGAAAAATGCCGGGACCTAGTCCAGATTTGAACACCACACTTTATTAAGCCGCTACAGACACTAGCCTACTCCAAGTTAACTTCAGACTGGAATGTAGTTGATCCCTAACCAATCTCACACTGATCAAGGTATAGTTGCGCTCCTTACGTCTTTGAATCCCAACAGAACTCTACGCACTTGATTCCCTTAGCCTTCTCACCCACAACTAAGAGTTGCTACGACCCAAAGTCGATGAATTAATAAACCAATCCGTCTCACACAGAAAAGTATATTGAATAGACAAATCGGTCTCCCACAAATAAACCTAAGAGTTTTGCTCCGTATTTTGATAAATTAAGGTGAACAGGAACCAATTGATATACCGGACTTATATTCCCGAAGAACAACCTATAAATATAAATCACCTCACAATAATCTTAATCGTATGGTAGCGAAACAAGATATTGTGGAATCACAAACGATCAGACGAAGATGTTTTTGACTACTTTTTATCTTGCCTATCGGAGATTAAATCTCGAGAAAATCTTAGAGAAGATATTACTCAATAACAATAGAAAACAGCAAGATCAGAACACGCAACTACAGAGAAAATAGTTGGGTCTGGCTTCACAATCCTAATGAAGTCTTCAAGTCGTTAACCTACAGGGTTTTGGAAAAACCAAAGGTTAAAGGAGAAACGACTCTAGTTGCAAATAGTATCACACAGGAGGTGTGTGGATTATGCTTTCCAGTTTCTAGAGTTCTCCTTTATATAGTCTTCAAATCAGGGTTTGTAATCAATGTTACCTTGGTAACAAAGCATTCAATATTCATTGTTAGATGAAAACCTTATTGGACTCAAGCTAATATCTTTCAACCGTTAGATCGAACTTAGCTTGTTACACACAAATGAAAAGTGACTTCATTTAGATACGTGTAACCGTACCTAAACGTGTACACCTTTGTCGGCTCAACAATAGTTAACCGAAGTTAGCCATATGAATACTTTCATATCAACCTTATTCATCTTAACCATAACTAGTTCAAATAACTCAAATGAAACTAGTTCTAGAGTTGTTCAATTGTTTATATTCTCATAGAAGTATACAAGACACAATTGAAGAAAAATCGATTTTGATTCACTCGATTCAAGTCATGAACATTATATCCACGGTTTGCAAAATATCGAATTCCTTATTATATAAATATATTAGTTCATGAACAAACCGATTTTAGAACATAACCCACTCAATTATGCAAACGGGTAGGTATACCTTAATGGCCAAACTAAGTTTGGGTTCACCAGTATGCGAACGGGTACGCATACCACCAAACTCAGTAAAGTCCCGGAACTTGAACCTCACGCCAGTACGCGTACCGGTATGCGTACTTAGTTCCCGGACCTCTACTAAACCAATTAGTACGCATACGGGTATGCATACCATGGTTCCCGGACTTTGATTACACATATGCAAGTACGCATACTGTGCTTATATCCAATTGTTCTAAACTCTCATTTCAACCATTGAAATATTCTCGGAAGACGACAATAGTTGTCTCACACAAACTATTAGCTTCAAAGAAATTTTCAAGTGATCAAATGATCAATACGAAACATTCTGAGTCTACATCAAATGATTGTCTCACACAAATTATGTAAGATATTGCTAGGAGACTTTTACATGATCATCTTTTGACTTTCGTCAAGAATATAAGATGAACTTGGTTAAAGAGAAAGCTTACCAACACATATTTCGAGAAATATGTAAGCGAGTTAAACTCAGCTCAAAATATCAAATATGTATAATTGAAGTCTATATAGCTATACGACTTTTGTCTCAAATAGGAGATAGAGTAGATAGACTTTTGAGTGATACATGAGTTCAAGTTTCCACATACATTTTGTTGATGAAGTCCAAAAGATCCCCTTAATAGTTCTTCGTCTTCAATCGATGAACGTCGTGAAGTCTAATGCTCAACTACACTTCCTATCGTAATCCGAGACTTAGCTATAAGTAGACTAGAAATCAAGACTTATAGTTTGGGCAACTAAACTTGACAACAACTTGATATAGCAATGCTTGCGAGTTCGATCGATCAGTTCTCTAATGATCTCTCCCTTTGTCAATTTTAGTGACAAAAACTATAAATACATATGGAATACAAAATAAATAAACTTTGTAGATCTCAACCCAAATACTTGATTTCCTTGGTTCTTCAACATTACTCGAAATCTCCGTCACTTCCAAGTACTCTAGTGATTCTGAATGTGTTCAACTCAGCATCATAGTTGTTTAAGATTCATATCTATAACAATGAGAAAACAATAGCTTTTAATCATTGTTGTACAGTGTCATAGTATTATTACACAGCATCAAAGTCCAATTGTATCACAACTTTGACAGCAATACTATGGTGATATGTATTACTCTCCCTTAGTCAGTACTTCATCTCATATGAAACAACTCCCCCTTACATAATTATCCGTAAACCATATGTATTTGTAGTGTGAACTACACATTAATTCTCCCCCTTTTTGTCAATATAAATTGGCAAAGGTACGAAAAATAGTGGGATCCTAATGAAATTTTCATAGAGATATTTCATGACCAAAAGAGAACATATCAACTTTGTTTCGATGATTTCACATAGCCGAAACTAGTGTATTCATCAAGGAGTTTATAAAGATACAAGAAAACTCCTACAATATTCCACAACTGTTCAATTAAGAACTCTCCTCTATAAAATGTCATTTCCGAAAGAACAATAAGAGCGACCTTACTTTCACAGGAGAAGAAGGATTTCTTTGGACATAAAAAATCACATGAAACATCGTTCTTCTGTCACCTTTCTCTCTCCTCTCTGAATTAGTACTGGTTGCCTCTATGTTGTTTGATAATAGTCCCGAACTGTTTCTTGTGAGTAATTAGGTTCTCATGCTTCCTATTTGGTGTTTTTTGAGTACTTGGTTCTCTTCTGTCTAGTCTGCAAACATGATACATGTGTGGTTACTATCTTAAAGTAAGTAATTCAAGGATATTTCCCATGTTCACGTGTAGGTGCATCTGTTCATGTAAAATTTTCAAGTCTTCTCCGTTAGGTGTATGTTAGAAACAATTGTATGTGCACTTTGTTCTAAAGGAATCATGCATAATTTCCTAGTTTCTATTCCAAAATTTGGGTTTTCATTGTTTCTTAGATGAAAACGACCTCTCACTTCTAAAGAGGCGAAGTTGATTTTTAAAGAACGGCCCTTCATTTTGTTCACTTTCATTTATAAGTTTGTGTAATTTTTAAGCAGATTAAGTGATATGTTATGTCTTTTAGTAGAAAAATTTGGTTATGTCATTTATAGTGATGCTCTCTTATTAAGCAGATTAAAAGATTTATTATGTCTCTTATAGTGATGGTTTCTTTTTAAGAAAATTAAGAGATTTGTTATGTCTTTATTAGATGAGATAAAGGTTACTTAACAGGGTAATTTCTGAATTAACATTAAAATTCTTGTTGGTCTAAACTTCAGGAGCTCCAAGGAGTTAAAAAAATTGGTAAGATTCAAGTCTTCGTCTCTTAGTAAGGGGCCGTTTGAATATAATATGAGTAAATTGGGGGGGGGGGGGGGGGGGGGTTGTTTGAATATAATATGAGTAAATTGGGGGTTGTTTGAATATAATATGAGTTGTTTCCGGATATAGGACGACCTTAAAGGTATTCTCATTAAATATCTTAAAGAATCAAGGACTAAAGTGATAGTGATTAGTGGGTACTAGCTGATGATAAGTTGGGAAAATCCAGTCAATTTATTATGTGTGTTGCTAGTTTTTAGGGGATTTCTACGCTTTGGATTGAATGTTTTCCCGTTAAGTACCAATGGTAATTGGTTTTACCTTCTATATTTTGAGAATTCTTATTTTGCGAATTTATAAACTAATTTGAATTAAATCATCACCCTACGGGCCAGTCATAAAATCACATCTAAACCTCCGCTCCTTTGACCCGATAAAATCCAAAGGTAAGATGACCTCATCTTTTGATTTCTTTCTTTCTATTATCTCCTATCATAATATCCTTGTCCTTTCATTCAAGTTTTTCGGCTGTATTTTGCTGGTGTTTCAATCTGAAGTGCTATTTATTGTATCAACAAACAAGCATTCACGGCAGGGATACAGGTAGCAAAAGCTTGAGGGTCCCTAATTGTTTCTTGCATATTAGGTTGTATTTCCCTCAAGCTTTTCACTTCAAACCCTTTTATTTAAGATAGTCTGTTGTTTTATATTGTGTTATGCTTTACAATTTTCCGACATCCTCTTTTTGCATACATGTTAGATCTTAGTTACTGATCATTACTTGCTTCCTTCACCATTTATAATCTTCTAAGCTTAGATTTTTACAATTTTCTGCAATATGTTTTTATTTTTCATGCCTATGCATCTTATTCTTCTTACGTACTTCGGTGGACTGAGATTATACATAGACTCAGGTTGTGTGATTATTTTATGTGCTTTGTTTCTGTGAATTACATTATTGCTTTTCTATTGATTTAGGCCATGAAAATTCTAGCATGGAACACACATGGGTGTGGACAGAATAAAAACACAACAACATTTGCATTCCCTACTTGATTTAGATAAACCTGACATCCTTTTTCTCTCTGAAACCAAGTCTCAAAGGAGCTTGATGAAAAAAATCCTTAATCATTTCCCAAATACCCACATTGTAGATCCAGATGGAATAGCTGGAGGTCTAGAAATTGCTTGGGTGGATGGTTTTCACTTTGAATTGGTTCAATGGAACCTTAACATGATCAATATCATTGTTAAAAATAACTTCAATTCTAAAAATTGTCTCTTAACCTGCTTTTATGGTTCACCTAAACATGATAACAAGTTAGAAGTCATGGGTTATCTAGAAGACATAGTACAGAGAATTAACTTAAATACAATGCCTTGGCTGGTAATAGGTGATCTTAACATAATTTTCAATAGTGAAGAAAAACAAGGGGGTTTTCCCTTTGATGGGAAAAAGTTGAGCCAATACTAAACTTATTACAGAGAACATGATTAGAGGACTTAGATTTCATTGGAAATATATTCACTTGGAATAAGAAAATAGAAGGAACTGCACATATTAAACAAAGGCTAGATAGGGCTATAGCTAATGCAGAATGGAATGATGAATTCCAACAAGCATCGGTGCAAAATTTGGTAGCAATTGGCTCAGATCATGGGCAATATGTCTCACTTTGAATCTTTCACACTCTATCCTAGTCCCAACTTTCAAGTTCTATGACACTTGGATTAAAGATGCATCTTCTATAGAGGTTATTAAAAGGTCTTGGACTTCAAACACAAATAGTCTTGTCATAGATCTAATCGAGAACATTTCAAATGTAGGTATTAACCTTAGCAAGTGGAAAAATGATGTTTTTGGTAAACCAAGTAAAAAGATTAAGAGCCTACTCAGGAACATAGAAACTTTAGAATCTAGACCAAATACACAGAACACAAAACACCTAATTAGCAAAAGGGTACTAGAACTAGAAGCCCTATATGATACACAGGAAGAAATTGCAAAGCAACAATCTACGAACAATACCATAGCTTTAGGAGAAAGGAATACAAAGTTTTTTCACATTCAAACCTTAAAGAGGAGGAAAAGAAATAACATAGATTGC
Organism: Papaver somniferum; assembly: GCF_003573695.1. Lineage (NCBI taxonomy): Eukaryota > Viridiplantae > Streptophyta > Magnoliopsida > Ranunculales > Papaveraceae > Papaver > Papaver somniferum. The sequence goes on from NW_020628818.1 coordinate 150,187, forward strand.
ATACAAGATAGAAATAGTAAAGTAGTATCATAAAGAGATGAAATTGAGGAAGTTTTAACATCTTATTTCTCTGAGATGTTCACTGAATCCTCAACTGACTCAGAAGAAACCAATTTCACACACATTAAGAGTACGATTTCACAAGAAAAAAATTCTTTTCTTACTTAAATCCCTTCTACTGAAGAGATTTGGTCAGTAGTAAAGAAGCTGAAATACAACTGTAAAGACCCGCAAGTTTGTCAACGTTATTAGACCGGTCAAGTGTCGAATTAGCAACTCGACTAGTTTAACACGAACGTTAATTATTATGAGTTAATCCAACAACGATATAGATATGAAACTAGTATCATTGAATATGTCTCGAAAAGTTATGCGAAATGGGCTACTCGAACGTGTCATTTAGACATCAGACGAAGAAGATATCTGTTATTTTAAGTGAAGGGTAAAATCGTCATTCCATGGAAAATCACTATTGACGTAACACAAACACGTAGTAACGGAGATTATAAAAGCAAGTGCGCGTCCTAGTGGGTCTTATCACCAAAACCGATCGAAGAGAAATCTGTTTTCTCTTATCCCATTCTCCAATCTTCTTTTTCTTTATATTTCTTTGTTTGTCTTCTCTTTCTTCTCTATGTCCTGTTCTTCGACTGTGAGAGATTTATGATACGAGAGAATCATTTGTTGAACCTATCTAGTAGATAATGAAGATGGCGTGATTGTACTTTATGGAGAAGATCAATTGAAAATTGATTTAGTTTCGAGATAACCTGAGAAGAACGAGTTGAAGGTTTGTTGTTTCTTTGGAGATTAAGTGAGGTTGATGATAGAATCGATCATTTTATGATGGATTTTGTTTATTTAAGAAAAGGGAGAAGAATTAGATGTTGATTCAGGAATTTTAGTGAAGAACTGAAGAGCTAGGGTTTCTATGTTGAATCTGAAGTTGGGTTCATCTGATTTTGAGACTATTTGGAGTCGGATAGGCATGCTGTGTTGATGATTCATGAAGGATAGAAGGGGTGGTTGTTGAATCAAAGTTCTGAAGTCGTCTTAATGATAAATTGAGGAATCAGGATTTCTCAGAAGATTGAATAGGAGGTCTATTATTGATGAATAAGATGAAATTAGAGATGGGTTGGACCCGAAATAGGTTACGAAGTTGAATAATATCATGAGTTCGATAGTTAGGGTTTGAAGTTTTGAATCAGAGGTTGAATTGAAACTGATAAAGGACTCGGATTTGATTCTTGTGTTAAGAATGTGATGGGTTTATTACTAATGTTAAATCAAACTCGGGAAGAATGAAAGGTAATTTAATTTAAAGTTCTTATATTTGATTTTTTGTTTTAGGGTTCATGGAGTAATTGATTGGAGTACATCAATTGGATAAATGTTTATATATTGGTTTTTCCTGTAATTACGATTTAATATTTTTTTGAATTACAGGATTTCTGTGAATTTAATTGGGAATGGAATTCTATGAATAAGGATGTTTGGGTAAGTGATCTGTATTGGGGTTGAGATGTCATTGATGTTGCTGAGACAGGTGGTGGTGTTGATTGAGAGTAGGTTATGTTAAATTGGGTTGTAGTTGAAGTTGAATTGAGGGGGATGTATTGGTCTATAATGAACTGAATGATAATAGTGGAATTGAGGATATTGAATTTGAAGAACATAGAGTTGTTGATGCTGTTTGGTTTCAAATAGGTTCAAGTATATGATGAATGTTTAGGATGTTATTATGGTGAGAATGAGTTCTGCTGAGTGTTAAAGCATTGAACTGAGATGGGAATTGAATTGGATTGAAGCAGTTCATTTCTTAGCGGCAGTTGTGAGGATTTTGGAGTTACAAGTGTACCTCAGTGAGAAGAATGGTCTTACAGCTGAGGGTGTTGTGTATGGAGATGGATGAATTTTATTGTTGTTGTTGTTGTTGTTGTTTAGAGTTGGAGTTGTAGTTAGTGTTTGCTGTGAAAGATTGGAACTGCAATTGCAGGTAGACATAGTCTTTGTTTGTAAATAGAATTTGAAGTTTGTTTACTTTATTTTGAATTGATGTTGAAATATAAAATTGGTAGATGAAGGTGTAAGAATTAGACTTAGAGTGACCTGTAACATGGTGTGTTTAGTTAAGCCTGTCTAACTGAACTTATTCAGTCTGACTCAGTTGTATTACTGTTTAACTTAGATCATCTAACTGAGTTAACTCAGTCCGAACCAGACTCAACTCACTGAGTTGACTCTTGTGACTAGATCGTTGACCAAACTTGACCCTGGACTTGACTTGACCCTTATTTCTGACTTATGTTGACTGTTAGTTGACCCATGACTGCTAATTTGGACGTTAGTGACTGCTAGTTGACCAGATTGACCAGACCTTAGATTATTGGGCCAGTTTGGTAGACATGGGCTTGAGCTTAAGGCTATTTTACCTATTATGATTAATTGGACCCTTATAATCTGATGTTGTCCTTTGGTTTCTTCTACAAGTTATAGATGTTCATAAGACTTAGCTTATAGACTATTAAAACAACCTAATTGGGTTAGTAAACCTTAGATTTTCTAAAGATGGATAAATAAATGGTGTAGAACCTTAATTGGGCTTAGAACCATTAGATAGACTTGTATGATTCTTGTGTGAGCTATTTTGGCTAGATACTTAGACTTCTTGTATGATTAACAGTTAACTTATTAGCAACGATCGATTCAAATGACGAACCAGTGGATCGTGGATCTCGAGGTAGGTTTGACTTGTCATCAAAAGAGGTGGGAGTACTTATGACTCTCTTGTAACCATTGATGTTTTCTTTTACAAAAGTTTATTTTGATCAAATTCATGCATTGTCTAGTTGTACATTCCATGCTTTGTTTAAATTGCATTATGATAATTCTGTTGATTCTGTGAATCTTTCCACGATTTGGAAAGGACTTGTAATGTATTGTTTGTCATTATGAATTGTTATGGGAAATGAGAATTTTCACTTGTGGTATATAGGATACGGTCCGTCACAATTATATCTACATGAATTCTGTTTTTATGCTTAGAGTGGTTCATCATGGTCTTGGTGATATCAATAGATATTGAGTGTGGTTAGCACGAATATTATATATTGTTTGAAGAACGAGTTTATCCATATACATGTTTGTTTATTTCAGTGACTTGGTCACATTTTAATGTTTGGGAAAACATTATTGTTTTCCAAATCTTGCCATGATTACTTGAAATTTAAATGTTATTCCTACTGGGCACCTCTTTTAGGGATGATGTGCTCACCCATTCCCACTTTCAGTTTCAGAGACAGATCAAAGTTGCGCAGCGAAAGCTTCAAGAGTTGTTTTCGTTAGTTGGCCAACTTCTATTATGTTTATTATATTATAAATTGTATCTGTAAACGAAATGACTATTGTATATGTATCATTTGAAAGGACTTCTTGTATATATATGTTTCAGAGCGGGTTAGTTTTGAGTTAAGTTTTGTATCGCATTTCTTAATTGAATGCTTAAGTACATGTTTTAGATTCTTAGAGCCTCTTTATTTAGTTAATTTCTTGGATTAGTCAGCTTCTAGCTTAGGGGGTGCTACAGTGTTGGTACCAGAGCTCACTATTAGATTCTAAATGGGAAAAGATAAAAATAGCCAGTGCCAGTTAGTGAACTAGATTAGTTAGAACTGGGTTGGGTTGTGAGATAAATCTTAATCACTAAAAGCTATCAATAATTAAAAATTTATTTGATTGTTTGATTTGTTCGTTTGGTTGTTTGTATATGTAATGAAGTAAAAAAAATTAGGGTACACCAATAACTTTAGCTAATAAGGATTTGAGGATAAATAATCAAAAAAGTATGAGCACGTAGGCAATTCAATAAAAAAAAAGTGTGATTAGTATTGTCAATAAATCTTGAAAGTCACATAGAAACTTAGTGAATGCCTTGACTTATACGTAGAGTCAACGATTTATAATCACATAAATGTTAATAACATTGTTGGGACTTAATAATATTTGTAAGAATGATTAGAACGATAATTCAACCATCAATATTATAATAATAACTATGGATGATAATAAAAGTAAAAAATAATTTTAGTAAGGTAATGTTAGCATTTATTAAATTAGTTTCATATTGAACTTAACTAAAATAATATTTCAATAAGAATATATAACAATAAAAATAATAAAGTATAATTAACTAGCTATGAAAAATTATTAACGCTCATTACGGTTTAATTTTGTAAATTAAAAATTAGAGATATATGTTTTGAGTCTAAGATAGATAATTAATATAATACTTATTAAGCATTAAGACTTAAGGAAGTGAGGACATAATATATAAAATAAAAAGACTCAACTTGTTAGTAATTTTATACCAAAATTATCTTTAATCTAACAAATGATCCAGTAAATCTTTAAAATGAAATAAATATATATGAAATAATAATAATAGCATTCGGATACTTAGTGTAATATTAGAATTAAAAGAAAATAAATTCATATATTAATAGGATGCTTTACACTAATAGTAAAATCTAAAGTCTATTAAGATATATTATAATTTTATGCAAACTCAAAATTTAGATCATGTTAAATTATCAACGCCAAAATTTAACAAGATATAATATATTGGTTCAATCTGAATGAATAAAATCTGTTATATCAACCTTTACGTGAAAGTAGAATTACATTTACAAGATTAAGATTTTGTGTATCAGCCGGACTATCAACTTAAGAATAGTGAGAATAATAACACAGTTGATAATAGTATGCGAATAATTAGGATGGTAGTAAGTTTATAATAGATGATATTGGGAAAATTTATATATGATATTACAGTAAAGTTAAAATTATGAAATATTATAAATTGACGTAAAATCGAATTGGGATTACCTATATTGGTAAAAAGCATAAATAAAATAAATTTTGATGATTAAATTGCTTAAAATGATGTAAACTATTAATATATTTTACGAAATAAATTTATCAGACTTACGCCAGTTACGATAAAAGTTTAGAGATTATTTAATCTTAACAAATTAATACTTAGTTAATCCAGCACTGGGGAATATTGAAGGTTGTGTTTTCTCTGTTTGTAGGAAGGCATTGTTGGGCTTGGCCAACCTTGACAGGGCAACTGCATTCAGAGTTGACCGATCATAGAATAGAAGTTAGGTAAACTCTTTAGGAAACCGATAAATATGATTGCACTTAGAAAGATTCGTAGGATTATTCCTTGAAATTAGAGACAAATATCTTATGAAATAGAAATTAGTTTAGGAAAAATTAGACTTCCTTATTTGATAATTAATAAAGTTAGTATAGCTGAACCTAGAGCTACAAATTTTAAATCGTAGTGGTAGAAAACCATATAGGTTTGTGCTTTGTTTCTTATTGATTGCGCTTAGACGAGAGATAATAGTTCTCTATAAGGTGGGGAGTTTTGAAGACTAGAAGGATGATTTGATTTTCGAGTACGAAAATATATAAGGTGGGGAGAATGTAAAGACCCGCAAGTTTGCCAACACTATTAGACCGATCAAGTGTCGAATTAGCAACTCGACTAGTTTAACACGAATGTTAATTATTATAAGTTAATCCAAAAACGATATAGATATGAAACTAGTATCATTGAATAGGTCTCGAAAAATTATGTGAAATGAGCTACTCGAACGTGTCATTTAGACATCCGACGAAGAAGATATCTGTTATTTTAAGTGAAGGGTAAAATCGTCATTTCATGGAAAATCACCATTGACGTAACACCTACACGTTGTGACTGAGATTATCAAAGCAAGTGCGTGTCCTAGTGGGTCTTATCACCAAAACCGATCGAAGATAAATCTGTTTTCTCTTATCTCTTCTTCAATCTTCTTTTTCTTTCCATTTCTTTGTTTGTCTTCTCTTTCTTCTCTACGTCCTGTTCTTTGTCTGTGAGAGATTTATGATATGAGAGAATCATTTGTTGAAGCTATCTAGTAAATAATGAAGATGGCGTGATTGTACTTTATGGAGAAGATCAATTGAAAATTGATTTAGTTTCGAGATAACCTGAGAAGAACGAGTTGAAGGTTTGCTGTTTCTTTGAAGATTAAGTGAGGTTGATGATAAAATCGATCATTTAATGATGGGTTTTGTTTATTTAAGACAAGGGAGAAGAATTAGCTGTTGATTCAGGAATTTTAGTGAAGAACTGAAGAGCTAGGGTTTCTATGTTGAATCTGAAGTTGGGTTCATCTGATTTTGAGACTATTTGGAGTCGGATAGGCATGCTGTGTTGATGATTCATGAAGGATAGAAGGGGTGGTTGTTGAATCAAAGTTCTGAAGTCGTCTTAATGATAAATTGAGGAATCAGGATTTCTCAGAAGATTGAATAGGAGGTCGATTAGTGATGAATAAGATGAAATTAGAGATGGGTTGGACACGAATTAGGTTATGAAGTTGAAGAATATCATGAGTTCGATAATTAGGGTTTGAAGTTTTGAATCAGAGGTTGAATTGAAACTGATAAAGGACTCGGATTTGATTCTTGTGTTAAGAAGGTGATGGGTTTATTACTAATGTTGGATCAAACTCAGGAAGAATGGAAAGGTAATTTAATTTATAGTTCTTATATTTGATTTTTTGTTTTAGGGTTCATGTAGTAATTGATTAGAGTACATCAATTAGATAAATGTGTATGTATTGGTTTTTCCTGTAATTAGGATTTAATATTGTTTTGAATTACAGGATTTCTGTGAATTTAATTGTGAATGGAATTCTATGAATAAAGATGTTTGGGTAAGTGATCTGTATTGGGGTTGATATGTTATTGATGTTGTTGAGACAGGTGGTGGTGTTGATTGAGAGTAGGTAATGTTAAATTGGGTTGCAGTTGAAGTTGAATTGAGGGGGATGTATTGGGCTATAATGAACTGAATGATAATAGTGGAATTGAGGATATTGAATTTGAAGAACATAAGAGTTTTTGATGCTGTTTGGTTCCAAATAGGTTCAAGTATATGATGAATTTTTAGGATGTTATTATGGTGAGAATGAGTTCTGCTGAGTGTTGAAGCATTAAACTGAGATGGGAATTGAATTGGATTGAAGCAGTTCATTTCTTAGCGGCAGTTGTGAGGATTTTGGAGTTGCAAGTGTACCTCAGTGAGAAGAATGGTCTTACAGCTGAGGGTGTTGTGTATGGTGGTGGATGAATTTTATTATTATTGTTGTTGTTGTTTAGAGTTGGAGTTGTAGTTGGCGTTTGCTGTGAAAGCTTGGAACTGCAATTGCAGGTAGACATAGTCTTTGCTTGTAAATAGAATTTGAAGTTTGTTTACTTTATTTTGAATTGATGTTGAAATATAAAATTGGTAGATGAAGGTGTAAGAATTAGACATAGAGTGACCTGTAACATGGTGTGTTTAGTTAAGCCTGTCTGATTGAACTTATTCAGTCTGAATCAGTTGTATTACCGTCTAACTTAGATCATCTGAGTTAACTCAGTCTGAACCAGACGCAACTCACTGAGTTGACTCGTGTGACTAGATCGTTGACCAGACTTGACCCTGGACTTGACTTGACCCTTATTTCTGACTTACATTGACTGTTAGTTGACACGTGACTGCTAATTTGGTCGTTAGTGACTGCTAGTTGACCAGATTGACCAGGCTTTAGATTATTGGGCCAGTTTGGTAGACATGGGCTTGGGCTTAAGGCTATTTTACCTATTATGATGAATTGGACCCTTATGGTCTGATGTTGACCTTTGGTTTCTTCTACAGGTTATAGATGTTCATAAGACTTAGCTTATAGACTATTAAAACAACCTAATTGAGTTGGTAAACCTTAGATTTGCTAAAGATGGATAAATAAATAGTGTAGAACCTTAAATGGGCTTAGAACTATTAGATAGACTTGTATGATTCTTGTGTGAGCAATTTTGGCTAGATACTTAGACTTCTTGTATGATTAACAGTTAGTCTATTAACAACGATCAATTCAAAGGACGAACCAGTGGATCGTGGATCTCGAGGTAGGCGTGGCTTGTCATCAAAAGAGGTGGGAATACTTATGACTCTCTTGTAACCATTGATGTTTTCTTTTACAAAAGTTTATGTTGGTCAAATTCATGCTTTGTCTAGTTGTGCATTCCATGCTTTGTTTGAATTGCATTATGATAATTCTGTTATGTGAATCTTTCCACGATTTGGAAAGGAGTTGTAACGTTTTGTTTGCCATTATGAATTGTTATGGGAAATGAGGATTTCCACTTGTGGTATATAGGATACGGTCCTTCACAATTATATCTACATGAATTCTGTTTTTATGCTTAGAGTGGGTCATCATGGTCTTGGTGATATCAATAGCTATTGAGTGTGGTTAGCACGAATATTATACATTGTTTGAAGAAGGAGTTTATCCATATACATGTTTGTCTATTTCAGTGAGTTGGTCACTTTTTAATGTTTGGTAAAACATTATTGTTTTCCAAATCTTGCCATGATTACTTGAAAGTTAAATGTTATTCCTACTGGGCATCCCTTTTAGGGATGATGTGCTCACCCGTTCCCACTTTCAGTTTCGTTAGTTGGAAAACTTCTATTATGTTTATTATATTACATTTTGTATCTTTAAACCAAATGACTATTGTACATGTATCATTTGAGAGGACTTCTTGTATATATATGTTTCAGAGCGGATTAGTTTTGGGTTAAGTTTTGTATCGCATTTCGTAATTGAATGCTTAAGTACATGTTTTAGATTCTTAGTGCCTCTGTATTTAGTTAATCTCTTGGATTAATCAGCTGCTAGCTTAGGGGGCGCTACACCAACAAAGCTCAAGGACCAGATGGTTTCCTTGTAAGCTTTTTTAAACACAATTGGGATATTGTGGGTCCTCAGCTAGTAGCAATAGTCCAAGATTTCTTTATAAACAATAAGTTAGATGACAAGCTAAATAAGACTTTTCTGCTCATCCCTAAAATAAAAAAACCCAGGTCCCCTGCAGATTACAGACCTATATGACTGTGTAGCACCTCTTATAAAATAATAGCAAAGCTGATGGAAAATAGATTCAAAAAATCCTTAGAAAACATAATATCACCTCTACAATCAGCTTTCCTTTCATCGAGGCAGATTTCAGACAACATTATTGTTGCACATGAAATTGTTCACTCTATGAAAAAACAAAAAGAAAATAGGTAACATAGGTCTAAAAATCGATATGTCCAAGGATTTCGATAGGGTAAATTGGAATTTCCTCATTAAAACCTTAAGATCTTTTGGCTTCTCTGAAGATTGGTGCACTCTAATCCATCAATGGATCTTAACATCCTCAATAGTTGTTCTACTAAATGGAAATCATTGTGAGGAGTTTAAACCCACTAGGGGCATAAGACAAGGGGACCCTTTGTCCCCTTATCTATTCATTTTGTGTATGGAGGTTTTCTCTAGATTGCTTAGTAGCTTAGAAACTCAAAAAAAGGTACAGGGTGTTAAACTAACTCCTAAAGCCACACTAATATCACATCTATTCTTTGCAGATGACCTACTTTTGTTTACAAAATCAAACTTAATCAGTTGTAATAACTTATTGAAAGTTATACAATTGTTTAGTAAAGCTTCAGGCCAAGTTATTAACTTCACAAAATCTGGACTTTTCTTCAGTAAGAAAGTCCACAACAGACACCAGGGCATAATTTGTAGGTTAATGAAAATAAAGAAGATCAATATGAAAGACACTTACGAATCCATCTGTTCATTGACAGATCAAAACTCAAGGCCTCTGATGACATAATAGAAAAAATGGAACAGAGAATAAAGATTTGGTTAGGAAAAATATTGTCCCAGCCTAGTAAGATAGTTATAAATAAATCTGTGCCCATTTTTAGCATGGGATGCTTTGTCTTACCCAAAAAGATAACTAAAAGGATCAATGATATTCAAAGAGACTTTTGGTGGGGAAAACACACAAATTCTAAAGGAATCTACATAAAAGCTTTTGACTTCTTATGCAGACCTATAGAACAGGGATGCTTGGGTTTTAAAGAAGCAAATAAAAAGTTAACCAAGCCATGATCAGTAAAATAGCATGGAGATTAGTTAGCCATCCAAATGATTTATGGGCCCAAATTTTAAAGGGAAAGTATTTCCAAAAAAACTGGAGCTTTATTATCCAAGAAGAAATCAAATGCTTTTTGAATTTGGAACTGTATTCTACAATGCATAGCACACATAAAGCAATACAGTATATGGGAGGTAGGAGATGGTTCATCCATCAACATTTGGGAAGACAGATGGCTTCCTGCCAGAAATGAAACTCTGGCAAACTCTGTCCACAGGAATAACACCCACATAACACTTGTGTCTGAGCTAATTCACTCAGACACTAAGAAGTGGAACATTCAATTACTCTACTCTATCTTTGATAATTCTATAGTGCAGGAAATTCTTAATATCAACCTATTCGTTACAAGAGCTGGTAACCTGAGAAAAGACAAATTGAGATGGACACTAACCATAAATGGGGAATTTTCTGTCAAGTCGTTATATGCAAAACTTCTCAACCCTTCCATTTTGGTTTCTCATGAAACAAAGAGATTCTGGAAAGGTTTATGGAGTATGGATACATCTCAAAGAATAAAATTGTTCGTCTGGAAATGCTTGCAAGATGCACTACCAACTAAAACAAAGATTAAATCAGCTATAGATGAAGATAACAACTGTGTTTTCTGTCACTCAGAGAAGGAATCTACTTATCACTTGTTTTTCGAATGTGCATATGTAAGAGATGTTTGAAATCTATTTCCAATGCCATCACAGGGAGTGCATCTTATCTCTAACAATAAATCTTTCTTCGATCACTACAACGAATGGAAAACATGAAATCTACAATCTATCTGCATGGCTTTGGCTGCAACTAAATGTTGGTTTATTTGGAAAGAACGATGCCTTAGAGTTTTTGAAAACAAAAATAGAACACCAGAAAAACTAGCAATAGATATCACCAGACATTTTGGTTATTGGCATCCAGCAAATAGGACACAAAACATAGCTCTTAGTAGTAAACAAAATATCCTAAATATTAAATGGAATTTGCTTTCTACAAATACAAATAAGATTAACTGTGATGCTTAATGTCTGCAATTACTAATGTTGGGTTTGGATTCATATTGCGTAATTGGACAGGGACTTTCCAAGCAGCAACAATTGGGAGTTGCAGGACCTTCTCTTCAGAAGAGGCAGAAGCTGTAGCTCTTCTCAGAGCTACTCGATGGGTTGTTACAAACAACGTACAACACTTGGTGATTGAATGGGACAACCAGGAAACAATCCATTACCTACAAGGCAAGGCATCAACAGTCCAATGGCAATGCATATCCATCTTAGAAGAAGTTAAATTACTAGCATAGCAAATAGTTTCTTTTTTAGGTTTTCAGTATGTAGACAGGAGAGAAAATAGGATGACAGACTTATTAGCAAAGAAGGGAAGAAGCACCAACATTAAAACTTTTTGGAATGCCCAAGCTCCTAGTTTTTTAATTCCTATAATTGCTTTTGACGCTGTCAAAGCTCATGAACTTTGTAAGGTAAATGACAATATTTTTGTAAGTTTTCAAGTTGATGCCAACCCTAGAGATTCAGCCATTGGAAGATCTACTCAATAAGAGTTGGTCTCTGAAGAGACTGAATCCGCAGATTAACAGAAGCCAGGAATCTAAATCTTATTTTCAAAAAAAAAAAAATCACATGAGACATGAATTTGTATCCAAAATACTCAATTAAATTAACCACAAGAGAACCCATGATTAATTTAATCGGAAATATTCACATAAGAGAACTTACGCAGCCGTACAGTATTTACACAAAGATGTGGATCAGGGAAAGACCACCACTGCGGAATATTCAAAGATTCATTATATTTTTCATCAATATTTGCATAATGATATCATAGACTTAATCTTTGTAATCAAAAGTTCATCCTATCTTCCATAAATATTTGCATAATGACACAATAGGCTTAACTTTTGTAATATATGGGACAATCATAGTTCACGGACGCAAACACACATATCCTATAATAATTTTTGCAATATATAAAACTAATAAATATTAATACTGAAAAATCATTTTCCAATAACTACAAATGATCTTAGAAGATAAGTACTCCAAGAATCCAAGTGCCCAAGTCCAAGAGAAGTGGAACACGTGGGACGAAACGGAGCAAAACACTCAAAAAAAAAGAGTCGGGACAAATACCAATATTAACTCATCCAAATTCACGATTTCTCTTCTCCATTTTGAAGAAAATTCAAAGAGAAATAGAATGCAAAAAGAATGAGGTCATTGCGAGTTCGGACGAAGAAGTTACGGCTAAAACAAGTTTACCGAATATTGACGTCTACAGGTCAGTATGCATACCGGTTTGCAAACGAATTTTCATGACCTGGAGCAGTATGCAAACGGGTTTGCGAACTAAAATCCCTGGATTTTGATTTTAAGTGATGTCATGCATACCTGGTATGTGTACCATGAAGTCCAAACATCCCGAACTAATATTTTCAAACCTAAACATTTAAGAACCTTAAACACATATCAAGTTAGGTAGAAATGAATGATAAGCAAGGTACATGGATCATTAGAAGTACTTTAAGCAAATAATAAAAACATAAATCTTGCTCAAGTTTATAGATATACCTTTTTAGAGGAATCCAATCGAATTTTACAGCCTTACCAGCCGTAATTTGTGCTCCCCAATTCTCGTGCTTCCCTCACCGTATACATAACATGGCATTCCTTGGTGAGATGCACTTACAACACAATCAAGTTGTGTTGAGGTGAACAAGGTCTTGCTCACCACAAGTGACTGAAACAGACTTTTCCGCAACTATGGATTTTTCACCATATATAGTTTTTGGCTTATTATGTTTCACTTTTGGATTATCATGAAAGAGATCGTTTTTAGAACCTTTCACATCCACATACATTTTCCCAAAGAACTCTTTAAGTTCCAACATCATGGATACTGCCTTCTCCGTAGTCATGGAATTTTCTGGGAGATCATTCCTTTTCACACTCAAAGCATCATTGACTTCCTTTGGTATCCACTTCTGAGTGTGTTTAGGAACAACCGTAACCTTCTTTACATTACTCTCTTCTAGAATTCTCGGAAGAGAATTGGATTGACTTTTCTTTTGCAAGTTAGTCTTTCTCCAATTGGGAGTATCGGATCTTGTCATCGTCTTTACAAAGTTATCCTTTTGATAACCATTACGATTGTAAAAAGGATTCGTATGACGTTTATAGGCAAATCTAAGTTTCTCACAACACTGATTCTTTGCCTAAAGGTTGGACATTTACAACCTGTAATGTTAAGGGGATAAGCCTTAACATATGATCTTGGTTTGACAACTTCTTGTGATGCCCAAACAAGAACATCGTGAAGTTTCTCATTCCTTATACGAAAACAACATCTCATTTTCAGGTGACCTTTATTTCCGTAATAGTGGCAAAAATAAGGAATGTTCTTACCTCGATCCATATATGCTGACTTTGGAGGTTGATATACTTTGCTCTTTCGAACCTTAACTTCCGGTGAAGGTATTTCACTTTTGCCATCTTTGGAAACCTTTTGTTGAGAAGAATCACTAGCCTTGAAAAATTTTACCTCTTTTCTAATACTTGGAGCATCTATTCCCATGTAGCCCAATCCTCGTGTGTCACGATGAATTGTGGTTAATTTGCTTGAACTAGTATTGAACTTTTTCAAGTCATCTTCCAACATTTTGATTTTATCAAGAGCAGCAGTTAAATCAGTCTCAAGGCGTTTTTCTCGAGCGAGATAAGCGCTTTCTCTGTCATCAAAACTTGTTTGCTGGGAGTTAATCCTTGCTTAAGATTCTTCAAGTTTTTCTTCCAACCAGAAATACTTTTGTTAAAGATTACACATTCAAGTGACTTTATACGTAGGTTTTCCTCAGAATCCTTGAGGATCGATTCGTTAGAACGATTCGAAACATAAACACCTGCGTAACATATTCTCAATTTCTTGTTCGCACGACAGAGATTAGTCAGAAAAGGTGTAACATGAGAAGTTTTATCTTCTTATTTTCAACTGAATCTAACAGCTTAACATACTCTGAGACTTTCTCATCAACATCTCTATCAATATCGGAGTCACCTTTGTCAGAAAGTTCATCCAACTGTTCTTCTAGGCATGTTTCCCACTAATCAACAGTTTCTACATCAAGAGAATGTTTATATATTGACTTAGATGTGACAGTTCTCTCAGGTGAATCTAAGCTTTGAGAAACATTTGGTAATTTCTGAACTGGTATGTTATTAGAGATAGACTCGTCCATAATAATCAGATCGTTTCAAACACAGACATATGAGGTCTTAAACATGTTTGCCTACTCTGATACCAATTGAAAAGGTAGGGTCTAACAACCACACCCAATATTTCACTTAGAAATCTGTATGGACTAACTCAATATACTTTCAAGAGAATCAACTAGACAGTCAGACTCAACCTTAAGAAAAGTATATCCAATAGATATATCTCTATTTCTCAATTCAATCTTCAATCAAACAAATAGGAATTTGCGAGCCCGATTGAATATAACAAATAACTTGGACGGTATCAAAAACCAATATCCAAGTGTCAACCAATTTAATTAACAACCAAAGGTTGGATTCACAATTGATTGAAGTTACACACAACCTGTGATATTTCAATTATATAAACAAATATAATGCGGAAAAGAAATAACACAGACACCAAAAAATTTGTTAACGAGGAAACCGCAAATGCAGAAAAACCCCGGGACCTAGTCCATATTTGAACACCATACTGTATTAAGACGCTACAGACACTAGCCTACACCAAGTTAACTTCGGACTGGAATGTAGTTGATCCCTAACCAATCTCACACTCATCAAGGTACAGTTGCGCTCCTTACGTTTATGAATCCCAGCAGGACTCTACGCACTTGATTCCCTTAGCTGATTTCACTCACAACTAAGAGTTGCTACGACCCAAAGTCGAAGACTTGATAAACCAATTCGTCTCAACAGAAAAGTCTATTGAATACATAAAATCAGTCTCCCACAGATAAACCTAAGATTTTTGTTTCGTATTTTGATATACCAGACTTATATTCCCGAAGAACATCCAAGAAATATCAATCATCTCAAAATAATCTTAAACGTATGGTACCGAAACAAGATATCGTGGAATCACAAACGATGAGACGAAGATGTTTGTGACTACTTTTTATCTTGCCTATCGGAGATTAAATCTCGAGAAAATATTAGAGAATATAATCCTCAATCACGATAGAAAACATCAAGATCAGAACACGCAACTACAGAGAAAATAGTTGGGTTCGGCTTCACAATCCCAATGAAGTCTTCAAGTCATTAACCTACAGGGTTTTGGAAAAACTTAAGGTTAAAGGAGAATCGAATCTAGTCGCAACTAGTATCACACAGGAGGTGTGTGGATTAGGTTTCCCATTTGCTAGAGTTCTCCTTTATATAGTCTTCAAATCAGGGTTTGCAATCAATGTTACCTTGGTAACAAAGCATTCAATATTCACCATTAGATGAAAACCTGATTATACTCAAGCTAATATATTTCAACCGTTAGATCGAACTTAGCTTGTTATACAGAAATGAAAAGTGACTTCATTTAGATATGAGTAACCGTACTTAAATGTGTACACCTTTGTTGGATAAACAATAGTTAACCGAAGTTAGCCATATGAACACTTTCATATCAACCTTATTCATCTTAAATGAAACTAGTTCTAGAGTTGTTCAATTGTTTATATTCTCATAGAAGTATACAAGACACAATTGAAGCAAAGTCGATTTTGATTCACTCGAATCAAGTTATGAACATTATAGCCACGGTTTGCAAAAGATTGCATTCCTTATTATATAAATGTATTAGTTCATGAACAAACCGATTTTAGAACATAACCCACTCAAGTATGCAAACAGGTACGCATATCTTAGTGGCCAGACTAAGTTTGGGTTCGCTAATATGCGAACGGGTACGTATACCACCAAACTCAGTAAAGTCACGGAACTTGAACCTCACGCCAGTACGCGTACCAGTATGTGTACTTATTTCCCAGACCTCTACGAAACCAATCAGTACGTATACGGGTATGCATACCATGGTTCTCGGACTTGGATTACAATATGCAAGTACGCATACTGTGCTTATATCCAATTGTTATAAACTCTCATTTCAACCATTGAAACATTCTCGGAAGACGACAATAGCTGTCTCACACAAACTATTAGCTTCAAAGCAATTTTCAAGTGACCGAATGATCAATACGAAACATTCCGAGTCTACATCAAATGATTATCCCACACAAATCATGTAAGATGTTACTAGGCGATTTTCACATGATCATCTTTTGACTTTCGTCAAGGATATAAGATGAACTTGGTTAAAGCGAAAGCTTACCAACACATATTTCGAGAAATATGTAAGCGAGTTAAACTCAGCTCGAAATATTAAATGTGTATAATTGAAGTCTATATATAGCTATACGACTTTTGTCTCAAATAGAAGATAAAGTAGATAAACTTATGAGTGATAGATGAGTTCAAGTCTCCACATACCTTTTGTTGATGAAGTTCCACAAGCTCCCCTTAGTAGTTCTTCGTCTTCAATCGATGAACGCCGTGAAGTCTAATGCTCAACTACACTTTCTATCCTAATCCGAGACTTAGTTATAAGTAGACTATAAATCAAGACTTATAGTTTGTGCAACTAAACTTGACAAACAAGCTTGAGATAGAAACGCTTGCGAGTTCGACCGAGCAGTGCTCTAACAATGTCGCACAAACTATCTAGTTGCATTAAGTTGCTTGGATAGAGATTGTTCACTAAGATTGATTATTTCGATAATCATTATCTTAGTTTGATCTTTGACCAAAGGTATTTCTTTTTTAATAAACAAAAGATCAATTATTCTACTTTATCTGTGACCTAAAGATCCTTTGATATCTCGGGTTACGATGCAAAGGAGTTGTGAGCGAAAGTCTTCACAGTAATGCAATAACTCGGGATAGTGGACTCTGTCTTGGGACTCATGTGTGTATACAAGATCGGTTGTAGGCGCAGAGATACCGGAGGAACTAAGTAACAATGAGTGTTTACTTGGTCTTTACCAAACGAGGTTGTGGTGGTCAATTTGTATAGCGGCTTAATTTTGCGAGTATTCAAAACTGAACTAGGTCTTGGGGCTTTTTAGGTATGAAGTATTCCTTGTTAACAAAATTCTGTGTGTCGTGCCATTACGTTACTTGCTGCAATGTAATTATTGTCATAGTTAAAATTAAGTAGTTTCATTTGTACACTAATCAATTAGGTGACGGTCTTATAGTCAGACCATTTCAAACTATGATTATTTACCAAGTACTCCCTGTTGAAATAATCTTTTGACCGTTAGGTAAGGTTATACAAGGTGCATTTGTATAAGTAGATATCGAAAAGATTACGGGTAGTCGGCACCCTTATTATTTCATAACCTGTTACGTAACATAATTTGACCCTGAAACCAAAGTGCTATTGGTTCTGAAATTAAGTAAATCGGTAGATATGCTTGCTCTACTCGACTCTCCCTACTGTCCAATTTATTATGTTTACGGAGTTGCCAACTCATGGGTGGGCCTAAAAATAAATTTTCGGTTAATATTAATTCATGTAAAGAGTTTTTTTTTTTTTTTTTTTTTTATGGGTTATGTATATAGTTGTTAGTTGATCTCTTTGGGGAAGAAAAAAGTTTCTTCCATTTTTCCCCTTTTCTCAAACAAACCCTAGCATTACATTCTAATAAAACCACCACCACTACAATTACTTATTATCACTACCGCTTTTACAAACTCTAGGAGATCTTTGATCACATAGAGATCTATAAAATATAACTTTTATTATATTCTCTACGACTTGTTTACTTCTTTTGTAATTTTTTTTCTTTAAAATTCGATGATGGATTGCAATTCCACCCATTACACGAATGCCGTGTTTCACCATATTCATTAGCAAAGTAGCTCAACCAACTATATTCATAACAATGGCATAGTCTCATATCTCTTAGATGACAATTAACCGTCATAACAATAATGTATCAATTCATCATATCATTTCATCAGATCTAGAATATGCTATGATTTTGAGGGATAAAATAGATTGAACAAGCTTTGGAATGGAGTCTATCATCCCATGTCATATGTTGCAACGTATAAATGGAGCATAAGAGGCATTTTTTTATAAGGAAAAAGGAGGAGTGTGAATGAACATGCTTTGGGATGAAACCTTTTTCGTCCAAAAACGATTTTAGTGAATATTTGTGACATTAAAGCCTAATTTGGGCAGGATTGTGCATTTGTGACTCAATTCGTGGATCCGGCTCGGCACATCCAAATTTTTGTAAATGGGTACTTGACTTGTGCACCGATGGACGATTCTGGATTTGGTGCGAATGGCGTCTTCAAAAATCTGTTAGACACCCCACTCGTCACATTAAAAATATTTAAGTTCACAAAATATGAGGTTAGTCATACTATGATCCTACCTAAAGTTACCTCCATTGAGTTTTTACGGATAGAACTTATGAAACTACAAGCATAACTGCAATTCGGCTGTGCATTCCGTTGGACGCGGATGAGGGTAAAACCGAACCAATTCGGACCATGCTCATTCCTACGTTTGGGTACCTTTACCAAAACTCAACAATTAGATAAGGGTTGTCTATAAGAAACCTGAAAAAACCCAAGGACTCAAGGAGGTATTTAGAAAGTAAAAATTGATATTAGGCCCACGTTTGATATGAAGAGTTGAACTCTCTGATCTATTTGTGTCTTTTTTTTTCTTCGCTCCAAATCTCTCAAACAAACCCTAGCATTACTGGATCAATTCCAATAAAATCATCATCATCACCATCATCTGGATCTGATTAGTAATAATGTCTGGTTCAGTAATGGTTGGGGCATCAAGTTCATGGTCTCACGCTTTAGTACAGATCTCACCTTATACTTTCGCAGCACTAGGAATCGCAATCTCAATTGGTGTTTCTGTGTTGGGAGCTGCTTGGTAATTAGATCAAATTCTTACTTACTTTAGAATATCATCTGTAATTTCTTAGAGGTTGTCTCTTTTTTTCTTTTTTTTTGCTGAGATTCTTTTTTTTGTTTTTTTGAAGGGGAATTTATATTACTGGAAGTAGTTTGATTGGTGCTGCAATTAAAGCTCCTCGTATTACATCTAAGAATCTCATCAGGTAAGCGCAAGAATTTTGATTTTTACGTGTTTCGATTCTGAAATTGAGTCGTTGATTATTGTGTGTTTTAGTTTATTTATGGAAGCATTGGAATTTGATGTTAGGTTTCACAGGATTGAGTTTTTTTGTCACTGTTTTATTATTCTCTACAACGATTCAAGGAATTTTTAGGACAAATACATGTATATATGGATCTGGGATTGAGACTAAGATTGTTGTTCTAGTAAGCTTTGTTTTTCTTGGTCGGAGGTTGAAATGTGTTTTACGAGTCTTATGTTCAATTTCTAGAGTTGTTGGAGTATAATTGCTGATAACTTCCTTTTTTGATGTTAAACAACTATTTTGTGTTGATAAAATGGAACTAATCAATAGAAAAAAGTGTTCCTCGAGTAGACAGTGTTCATGTCGTGTTCCGAATGCAATGAGTTCTGGCGAGATTTCAACTCTACTGGTATAGTTTGGGGAAAAGTTGTTCTACATAGTGACCATTCCCATGTTTAATTAAGCACAACTGTTATGGATACGCTAGGAGAAATTTATGCTTATTCACCTTTTTAGGAGGATTTTGATAGAAGGTCTGAGTGCTAATAGGAACACGAACATGTGTAGTCATTTTTTGTGAATAAGGTAGCAGACTAGCAGCATTCAAGTTGAGAACTGAAGACTGGGCAAAAAAAAAGTGGAGAACTGAAGTTCTAGAATATTGAATTTAGGATGCCGTATGCGTTTTCCGATTGTCACTTCAGTTGACCTTCTCAGAAGTTACTAGGAAGCAAAATGCTTGAGCTAAATTAAGGTATGCATTCTTGATACCAGCATTGGGTTTGAGCAGTCAACTTGAACTAACTCTCCTATTCGACTCCAGCTTATCAGCATTCTGCTTTTTGTTCAGACCTCTCAAAATCTGTGTAAACTGTTTCTCTAAATGTGTTCATATGCTACTTATCTTAGAATCTCATTAGGTTAGCGCAAGAATTTTTATTTTCAGGTGTTTTAAGTTTGGAATTGGGAATTTATGCAAGCATTGGAATTTCATGTTAGGTTTTACTGGATTGAGTTATGTTGTCACTGTTTTATTATCCTCTACAGCAAATCAAGGAACTTCTAGGACAAAAGCATGTATATATGGATCTGGGATTGAGAGTAGGATTTTTGTTGTTCCAATAAGATTTGTTTTTCTTGGTGGGCGGTTGAAGACTTGAATCGTGATTTACGAGTTTTGTATTCAAATAATAGAATAATTGGCGTCAAAATTGCTGACAATTGGCTTTTTTCACTTTATTTTACTAGTCTTTACAGTGAAGTTGAGATCTGAGAAAGAGGTCCTCAACATACAATTTGGATACGAACGAGTGTTCCTCGAGTAGCAGTGTTCCTCTAATGTTCCAAATGCCAGGAGTTCTAGCTAGATTTAAATTCTACTGTGATATAATTTGAAACTCTATTGATAGGCGAAGAGCAGTTCATACTTATTTATCTTTGAAGGGGGAATTTGAGTGTTGATAGGAAGACGAAAGCGTGTAGTCATTTTTGTGAATAAGGTAGCAAACTAGCAGCATTAAGGTATGCATTAGTGTTGAGAATTGAAATTTTAGGATGGCATATGCTTTTTCTGATTGTCACTTCAGTTGACCTTGTAAAAAAGTTACTAGGAACAAAATGCTTGAGCTAAATTAAGGTATGCATTCCTGGAACCAGCATTGGGTTTGAGCTGTCAACGAATCTCAATAGCCAACTTGAGACTATATCTCGACTCCAGCTTTATTTTGACCTCTCTGCCTTAGAAACAAATTTTATGCGTTTGAATAAGAAATGGTGTATTTTTTTCTCTAATATTTTCTTGCACAACAATTATATCTGTTTGGAGATTATCCACAGTTTTTGGTGAGCAGATCTAACAGATTTACATACCTCAAGGAAAACACAAGAATTTACTTTCGCATGTTTGTCTGATTCTTTTGCACCTGTGTTTATACAGGAAGTAAACCAATAAATCGTACCGACTCTTTGTTTTTCATTTGTTGACATGGTCTTGGCTCTTTGTTTTTCCCTTCAGTGTTATTTTTTGTGAAGCTGTTGCTATATATGGGGTCATTGTGGCTATCATCCTTCAGACAAAGCTGGAAAGCGTACCAAATTCCCAGATATATGCACCCGAATCTCTAAGGGCTGGATATGCAATCTTCGCTTCGGGAATCATTGTGGGATTTGCAAACCTTGTGTGCGGGTATGTACTACTCATAATTCACATGAACTAGACACCCTAACTTACAGTGCGGTAATATATAATTTCTCCTCATTCCTTCTGAACAGTCTTTGTGTGGGAGTAATTGGAAGCAGCTGTGCGTTGTCTGATGCTCAAAACTCAAATCTTTTCGTGAAGATCCTAGTGATTGAGATTTTTGGTAGTGCGCTTGGGTTGTTTGGAGTAATTGTGGGTATTATCATGTCAGCTCAAGCAACATGGCCTTCAAAAGTCTGATGAATGAAGGGGTCAGTAGTACCAAGACAGTACCTGTTTATCCAACTTATTTATTAAGAAGGAGATGCTATATTTTGTCTCTCTTGAGTTCTTGATGCATGCTATTCTTCTTTGAAGTGCAATAATAAGCTTATGTAATATCTGTTGTACCATCCTGTTCTCTGACTTCAGATTTACCCTTTCTTGTATTTGAAATTACAATTGGTATATTTATTTTAGCTTCTCATTTTATGGAGTGTGCAGATCCAGACTCTATTTTATTTTCATGCGGAAGTATAATCTTGACAGGACGAAGTTATAGTGTATACAATTTCCTCCAGTTCAAGGGTTTTTTGTTGGTTTAAAAACCATCCGGTAGTTGGTACTCCTTTTACAGATAAGTGTGCCACTAGGAGATTTTCATGGAAGTAGATAGAAGGGGAGAGCTTTATGGACTGCAATTAGTTCTTGCTATGAATTGGCGGATTAATTTTATGGTACCAGCTCGCAAAAATGGAACTGGAAGCTGTGGGTCCAAAGCCTGCATGTTTAAGACATGCATATGATCAGCCAGACCTTATTCTAGGATATCGTTTTGGTTTCTCTAGTTATCACCCTCGCCAACTCCACTATCATCCTCGTAAATAAATAACATTCCATGACAAACCGGGTACCAAAATTTCTGAAGTTTCCTTAATCAAATTATTTTAGGAAGTTCACAAACTGGCCAAGGTCCCTATCCCAGTTCCGTACCATACACATCTTGTTTATGCCATTTCTTAACAAGAGACCAGTATATGTCAACAGGGTAGAACAATCATCTAAGTTGTTACAAGAAAACCACCAAGAGACCAGTATATGTCAACAAGTATTAAAATAGTGTATTTACAGTGAGGAGAAAGCTAACCAGAATTGACATACAGACCCTTGTTTCATTGCCATACATACTGATATCCAGAAAATGTCACTACTTAGGAAGTAATTCTGCTTCTAAAGTTGTGAGACCAAAGAATCCTACTATACCTATTTTAATGGCTAGTCAGAGTCTGTGGGAAAAAGAGATGTAGTGTTTTGCAACTTGAAATTAGTCTTTGATACAAAAAAATATGTATAGATCTGTAAGCATTTCAACAATCGGTCATTTCTTCATGGAGAGAATCAAAAGAGAGATCGAAAAGCTCCATTTACCTCGTTATTTCCTACTAGTGTACATGAATGAAATTAAAAACCAAAAAAGAAGATAAAAAGAGCAATGCAATCAAAAAGAAACAGAGAAAGCTGGAAAATAAATTTACAGTTTAGCGGCTAACTATTGTTCTCCTTTCTGTATCCACTAGTCTCATCTGCAACATTCTCCCATACTTTTGCTATTTTTTCTGCATACCCCACCTGAAAAAGAAAATGCATGTATACACATCACATACACTGAGAAAGGACCAGAATCTCTTTTCTACTTCCATGGCGGCTTCTAAGCTCATGGACTAATTAGGATGACCATAGGAAAAGTAAGCCACAACATGCAGCTCAACCAAGATAGTCATTACATCCCTACAAAAGTTCGGGCTAACGTTGACTAAACAAGGCAACCCATTATTCATTTACCATTGATTCATGAGTTTTTCCAATAAATACATCCTTGCTAATCAGAAAAACTCTCTATGGTGACTAAATTGGATATAACAAAATAAATCATAATATATTACATTCAATTCAGATTGCCTAGAGTGAAGTGCTCATGTTTCTATCTTATTGAGACAAGGAAAAAACAATTAATACCTGATTCATTACAAATCCTTTCAGCATGTTCAAAAAATCATCTTGCCTTTCCCTCTCTAGCCTTTCGAGCTCACTCCGGTTGTTTTCCTGCAATTGATGATCATTAGTTTATATTCCAAAAGACCCTACATAACACTTACATACAGATTTCCCCAATAAAATTATGAGATGATTAGATGTATTTTTTGAATTTTTCATTATCTTTTAGGGAGAATATAAAACATGCGCTTGCTAGATCAATAATGGTCTTACTTAATGGTCGTTTTAAGCAGAAAAGGAGAAACAGCGGCCTTACCTTGATACGTTCATATTCTTTAACAGCGCAAAGTTTTGCATCTTCAGTAACTTTTATGGTTTCATTAAGCTCCTCCAGTTTACGGATTCTAGACTTGTCACCCCCAAATATTTTGGAAGCTGCAACTTGAAGTTTTTCAGCTCTTGACTCCATGGCTGACAGTTCTGATAGAAGGGTCTGTACTGTCAATAGCGCACTTGAGCGATCCGAGAATGCACCACGAACCGCTAACATCAAACCCAGATATTCATGAAGTGGATCCTACAACACATTGAACAAAGTACACAAATTAAATTGTAAAAACCAACTCCTTCAAAACTAAGTTCCATGCAAAGACAGAAGCTTCTTACATCTATGTAGACTACTACATAAGTATACTTGAAAATACAGCTAGGCGAAGCATATATATACATATATAACTAAGTCTAGGTATACCAGAATCAATCAAACACGAGGCAATAGTAGCAATGCAAATTTACCAGATTCTTGACCGTTTTCGCATTTGATTCTCGATAATATCTGCTAGCGTGGACAGCAGCAGTAGCCAAACGTTTGATATCAGCAGCTCGTATCCTCTGGGAATTATGCATGGCCGCTTCGGATTCGAACTTAGTCAATTTGACAAATGCTAAACCCAATTCACCCAGTGTCTCTCCAATGTCATGTTGAGCTTTAACAAGTAATTCAGCCTACGCAATTTATGAAATGGAACAAAAATGATATTAAATGCAGTGCAGTCATCCCATAGGTAATCTAACAACTCAACCTTACTTTCCTAACATCAATTAGCTACTAGTGTTCAAAGACATGACAAATGAAGTTACCTGTTGAGATGCACTAGTGAGTTGGGTTTCGAGATCCTGCAACTTCTCTTTCTTCTCTATGAACTCTTTATCTTCTTCTGCAACTAACGGTTTGAATCCACCCCAGTCACTAGACACTGATTGTTTAAATTCCTTAAAAATCCTCAATAAATCTCTCCCTCCTTTCGCCGGTTGCACAACTTCATGCAGAGCAGCAACACTAACCGATTCACCAAACAGCTGTTTTGGAAGATTCACAGCTCCATCAAGCATCCTAGAAGCTACATCAGTAGTAGTTGGCAATGGGAGCTTCCCTTGACACTGCAAGAAAACCCTTAATTCTTCACTCTTCTTAATCACAGGATGTGAAGCCAATCTACACAAGTACTTCTCCAATGCCAATCTTCTCTGCTCAACAAATTCTTGTTTCTGCATGACTTGGCTTTCAACTACGTTCTTATCAGGTCTGGGAGGGATAAAAAAACCTCGATAAGACTCCGATAATCGATCCGATAACGTCACAATATCTTTAAACCGTCTCCTCACACTGACTTCAGGCACACCAAATTCAACTAAATTGGTCCTAGTAGTAATCAAATACGTCACATAAGTGTTTCCACCTGGAATCAAATTCGTATTACTCAATTCTTGTTCTTTCTGTGGATTCGAAACTGAAATCTTTAAGTAGTCGCCGGATGAACTTAAGGAACTTGATGATCTAGATATAGGTGAATCAAAATTAGGGCTTTCAATGCCCCCGCCATTGAACGATTCTACAGTTCCAAATCCTCCATTTTCACAACTCGGAGGGAATGGACTGAAGATTACATCTGCGTACGATGGTGGTTCTAGGTAATGATTATCAGAAAAATTAGGGCTTTTATTTGATGAATAAGAAGAAGGTGAGTTTAAAGGATCTTCTTTTGTTGTGGGTAGTGATAAAGGATGAAACTTTCCACCATTACTAGGTTTTCTCTCATCGAGAACTAAATTTTCCATTTCTTCTCTAGATGCGTATAACTTAGCTTCTACAAAACCTTGATCCTCTGAACCCATCATTCTCAATACCCCGAGAACCAAAAATCAAAACCCCAAATCAAAAATTAATGAAGACTCCCTTCTTGTTAGAGATGAAGAAGGGATCAAGGAAGGAGGGATCTGGAATTGTGAGAGAAAGAGCTACGAAAGACAAGCACTGCCCATAGTAAAAGACTAATATGGTTGGTGAGAAAATTGGGATTTTTTTAATAAAGGGGGTAACTTGGAGATTAATGTAACTATTTAGATTTTTTAATGTTATCTATTTTTGGATTTTGGATCACTGTGTAGAAATAAATCAGAGTCCTCAGTCCCTGGGTGGTGGTGATTAGTATATTTGAATGGTGAATCTCCAGAGATCCGATGGGATCCGGATCTCTCTGGGCAACTGAGATATGTATAGACGTGTGCATGACTATGACTTCATGATGTTGTTTGTGAAGGTCTATAACCATAAGAGGCCGCACGACTACAGGAGCACGAGAATCACGAGACTCACCTCAGTTTGGTGCAAGTTGTGGCAAACAAATTGCGAGTGTGGATGGGATTGAAACAGTGGCGGGGTTATTGAAGGGTTTATCCGGTGAAGAAGTTACCTGAGCTATGGACAAGGAAGTTTTTTTTTTCCTCTTTTTTGTAAGCAAAAATTTGAGAAAACAGACAATTACACTTCTAACTAGATGGTGGTCATCACTTAAAATTAGCAATAGTCATACGGGGGAATAGACCAAGTCATGTGCTACCCTATTTCTAACTAGATACTAGTTTGGTTTGTCCATTGGGCTACATCATGTGCTACCCTATTTCTGATGCAGTTAAAATAAACAAACACTACTTTCCTGAACTTTGAGATTAGGGTTTTAATGTCGCCAAGTAAAGGGCGAGTTTTCTAGTTTCCAAAAAATTCCTTCTGGTTTATCTTCTTGATTATGGCTTCTGCATCACTTTCAATCACGATCTGATGTTTCTTTTTTTTCCGACGCCGACCGCAAAGCTTCTCATATAGCTCGAGTTTCAGCCTTCTCTGCAGGAAAACAAGGAATGTAAATTGCTTCTGCTAACAAGAACTGATGCCCGAAATTTCTGAAAATAAATCCAATCTCCCTTTTTACTGAAGAGGTATACCAAGCCCCATCACGATTTATCTTTATCCAATCACTAGGAGGAGGATTCCAAGTAGAAAGATTGGGTGCAACAATTATAGCAGCGATTTTTAAGAGATATTTGGTTTATCTGCTCCAGCGACATTGATTTCGCTCTAGCCAAAATTGAATTAGGTAATTCAGTTTTCCCTTGATGAACAATGTCATCCTTAAAGGGATTCAATTGCAGCCAATATCTCACCCATTCAGCAAAGGTAAGATCCTGGAATTGATGGTTTGATATACTAATATGAGACCATATAGTGTTTAGTTATGAACATGAAACAAGTGCATGCATGATTGTTTTTGTTTTCAATTTGCATCTAGGACAGATGAATTATGATATATGTATTCTTTGGTGAGCTCCTTTCAAAACCTTCCACACAAAGAGCTTAATCCGTGCAGGTAACTTTTGTGCCCATAATTTAGTCCATAGATCAGAACTGGTAGTGTCTCCCTTTGTGGAGAGACAATGATAAGCAATTTTAGTAGAAAATCTACCATCTTTGGCATTCTCCCATATCCTTTTATCCCTAGTAGGAAGGAGAGTCAAGGGGATATCTTTAACCTTATCAACAGAAGATTGGTCAAACACAGAGTTTAACTTGGTTGAGTCCCAAGTTCTAGTCTGGTGGTTAATTAGGTCGGCCACTTTAAGGTTTTGATCAGGAACTGTATTGGCCTTTGGTGTGGCAACTCCGTTGTTTAGAATCCAGTTGTCACACCAAGGATCAATGAAATTTTCTTATCCCACCACCCATAAAATAAATGGCTTTATCTTCTCCATGGTATTGTAAATGCATTTTCATGCCGAATAGGTCGTATTTAGACAGATAGCATGTAAAACATCAATTTTAGGAAAGTACTTTGCTTTCGGAGCAGATGCCTATAGAGAGTTAGGGTTCTCCACAGAGCCTTCAAACGCTTTTTGCCACCACTGCTAAATTATTTAATTCACTGTTTCGGAAACCTAACCCCCCCCCCCCCTTATTTCTTTATTTTGCAGATACTCTCCAGAGCAATAAGATGTAGTTTCCTCTTTTATGACTTTGGATCCTCTCCCCACCAATATCTATTGAAGTAAGAGTCAGTTTTTGACAAAGATTCTTAGAAATTAAGAAATTATCCATCTGATGAACTAGCATAGCTTGTCCCACATGTTCAGGGTTCAGGGTTCACGAAACGTTTTGGTGAATGTTTAACAAATCAAGCTATTGGTTCACGAAACGTTTCACCAATAGTTCCAATGAATGTTTAACAAATACTTAAATACTTATATTTATGTTTAGCATTGCTACGACTCTCGTAGACACCTCTAAGACATCATTGATTACTAAAACACCTTGTGTATGCGAATCATGATTAACTTCTTAAGCGTTTGAATGAACATCATATTGTTTTAGTTCATAAGGCATATTTGCCAAAGAACGTTCGTTATAGACGGTTCCGTAACCGGACCACTGTGTATATTCTTCTATGTAATTTCAAGACTAAATTCTCACATGCTTATTTGAAACCCTAATTAGAGTTTCATCTAAACAGAGAAAGTTTTTGCTTGAATCTCAAGTTATCTTAGCTTGAATTCTAAGCAACCCTCAGTCTTGAGCATGTATAAATAGATATGCTCTTTCGACTGAGAAATTTAATCCCTAATTTTTTTTTGTCCTAATTGATTGCTAGAGTCGTCCTCTATTGACCTAGGTTTCCTATGAGAAACATAATTAGGTCTACGACTTAAAAACTTCAATTGGGGATTCGTGAAGCCAGGTCCGACTATATTTACCTTGATAATTCGTGTATCTTGATTTTGCTTTTCTGTTATCGAGGTTCTCGTAATCTCTTTCAGGCAAGATAGATAAAAATCACAAAGTTCTCTTTGTCTCAGACTCTTAGTTTGTAAAGGACGTCAGCAAAGGAAATCAATTGCGTAGAGACTTACGAGGTTCAAGAGACGTAAGGAGCGTGACTATAACTGAATCGCTTGGAGGGTGGATTAGGTCTCAACTACATTACAATATGAATTCTGATACTAGGATATTATATGTACCGGCTTAATACAGTTTGGTGTTCAAATATGTACAAGGTCCCGGGGGTTTTCTAGTATTGCGGTTTCCTCGTTAACGAAAATTCTGGTAACTTGTGTTTATCCTTTTCCGCATTATATCGTTATAACATGATCTAGAAAAGTATTACGTATTCAATTATATTATATACGTCTATATAATTAAGATCAATTACGAGACTTGTTTCTTGTAGAATTCGTATCTTAAAAGATAGATACAAGTTTCATATTTAGCAAAATTCGGATTTGAATAATTGGATATGACTAGATTGATCATGGATGTTGATTTTTGGGATCCTCCAAGTACACTTCTTGAAAAATCAAGTTCACAGACTCCATTGTCAAGAATTTCTGACTGAGAAGAGATGGAGATATAAGCTCTGTGTATATATTTTCAAGGATCATTAAGTTTGTCTACTTGCAATTATATTAAGTTTTGTCCATACAAGTTGCCGAACGAAAAAGTTAGTAGTGTACTTGGTACCCTCTCCTTTTCAATCTCATACGTGGTTCATCTATTCCAAATACTGTTGTATATGACAATGGTGTGAAGATGAAGAGAAAGTAAATAAAAATAGCGACAGAGCAGCAACAAGATCCATCATAACCAACTTGATCACAATGTACATCTGCCCATATTTAATGCAACGTAGTTTTTACTTGGTTTTAGATTGAACCTTGCACATTTTAGCAAGGGCGACAATAACATTTTGGTTTGATTCTTATTTCCGCGAGTTCTATGATAAATATCGAAAAACCTAATAGTGAAACATCAAAAAGCAACTGAACTGCTTGACCAAATGATAACGGGTATTGTTAGCATCGAAAATTGAAAAAACGAATATTATCAGTTTTTAAGAAATCATCCAGATATAATGAAAGAAACAATAAAAATTGGAACCACAGAGTTTCTAAAGGGGTGGTTAGAAAAGTTGGAATTTTTGTTAGATTATAAACTGCCCGAGCAAAATGGAAATGGCTATTGCCGATAGAAGGGAACAACAGTAAATTTTATATTCAAACAAGTTAAAAAGAAGACCAACCTGGTTTCAAGAATAAATAAAGACGATAACATGATACTCACTATGTTGCATCATTAGCAACCCTTGCTCAAGACAATTCATTCTCGAGATGAGTTATTGAGATCCAGAAATCCCTTAGACGGTTCAAGGTAAATGGTTCCTTTTTATTGTTTGTCCTCAAACAAACCCAACTTTTCTAATCCAATGTGTTAAAGACCAAAAACCTAACTCTGCAATAGTTTTTATGGCATCACAAGGGTAGAAACTATAATGCCAGAAGATGATAGGCATTAAAGAAACAGACATGGAGAAACAAAGTGTTCATTAAAGAACATAAAATTTTGGTTAACCAAGGATCATATTGATTGCAGAGTGTAGTAGTTTCTTTCCTCACGTGGGTTATATCATGTCAAGCTATTATAATTATTCCGAAAGGGTATATTAGTGATATTAAAAGATCAATATAATGATGCCCCAGTTTCATTTAAAAAGGGTTCATTTACAATGTATCGAGTAGCAGCCCACATAGCGGAAGGCTCTTCAATGACATTGACAGTTGTTTCCTTTATTATATATATATATATATATATCCTATTTTGAGTGCATTATGAACTACTATAAACAAAATATATCTTGATTTGATATTCAAAGAAACATAAACCAATATTGAATTATATTTTGAGAAAATCAGATATTTGTGGGAAATTTTCTTTTTCTAATATTTGGGACATATGAGTGTTTAAAGGGAACTTTTTAAATGTATTACATTATGATATTAATGAATTATTATTTTAGCACTAAGGGCCTATATCCGGGACTAGAAAATTTTATTATTTCAGCGAGAATATTATACTAAAGAAGTTATACTGTATTTCTTTTTAGGAAACTGACCCTAAATATTTTTCTTCCAAGTTTATTCTTCTCATTTTGAGTCTTCTTGTCAGCATTTTGTAAGGTCGTGATAGGCGCATTGCCACCTCCCGTCATTTATCCGTGCACTGAGATACCTGGGTGAAGTGGTCAGGTGATTTAGTTTTTCTTATTCGACGTCTCCGAAGAGAGAGAGATATATCAAAATAGAAGTTCTTTGTTTGCTTACTTTAACATATGCGACTCTTTTCTCATCTACCACTACCACATTTTTTCGTTCAGTTTCATATATCAAATCGATTGATTCTCAAACCAATCTTGTGATTTATATTCTTTGTGCATTTGATTTTTGAAGATCGGCTGATGTTTCTTGGTTAATTGAAAGGGTAAAATAATAGATTTTTAATCTGAAATTTTGAATTTTTGGGTGATTTTATCACTTTTAAAGTGTTTTTTTTTGTTGTTGTTGTTGTCGGCGGTGATAATTTATGTTAAATTCGTTGGTGCATGAGTTGAGGATACCATGAATCTATTTGAAGAATATGACGACTAAAATGTAATTATTGACTAAAGTTTCTTCTGTGACGTCTCGAATATAATTAATATTTAGGACGTTTACATTATCCCTAGCTATATTTGCGAAAGAAGTTCCGGAACTCCAAGTTGTAATTGAGTTCACAAACCAGATTTGTAAATTTGTGAACTAAGTAAAATTTGGACATTTTTTCTTAGATTGTAGTCAAGTTTGCAACTTGTGTAAATTTTGGGGATTTCTTAAATTCCATATTATATTAACCATGTGAATTTTGGACGTTTCTCTAAACACCAAAAGATATTAAGTTCGCGAGCCATAATTATCATTTTGTGAGCCATCTCAAAATTGGAGATTTCTGAACGGCTAAACTTACTTGATGTTCGCGAACCACTTTGGGCTCGTGAGCTGCGGTGTATGGTCCTTATTGACAAAGTCGTGTGAACTTTCTTATATTGTATTATTATAAGGCAAACTTCTCTCCACGGTTTCCTTTTTGTTGGGATTAATTTAATCCCTTTCCTAGTTGATTCGCTAACTGTATAATTATTTTACTTTGAAAATTACTTGGTTAACTACTCCTACAGCTTCTACGAAATTCAAAAAAAAAAAAAAACTCTATTGTGATAATGTCCTAATTATGGAAATAATTTTACTTGGGACCAAGGTAAAAACTCTTCTAAGCAGTTTTAATATCACTTGTGACTAAAGTAATTAGTTACATGGTGAAAACGCGGGAGTACCAAAATACACCACCACTTTTTTCTTAGGTAATATGTATGGACAAACTCAATACAACCCTAAGAGTTAAACTCAATTAATGAATAGTATCTAGAGTTATATCTCTCTCTCTCTCTCTTGCGCTTAGAACGTTTACAGAAACAAACCTGTGAACCTAATGACAAAGAGATTACTTGGATGGTATCAAAGACCAATGTCCAAGAATCAATCAAGTTGTATCTAACAAACTAGGTCGGATACATCTAATATGATTGATAAACGCACAACATATGATATTTCAATTATAAAGATAAACAATATAATGCGGAAAAAGAAATAATACAAACGCCAGAAGTTTTGTTAACAAGGAAACCGCAAATGCAGAAAAACCCTGGAACCTAATCCAAATTGAACACCAAACTTTATTAAGCCGCTATAGACACTAGCCTACTACCAATTAACTTCGGACTGGAATGCAGTTGAGCCTAAAAGGTATCCCGCCAATTAAGGTACAGTCGCGCTCCTTACGCCTATTGAATCCCAGCAGGACTCCGCGCAATTCATTCCCTTAGCCGACGTCACACCAACTAAGAGTTGCTTCAACTCAATTGAAGACTTTAAACCAAATCTTTCTTCCACATATTAAGCCTATATATGATTTCCTTTTACATCAAATAGTTTGATCAAAGGTATGGAAATCGATAGCAATAGACAAAGTCTAGATAACCTCAAAATCCGAACTTATGTAACCCAAAGTGCAGCCTAACTTATTATTCACCTCACAAGTATAAAACATGTGGAGTCAACAAAGTTTGAGACGAAGAGAACTTTGATGATTTCAATCTGTAGCTCCCCCTAAGCTAGCAGCTGACTAATCCAAGAGATTAGCTAAATAAAGAGGCATTACAAATCTAATTCAAATACTTAAACATTCAATTAAGAAATCTGCTACAAAACTTATCCCAAAACTAACCCCGCTCAGAATATATATACATGAACTTCTCTCAAATGATACATATACAATAATCAATTGGTTTACAGATACAATAAACATAACAGAAGTTAACTAATTAACGGAGTCAACACTCGTGGATTTCGCTGCGCAACTCTGATCTGTCTCTGAAAACTGAAAGTGGGAATAATTAACATTTAACTTCTAAGTAATCATAAACAAGATTAAGAAAAACAATAATGTTTTCTCAGAAATTAAATAGTGACCAAGTCACTGAGATACTCAAACACGAATACGGACAAGCTCTTTCTTCAAACAATGTATACTATGGTTGTGCAATTCCGAACTTGCAAATCCACACCTAATCGTAAATATGGATGTCGACAATTCCGAACTCGCAAACTGTCGACCAACATATCATAAAAGCTCTAGGTATAAATGTGAAAGAGCATATCCTCACAGAAGTAAACAAACATGTATATGGACAAACTCCTTCTTCAAACAATGTATACTATGGTTGTGCAATTCCGAACTCGCAAATCCACACCTAATGGTAATATGGATGTCGACAATTCCGAACTCGCAAACTGTCGACCAATATATCATAAAAGCTCTAGGTATAAATGTGAAGGAGCGTATCCTATATACCACACGTGGAAATTCTTATTTCCCATAACAATTCATATTGACCACAACACATTACAGGTCCTTTCCAAACCATGGAAAGATTAACAGAATCATCGTAAAACAAGTTAAACAATGCATAGAACGCACAAACAGAAATACATGAGTTTGTTAAATATAAACCGTTGTAAAGGAAAACAATAATGGTTACCAAAGAGTCAAATGTATTCCCACCTCTTTTGATGACAAGCCACGCCTACCTCGAGATCCACGATCCACTGGTTCATCCTTTGAATCGATCGTTGTTAATAACGACTAACTGTTAATCACACAAGCACTCTAAAGATTAGTCACGAGGCTCATACAAGGCTCTCAACACATTTTCATACAATTCTCTAGTTATAAGCTAAGTGAACTATCTAATGGTTCTAAGCCCATTTATGGTTCTACACCTTTCATTATCTATCCTTAGCACATCCAAAGTTTACTAATCCAATTAGGTTGATTCTATAGTCTACTAGATAGGTCTTAAGAATGTCTACAACTTTGTAGGAGGAACCAAGGTTCAACTCAGACCACAAGTGGTCCAATTCATCAGAATAGGAAAACTATGCCTAAGCCCAAGTCTGCTAGACAAGCCCATTGACTTAAATCCTGATCCATCTGAGTCAACTAACGGTCTCTAACAGTCAACGTCCATAGTCAAGTCCAAGTCCAAGTCCAGGGTCAAAGGTCCAGGTCAAGTCAACTCAGGTCAAAATAGGGAACTCAGTGAGTTAACACCGATTCAACTCAGACTAAATCAGTCAAACATCTGACTGAACAGAAAGCTCAAAGCCTAAGCCTTTGCTCAGGCCAAACTTCTAATGCACAAAGAAGATGCAATACAAATGCAAACACTCAAACCCTGTAACTCAAATGCAAACCTAATTTACCACTATTGCATCTACCAATTCAACTACACAAACCTTCTCATCTACAAGGCCTTTATTTCAAATGAGCAATCATCAACAATTCCAGTTTAAACTCATTAAACTCTAGCAAGCCACCTCCACCTAATTCAGATACAAACACCACCAGATTCCAAAACAACATCTTTACAACAATCATGCAGCCCTAGTAAATACATCACCAATTCAGCTACATATATATACACTGCTTTGCACCAGCAGCAACAAAATTCTTCATCTCAAACCACACTTCAACATAATCATCACTTCCATCTGTTCATTGCCTCCACTAGTCGCCCCCTGTAATTTAGATCTAATCTAAGCTGCACCATAGCTTCATTCTATACTCATCTCAGTCTCAGTTCAACACCACCAAATATTAAATCTCATTTCTACCAAATCCCAAACTCAACACTTGATCTTCTGTTTCGTATATACACCATCTGCAACTCTTATACATCAAATATTCTAAAAGCATCAACACACTTACAATCTGCATGACCATTCTATGTCTCAACATCTTCTACATCACTGCCATTGCCACTTCATAACTTCAATTACATCAACACCTCCCCTGCAATCTAACTCCATCTCAGTTCAACTCAGTTCAATTGAATGAACTTTCTATGCAATCATCTAACATAACCTGCACCACCACTTGTATCTCAAACCACAGCTGCAACCCAACAATCCTAGCCAATCCTCTAAACTTCTAACTGCTGATGGTTCAACAACAATATCACCAAGCTTCATCCTTGAAATCAAATAAACAGTCCCATCTTCAATCCTAAATATTCATCTAACTGTCACCATCACCATATTAATACAAGAATCAAATCCAAGTTCTTTATTAGCTTCAATTCAACAACACTACCACAGCTTCAAGCCAAGACCACAACTTAATCTTCATCATCTTCTTAAGCTCATTACGAATCTCATTTTCATTAACACCCTCTGGTCATAGAACCATAATTTAATTCACCAACAGCAACCCAAATTCCCAATTCACCTTCCTGACAATACCAAAAAGTTGATTCACAATTACAAACTCAAATCCTAGTTTCTAATTCTTCTCTGCAGAACCTTAAACCAGCAACCGAACTTCAATCCTCTAACCAATTAATCTTCTTCATCTGTAGATTCCATTTCAGACACCCTAATATGCATGAACCCTAATTCCAAAAAGGGGAAGAACAGGGAAAAACCCTAACTCTATATGGAATCAAAATTAAACTTCTCATAATCAACAAAACCTCAATTCAAGCAATACCCATCTAATATTTCATCAATTAAATCCAATTAATCGAAAATAAAACAAACAAACCATAATTACCTTCTTCCTGAATTTCACGTGTTAGTATCAACACCAGAATCAACAGCATCATCACTAATTGTTCTCGAGTCTGCTCTACTCATCAGTTCTCGATCTCAATTCCAATGTCCTCCTCATCTTCATCAATTCACAGGGAGAAGAAAAGAAAGAGCAGAGAAGAAGAAGAAGGAAGAAGAAAGAGAAGGAAGAAAAGAGAAATGCGTTACTCTTCGACACGCGTAGGAGACAAGGAAAACGAGATTTACTAAAGGCACCCAAGAAAACGTATAAGGGAAGACCCAGTCGGTCTAAAACAAAATTATCATTTTGCCTTTCAAACTAATCTGTTGATATCTTCTTGGTCCGGTATCCGATTGACACGTTCGAGTAGTCCATTTCGCATAAATTTTCGAGTTCTATCTAACGGTACCGGTTTCGTATCTAGATAGTTGTTATATTAGTTTCTAATAATCAACGCTCGAGTTACAATAATCGAGTAATTATCGGCTAATTCGTCACTTGACTAGTCTAATAGCGTTGACGAGCTTGAGGGTCTTTACATTCTCCCCACCTTATACATTTTCGTCCTCGAAAATCAAATCATCCTTATGGCCTTCAAAAACTTCCCACCTTATAGAATAACTGCATCTCTTATCTAAGCGCAAACAACATAAACAAAGCACAAACCTATATGGCTCTATAACTAAAATCTAAAATTTGTAGCTCTAAGTTCAATTACACTGAGTTAAGTTCTATCAAATACGGAAGTCTAAGTTTATTACACTAATTTCTATCTTATAAAATACTCGTCTCTAATTACAAGGGAGATTCCCGTGAATCTTTCTAAGTGAATTTATATCTATCGGTTTCCTAAAGAATAATACTAAGCTTCTATGATCGGTCATTTCTGAATGCAGTTGCCCTGTCAAGGTTGGCCAATCCCAACAATGCCTTCCTACGAACAGAGAAAACACAACCTTCACTATTATCCAGTGCTAGATTAATTAATTTCTAACATAATACGACTAACTAATCTTTAAATTTATGTGTAACTAATTTATCTTAAAAAATTTAATTCATAAAGTATATATAATTCACAACATTCTAAGCAATTCGATCATCATAATTTTTATTAGTATAAATAATTCAATTTCGATTTTTCGTCAATTTATAATATCTGATAATTTTAATTTTACTGTAATAACATATGTAAATTTTCCAAATATAATCTACTCTAAATTTTCTTACTAGTCTAAGTATTCGAATACTATCATCAACTGTGTTATTATTCTCATTATTCTTAAGTTGATAGTCCAATTGGTACACTAAGCCTTAATCTTCTAAATATAGTTTTACATCCACGCAAGAATTGATATGATAGATTTTATTTAATCAAGTTGAATTTATATACTATATCTTGTTAAATATTGTGTTGGTAATTTAATATGATCTAAATTTGAGTCTTCACAAAAATTATAATATATCCTAATAGTCTTTAGATTTGTTATCAAGGTAAAGTATCTGATTAATATACTAATTTATTTTCTTTTAATTAAAAGATTACACTAAACATCTGAATATTAACTTTTACTACTTCGTGTATATTTGTTTCATTTTAGAGAGTTGCTGAAATGAATACTAACACTACTAACAAGTTAAGTCTTTTTGTTTTATTTATTATGTCCTCGCTTTCTTATGTCTAACGCCTAATAAGTATGGTATTAATTATCTACATATATCTCTAATTTATAATTAGTTTAATTTACAAAAATTTAACCGAAGATAAGCGTTACTAATTTTCTGTAGCTCTTTAATCATTATTATTATTTTTATTGTTATATATATTTAATGAAATATTAGTTAAGCTAAGTTCAATATGACACTGATTAATAAATGCTAATCATTACTTTATTAAAATTATTATTATTATTATTATCATCTTTAATTACTAATATAATATTTTATTATTGACATTGATTGTCAAACTATTATTCTAACTACTCGTCCAAATATTATTGAGTCCCAAAAATATTATTAACATTTATGTAATTATAAACTGTTGACTCTACGTATAAGTCAAGGTGCTCAATAAATTTCTATGTGACTTTCAAGATCTATCAATAATACTAATCTCACTATTTTTAGTATTAGATTGTTTACGTGTTCATACTTTTTAGATTAATTATTCTCAAATCCTTATTAACTAAAGTTTTTGGTGTACCCTACAATTTTTATTTCATTACTTATACAAACAACCAACCAAAAAAATCAATCAATCAAATAATTCTTTTAATTATTGATAGATTTTAGTGATTAAGAATTATCTCACAAACCCAATCCAGTTCTAAACTAACAAGTTCACTAACTGGCACTGGCTATTCCTATTGTCACCCATATAAGATCTAATAATGATCTCTGATACCAACACTGTAGCGCCTCCTAAGCTAGCAGCTGACTAATCCAAGAGATTAGCTAAATAAAGAGGCACTACGAATCTAATTCAAATACTTAAACATTCAATTAAGAAATCTGCTACAAAACTTATCCCAAAACTAACCCCGCTCAGAATATATATACATGAACTTCTCTCAAATGATATATATACAATAGTCAATTGGTTTACAGATACAATAAACATAGCAGAACTTAACTAATTAATGGAATCAACACTTGTGGCTTTCGCTGCGCAACTCTGATCTGTCTCTGAAAACTGAAAGTGGGAATAATTCACATTTAACTTCTAAGTAATCATAAAACAAAAGGCACCCAAGAAAACGTATAAGGGAAGACCCAGTCGGTCTAAAACAAAATTATCATTTTGCCTTTCAAACTAATCTGTTGATATCTTCTTGGTCCGGTATCCGATTGACACGTTCGAGTAGTCCATTTCGCATAACTTTTCGAGTTGTATCTAACGGTACAGGTCTCGTATCTAGATAGTTGTTAGATTAGTTTCTAATAATTAACGCTCGAGTTACAGTAATCGAGTAATTATCGGTTAATTCGTCACTTGACTAGTCTAATAGCGTTGACGATCTTGAGGGTCTTTACACAATCTATCATGTTCAAGTGATAAATCAACAATCGAACATGATCAGGATACACGAGTTATCAAGGAAAGATAACTGGACCTGGATTCACGAATCCCTATGAAGACTTTATAGTCGCGAAACCCTAAAAGGGTTAGGAAGAGGGCGGCTCTGGATACAACCAGGACATACCAAAAAATAGTGTTGGGATTCAAAGATCCCAGTTGCTCTAAGTTCCCCTTTTATATAAGTTCCGTGCATAGGTTGTTTTAGGTTTAAGCTAAGATAACTTTGGAACCAAGAAAACAATATCCACTGTTAGATGAATATTTGAATCTGATTCATATAAACAAGATATACACTTTGGTTAGGTAAAACCGTAACCGAGCCATGTACAAAGACTATGTTCAACATGGTTAGCTGAAACTAGCCAGTTTGAACTTAAAAGCTTAATCTGCATTTTCATGAACACATAAGACATTAACTCTGAGACACAAACATGTGATCAAATAAGTCTAGTGTTATTAGAAAATTAATTAAATGCTAATTATCTCGTGGAAATAATTTAAGCACACTTGAAAATATAATCTACATGGTTAGTAGGTGTACAAGGTACAAATACCATTGTTGTGAATTGGTTCAATCACAATACGTGTACCGGTTTGTAAACATTTAATCAAACCAAGTTCCGGAGTTAACAAAACTGTAAGTTTGCATACCAGTTTGAAAACCATAAGACTGTCACCGGTTCTGAAGTTCACATAACTAAATCGTTTGCGTACCATTTCGTAAACATAGCAGAGTTCAGGAACACATAACTGTGTTAGTTTGCGTACCGGTTTGTAAACTAATCTCGGTTCTGTAACCACAGTTCAAAAATGGTTTGCATACCGATCCGGTTCACGAGTCAAACAAATTTTCATATGATATACATAAGAATTAATATGCGTACCACAAATCTGTAAGTCGAGATATATAGCTACTCCTCTAAGTGTACGAGTACATGTAATACGGGTTCAGAATGTAACAGTTTTCACAGTTTGTAAGACCGATAACACCGTCTTTTATCCGAATCTATAGTAGTTCTATATTTCTCTCTAAATTGGTTCGAAACATTCTTGAATAACATTAATGGCACATATCACTGTTCCAGGTGATAGACACATTTATGTGTCTAATTTGTCCTCAATGTTTCGTATTGTTAGTACTCATTTTCGTCCTAATTTTGGTGTTTTATGTATTTGTAGGCATTTTTGGGAATAAATTTTTTTTTGGAAAATTCGGCTCGAAAAGTTGATTTTGGCACCCGGAGGACACATGTTATGCGGACTCTTTGCTTTGGATAAGGGGAACCCACTTGATAAGGGGTGACCACTTGATATTCGCATCCCTGAACTGGATAGGGGGAGGTCATCTTCTTTGTTTGAATTCTTTTTTTTGGCGGGAAAGAAGTGTTTCACGTCTGACAGTTAGGAATCGAGATTTTGGGCTATCCATGAAGAGATTAAAGCTATGATTTCTCTTGGTCTTGTTTCTTAACCCTCATCAGGCGAGGTAAGGGTCTTGGAATGGATCCAAATTGTCTAGATAAGACGATCAAGAGCTAAACAGGGTATACGTGAATATTCTGGGAGATATTCTCGAGAATTTGTTCACAACAGGGACCGGGAATATCTCTGGTGATTGGTTCGGATATATGGAAGTTATTTGAGAATATATTCACTGCGACGTTGGCTTCTATGTTTAGAAGATATACAAGGAAATCTCGGTGATTCCTGTGAGAGTAAAGAGAAAATATTCTTGCATTCAACCGAGAGGATTCAGAGTTATGACGGGATATTTTCATTCCCTGTTGGCTATATAAAGAGGTTACGAGACTCAGAGAAGGTTGTCGAGAGTTTTGGGAGCTAGGGAGAGCTAGAGAAGACGAAATCAGAGTTTAACAAAACTCTGCTGCTGCTGATGATGATGATGAAGAACACGAAGAACGGACCTGCCAGAGCAGTCGTTCTTCAACAGTGACAGCGACAGCGGAGTGTGGGTCGTAATTTATTACAACAATTCATATGTATCGTTCTTGTGTGACGCTTCTTGTGGGTCGCACATTAGCTATTTACACCATTTTCTCTTTTTCTCATCATTTGTAAACCATTTTTGAGCCATAATAAATTATTTTGAGAGCATTTTTACTATGATGAGATAATTCCCTCGTAACCAATGCAATGGAGGAAGCTATTCACGCAACATAAATGGGTAACTATTTCATTTAATTATATAATTCACCTAATCGCTGCTTTTGCAGAGTTTTAAATTATTTGAATGATTGTCTTAATTATTTGTTATTCAATTTGATAGGTTATGCTTGGTTTAATCTCTTGATAATCTATGCTTAAGGTTTACAAATAATGTTTGAGAATCTGTATGATTGATAATGAATTAAAGATAAAAGAGGACTTAAGAATTGAATAGAGTTTTGAAATATTTATCATTCAATTTTGCATAATAGTGGAATCTAGTGTCTTGGTTACCTCTCGCACCTATTGTTAATAATTTTGTATATAATTTTATTAAACCTTTAAATTTAATCTTCACAAGTCCGAGAGTTTGAACCTCATTACTACAACCCCAGAAAAATCTTTAATCACCAGGCTATTTACGAACGATAAAACTTGAATCGTGATTTTGATTTCGAACTATAAATTGTCCTTAACATAAATTCATAAAGTATGAACAAATGTTAATTAATCTTAATCATTATATTTCTGGAACTAATTATCAAGATAAACTTGACTCGAAATTCTTGTTTATGTATAATAGTCTAATTAGTTATGCGACATCGTCTCAAATGATTGTGAAAGTGAATATAACTTGAGATATAGGAGGTTCAGTCTTTACTCACCTTTTGTTGATGAAGTTCTTCGAAAGATTCGGTAGATCTTCGCCTTCAAGCGGTAAAACGCAATGATGACTGTCGTGATCAATTATTTCTCAACTACATTTCTATCCTAGTCCGAGACTTAACTAATTGTAGACTATAAATCAAGATATCGTTTTGACAACTAA
Source organism: Papaver somniferum (assembly GCF_003573695.1). NCBI lineage: Eukaryota > Viridiplantae > Streptophyta > Magnoliopsida > Ranunculales > Papaveraceae > Papaver > Papaver somniferum. Next base: position 192,123 of record NW_020628818.1, read on the forward strand.
ATTTGACAACAAGCTTGAGATAGAAACTGAAAAGACGATGATACCCAAATACACCACAATCTTTTATTTATCAACCTATAAGTCCTCTACCGAATGTGATCGTCTATGGACAGAGTCGAGACAATATGACAATTCGGTTCACACTTCGTGTGATTGTCTATGTATACGAGATCGAGACAATACAACAACAAGATAACTTGTGTGATTGACTATGGATACAAGATCGAGACGATACTACAAAAAAGTGTGTTACTTGATAATAGGTTCGGTAATAACCAAACTCTATAGGATCACTATCAAGTATTGCGGAGTTAACGTATATGTGTATTTTACTTTATTATAATAAACAATTATAATGCGAAAATCAAAGTAAAAGACACAACAATATTCTTTTTAACGAGGAAACCGCAAACGCATAAAAAACCCGGGACCTAGTCCAGTTTTGAATACTCTCAGAATTAAGTCGTTATACAAATATACCAACTTCGTATAGTTGAGACCAAGCAGACTACCCCTAGCTACTTAGTTCCCTCAGTATTCATGCGCCTTCCCCTTCTAGATTCACGCACGTGAATAACAAGTCCTTTGGATCGTTGTTAGAGCACTTCTCGGTCGAACTCGCAAACATTGCTATATCAAGCTTGTTTTTCAAGTTTAGTTGATCAAAAATATATAATTGATTTCTAGTCTACTTATAGTTATGTTTCGGATTAGGATAGAATCTGTAGTTGAGTTTAGACTTCACGACACTAACCAATTGAAGAAGAAGATCTACTGAAGAGCTTGGAGGAACTTCATCAACAAAAGGTATGTGGAGACTAAAACTTATCACTTAGAGGTATATTCTATTCTATATTCTAATGAGACTAAGTCATAGCTATATAGACTTTTACATAATACACATTTGATTTATCTCGCTTATCTATTTCTCGAAATACGTGTTAGAAGATTTTTGCTTTAGCTATGTTCATCGTATTCTTGACGAGTTTAGTTGGAGACAATTTATTTGTTGGAAACCAAATATTAAGTCAAAAGATGATCATGTGAAAATTACCTTGAACATCTTATACGATTTGTGTGAGACAGTCGTTTGATGTTAGCTTGGGAAGTTTCGTATTGATCATTCGATCACTTGAAAATTACTTGAAGGATACGATACGTGTGAGATTACCGTTGTCGTCTTCTAAGGATGTTTCAATGATTGAAATGATATTTTAGAACGATTACCCATGTCTAGATACAACACGGTATGCATATCCAGTATGCGAACTGTATTGTGATGATTCAAGTCCGAAACTCCTTTTTGCGTACCTAGTATGCGAACGGATTTACCTGAGAAGGTCTGGAACTCTTGTTTGCGTACCTAGTGTGCGAACGGGTTTACCTGAGTTGGGTCCAGAACAGTTGTTCGTGAACCGGGTTTGCGAACGGCTTGACAAGGCCAAAGTCCGGAGCTGCTGTTCGCGTACCCAGTTTGCAAACACAATGGTTAAGTTCTAGAATCGGTTATGTATGATTCTCATACTCATAAACTAAAAAATTTATGATTTAAGGAATGAAAATTAACTTTGCAAACCTTGGCTTAATGTTCATGAATTGATTCCTGTATAAGTATTTTGCACGATTACGAATCAATCTGATTTCATTACAATTTGTTCATGAATATTTCTATGAGATAGTGAGCAATTGAACAACTCTATTTGAAACACAATTGATTCAGTTGATTATCTATCATGATTGATTGATCATCGTATTTGATATAAAAGTGTTATATGAATATGGTTAAGTCAAAAGTGATCATATGACTAACTTCGGTGAATATTGAACGCTTTGTTACTAAGTTATCTTAGGTTTGATTATAAGCAACCCTGATTTGAAAGGCTATATAAACGAGAAATCTAGCTACTGGAAAATCTAATCCCGACACTTTCGTGTGTTGATGGGTTTTCAATAATGTTGTAGTAATAGGTTCGTTGAGACTTGTGAAAGCAGATTTTAAATTAAAAATATAGCAAACTTAAATAAAAATTAATGTGAATAATATGAAGGAGACTGGGGCTAAGGATTCCACTAATTACCAATATCAAGTGATTTAAATTCTCTAATTATAATCATGCAAATCATGCGTTCAAATTGATTTTAAGTATTGCAAAAGTTGATCTTTTAGAAATAAAAATTGTAGATCGAAAGTATGGGACATCAAAACCTAGGCTAAGCATGCTCCATCAATTGAAATAACAATCGCTTAAAAAAACCATTTTATCAAATTATTTATCAAGGCAAATAATCATATAATAATTGCATAAATTTAAATAAAATAGAAAATACCACTTTTCATTGGTGAAATAGCTTCCTCCGTCACCCCAAAGGATGGGTCTAGCTCATCATCTTGGAAACATGCTCAAAATCCATTTTTATTGCTCAAAGGGTGTTCACAATAATGAAAAGGGAGAACAAATAATGAAACCGGGTTTGTAACATTTATATTAGTTACAAACTCAATTGTTACAGAGAACGATAATTACTAACTGTCGCTGACCCTGTAGCAAAACGACTATCCCTGAGTGTCTTATGTTCTTCGTGTGTTCTTCATCAGCAGCAAACTATTCTTCTGCAACTCGAATTTTCCCGTTCTGTTATACTGCAAACTTCTCTCAATTCTCTCCGTAGCCTCTACAACATACCAGAAGCCTATATATACTCGTAGGACCAAGAATAATGTCTCATAACTCCAAAAAAATCTCCATAGCAAAGGAAAATTATTCTCAGGAATAATTTCCTTTTTTATTCTCTGCATGCGTTGAATTTCTCCTGGAACACTCCCAACATATTGAATCACGTCTATGCACATCCCAGTTAGAGTCAAACTGCCTCAAACCACACGCAATCCACAAAAATCTCGTGAATATCTCCTCTCGTGCGCATCTTCTCACCGAGAATCTAGCCAAATTTATCCGATGAAATCAACCATATCATGCCTGTTAAGGCAGGTCATGTCATCCCAGCAAATACCATCCATTGAGTCTCCTTCTAGCACCCCCAAAAATCATGCCCTAATCTGTTCTTCAATTGCAACAGTTTCCCGCCAATTTTGAAATTTGAAAGGTAGAAGATGACCCCCCCCCCCCTTAACAGAGATGGGGGTGTGAATAGCAGATGACGCCTAGGGGTGCAAATAGTAAATGAGGCGCCCTTTAGTAATTGAGATGCCCCTTATCCAAAGCTGGGGTCCATTTAGTAGCTGTCCTCCGGGGGTGCTCCGAGTAATTTTTCGAGCCGAATTTTCCAAAAGTATTTATTTCCCAAAAATACCTATAAATACACAAAACACCATAATAAGTACAAAATCGAGTACCAACAATACAAAAAATTGAGGACAACTCAGATACAAAAATGTGTTTATCAAATACCCCCAAGCTTATTATTTTCTAGTCCTAGAGCAAAGCTAATCTAGAACATAAAATCCTAACTCACTGTCGCAGGCATCGCGATTGCACTTAGCGTGTGCAACAAGCCTTTGAACCCCTAGGTGGCCCTAGTGGCCAAGTTATAGTCTCGGGAGGGTTTACAAAAGGTGTACCAACAAAACCTTTACTCCAGACCCTAGCTATCTACGCAGAACCTTGAAAAGCACTAAAGAATCTCCTTGGTTGGCATACTCTCATTGACTACAGGAGGAAGTACCCTGAAACGACATTCCAATTGTTGTACACGAGTTCGCACTCAAGCATACTAAAATTCATATATAAGTGACAAAGCTCTACTTAGATAGTCGCACTATGGACATCATATCCGGAGTCAAAAAATCAAATTAATAGATTAAGAAGATGGAAATAGAGAAAACATAGATGGTTTTAAGGTGAACGGTGTTTCCCATATCTCTCTGAAGGCCTCTGCCAAGATGAACCTATCCTAATGGACTAAGATACATGTCTGACTAATATGCACAACTGGCATATACAAGAGGACCAGCATTCGATAATCCTAACTCTATGTCAACACAACTGGCATATACAAGGGAACCAACGACCGACTTTATTGAATTTATTACGGTTGGTCTGATGGTCTGGTCTCAATTTTTTATTTTATTTTATTTTTCATTTTTTTTAGTGTCTCAATCACTCTTTTTCACCCTATCAATGGTAACAACTTGATTCATGTGGCCCACCAAATCACTTAAAAGAAAAGAAAAATAAAAACAGAAGGTGAAAAGGACTCAATGAGATATGGAGAAACTACCATGTTATTTCTAACACCTGAGCTCTGTGCTTTTATGAATAAACTCTATTTAGATGTTTCCATCCACTCAGATTGGCTCCTCCACTCCTACAACCAAGATGCTTCCATCCACTTAGATTGGTTAGTGCCAACCTTAATAGGCATAAATTTCTAGGCTCTGGAGTTTATTTATTGCAATTAAAAGCTAACAAAAATTTTCTTCCCCACCCCCAAACTTAAATCTAACATTGTCCTCAATGTTTCTAATGAAAGAGCAATACCAAAAAGTAAAGTAACACGAGGAATCAGTAAAGAGAGAAGTCGGAAAGATAATACCTGGGTAAAGCGTAACAATCCTTCTACGGAGATTAAGGAAGAAAATAATATACAACATACAAACCGCCTTGATGGTCAATCAAGGGTAAACAGGGTCCTCCAATGGGACCTCCTCAACATCACCTGTAGGAAAGGGGTCTAAAAAGGGTTTCAATCTCTGACCATTAACCATCGAAGAACTACTACCATATGGTGTCTTGATCTCCACAGCTCCATGAGGAAAGACAGTGCGAACAATAAAAGGACCCGTCCACCGAGAACGTAACTTCCTAGGGAAAAGATGCAAGAGGATATCATACAGAAGAGATTTTTGACCTGGAGAAAATGACTTTCTGTCATATGTCTGTTTTGTAATTTCTATTCTGGGGTCTGCCGTTAGTAGTATTCGTGGGGTGTACTAGTAATCTGTTGTCTGTTAGGGATTAGCCGTCTGGATTGTGACACACGTCTTCTTTCAGGTAGTCAATTTGGTTTAAGGTTGCGGCCAATAAATGTGTAAGAAAACTCCTAATTACGGTTTAACAAATGAGTAATAAATTTTAGTTTCTTCTTCTTCTTCCTTGGGCTGGTTTTGAACCAGATTTCTTCAAATTCTTAACTCTGTGTGTTAATTTTGTTATGGAAACACAACAATTGGCATCAGAGCCGTCTATCCTCACCATGGGTGGAGCTAATCATCCACCATTAAAGAAGTAAATGAAGATCTTCACAAATTCTCTGAAAAATTCACCAAGCAAATCGAAGATCTCTCTTCACAATACCTTGAACTAGTTGCGCAGAACAAAGAAATCAAAGGAGCTATGCTGTCTAAAGACGATTTCGTCAAATACATGGAAAGTTATGTAGGATGAAGGGTGGAAGAGCAAAGGGAACCAGAGGCAGAAGGTTCACACTCAAACAATTTCCAACAGAATGGTATGATGTATAATATCCCTCAAGTGAATCGTGAAAACATCAACACCCTTCGTATGCCTAAACTGGATTTTTCACGATTCAATGTAGAAAACCCCAAACGGTGAATTCAAAAATGCGACAGGTACTTTCTACTCAACAACATCAGAGATGAACACCAAAAGGTTACGATATGCACCTGGATGGAAAGGATGATAGATGGTTGACCAATATCCAAACAACCAGATCTATTACTTCATGGTTTGAGTTAGCTGAGCAAGCTTGTATCAGATTTGAGAACCCTTCTAATGAAAATATTCTGGGTATATTCAGTAAGTTATATCAAAGTACTATTGTTGATGAATATTTTGAGCAATTTGAAAATTCAAAAGATCTCTTGTTTGGACAATTTCCTATGCTTACTGAATACTATTATGTGATGAGTTTTATTGGGGGACTGAAAGATGATATCAAACATGCTGTGAGTATGTTCCATCCCACCACACTAATGCAAGCCTTTTCACTTGCTAGAATGCAAGAGCAAAGCCTCAATACCCAACTGAAACCTATAAGGGGAAAAAATAAAAATTTTCCTAACCAGAGATCATCCAACCCCTCAACTTTTTCTCCTAAAACTGTAACCCACCCACCCCTTATCCCCTTACCACCAACACCACCTCAGTCTTCTACTACCACTCCACTTCCAATTAGAAGACTCACTCCTGAACAACTGCAAAAAAAAGGAAAGCTCAGGGTCTTTGCTTTAATTGTGATGAAGTTTATCACCCAGGTCATTTTTGTAAAAAACAGCAGTTGTTCCTCATGGTAGCTACAGAAGCTGAAGCCGAGCCTCCTGAGCTAGTGGAGGAGGTCACTGACACTGAAGATACTCCAGCAGTGGATAGTAATATGGAAATTTCTCTCAATGCTCGTACAGGTAACCACATTGGAGAAACCATTAGAATTTCAGGCTTTATTAATAATCAACAAATCTCCATTCTTATTGATACTGGAAGCACACACAGTTTCCTTGATTCTGAGTTGACTAAAGCTTTGGGTTGTTGCATCCAGCCAACTGCTAATTTGCTAGTTAGAGTAGCTAATGAGACCAAACAGTCAGCTCTGGTGTTTGTAAATCCTTACAGTGGAGAACGCAGGATTCTCAGTTTGTGGGTGATTTAAGGTTACTTGCACTAGGTGGTTGTGCCATGGTCCTTGGTGCTGATTGGCTAAGAGCATCCACAGTGGGCGAGTATAACCAAATTTATGGGATGAGATCCTAACACAGTGGGACGGAGTAAAGATCAAATTTGGACCAAAGATCAAATTCCAGACCAAATATGGTCGCGACCAAATCCCAAATTCTAATATAGTCGGGCGTAAATTTAAAGTACGCTTGATGCTGGGCGTAAATTTAAAGTACGCTTGTTAACGGGCGTAAACCAAATTTACGTATGTTGGTGGGGCGGAATTTAAATTTACGTTTGTTGCGGGCGTAACATAAATTTACGCCTGATGAGACGGACAGAAGAATTCCGCGCGTTGCCAGGCGGACACCAAAATTCCGCCTATCTGGGGCGGACACCAAAATTCCGCCTCTCTGGGGCGGACACCAAAATTCCGCCCCTCTCAAACGGACTTTTTTTTTACGCCTCAGCAAAATTATGAAACATGAAATGAAAATTTTCGAACGTTAGAATGATAAATTTTTCGAACGTTGGCGTTGGAGATTGCGTAGCAGATTTTTGACCGTTGGTAAGATATTTATATCTTTCGAACGTTTGAAATTGAATGTTAATAACGGGTTTATTTTATACCTATATATACCAGATGAATTCCTTTCACATTTTCATATCATTCGTTTGTATTGGGCAACAAAAAAATAGTATCAGGAAGAAAAAATAGTTTTCCATATTTCAAATCATTTTGAAAATTTTCATCGAATCGTTTTTAATGTCAACACCACGAATAGCAAGAGGTCCAAATTTTACGACAATCGAAGATGTCACGATGTGTAAAATTCATTTATCAATATCTCAAGATCCCGGCGTTGGAGCCGATCAATCAGAGATTGCGTTGTGGACTCGTATCAAGGATGATATTGAAGCTCATTTACCGGATAAACCAGAGCGGTCTTGGAGTTCCTGGCAAAAACGATTTCAGGGAATAAGTAAAGAAGTGGCGTTGTTTTCGGAAAAACAGGCGGAAGTGGAAGGTGAATATCATACGGGATGGGGTCCGGAAATGACCGTGAGTATTCTCTCTGTTTTGAAACAATTATTTTCTAATATTGAGATGCCCATGAACCTAATTGTTTTTAAAAACATTAACAGCTCGAAGAAGTAAACAAACGGTTTAAGGAATGCAATCATGGAAGAAAATTTAGGCACGAAGAGTGCTACCCAATTGTCATAGAAAATATAAAATATAATCGTCGATCGACTTTTGTTTTTGATACGACGCACGATTTGGATAGTAGCGTGAATACCGAGGAAGATGGCACTCAAGTCGAGTCCGGTAACGACACAGATAAAGGAGACATAGAGAATACATACCTTCGTCAGATGGGAAAAAAAGCAGCTAAACGATTGAAGAAAACCGGGCGAGAGAAATCCAACAACCAAGAGGAATTGATGGGAATAATTATTACACAGCAAGAAAATTTCAATTCTCATTACCGGGAACAATCAAGATTCAAGATGGAACAAAAAAAGGCCGAGTTTGCACAAAAACAAGCTGAGCATGCGGCTAAAATAGCCAAGGAGGTCGCAGACGATGAATTTCGCATCATGATGATGGATCTTTCCAAATTGGATCATGTACAAAAGGAGTACTTCGAACTTCGAAAGGCTTTAATAGTACGGGACAAAAGGAGCCAATTATAATCGTCAAAACGGGATAGTTCGAACCTTAAGTATTAAGTCTAATAATAAGTGATAATAGTTTTAGTAGTTTATTTACGTTTTAATATGTATTAATTTTGTCATTAGTCGTATTATTATGTAATATTTGGGATTTAATTTTATCTTCATTTAATTTAATCAACTTTAACTTATTTTGTAACATCTTACTTTAATTTACCAAGTGATGAGTATATGAAATAGAGTTAATACATTTCAATAAAATTATTCGTTAAAATAAAATCACATAATTTTTTCATCTGGGAAACAACATTTAATTCCAATATTTTGTCCTCGTCTCCAACCTTTTAATTCCCATATTCTGCCCATATATGTTCGATTAAGTCATCGCGCAAGCGAATATGCCTATCTTTGCTGCGCATATGACGTCGGCGTTGCTCAGCTCTAATTTGGGAAAACTCCTCACTGTTGCCTCTTAATATATTAACCGGTGTCGGGTTGCTACGATGATCATAAACATGTGGCCATTCACCGGGTAGACGCTCATCCTCGACTATCATATTATGTAAGATAATACACGTTTTCATGATATAGGCAAGAACATCTGGATTCCACATTCTAGCAGGTTGTTTGATGATTCCAAACTGTTGTTGAAGTACACCAAATCCCCGCTCTACGTCTTTTCTTGCACCCTCTTGCATCGCTGAAAATATCTCTTTTTTCCTACCAAGCGGATGTTTAAACTCCATAATAATAGTAGCAATTTCTGGATATATTCCATCACCTAGATAATACGGCATGTCATAAGAATGACCGTTTACCACATAGTTCACCGGTGGTGCTTTTCCCGTGACCAGACTTCGAAAAACATATGAACGGTTCATCACATTAATATCGTTGTTAGAGCCTGGCATACCAAAAAATGCATGCCAAAACCATAGATCATACGACACCACCGCCTCCAACACGATACTTTCGCTCCCTTTATACGCGGTGTAAGCCCCTGATTCGGCAGATGGACATTTATCCCATTTCCAATGCATGCAATCTAGGCTACCTATCATCCCTGGAAATCCTCTATCTTTGTTTTGGTTGAGCAACAACTCAACATCACCAGCCGTAGGTTCACGCAAATATTCTTTCCCATACACATTGACAATCGACTTGCAGAACCTCCGAGTTGCTTCCAACACCGTGGTTTCGCCTATGCGTAAGTACTCGTCTATTGCATCTGCCGCACATCCATAAGCTAACATTCGCACCGCTGCAGTTACTTTTTGATGAGGGTTTAATCCTAAAACTCCACACGCATCGGGCCTTTGCACAAAATATCTGTCTTCGGCTGTAACACCTTCCACTATTCTGTTAAACAATTGTCGACGCATCCTGAATCTTCTGCGAAAAACATTAGGTGGTTGGTTTGGATACGGAGAAAAATAGTCGTTCCACAGAAGTTCAGCACCAGTCTCACGATCTCTTGGTATTTTGATACGAGTTTGAGGCCATTCAGAATTGGTAACAAGGACTCCCATACTAACGGCCATGTTATTTTGCATAATTGCTATTGAATCATCATCCGAGGAATAAAAACTACTATTAGAAGAAGAAGAAGATGAAACAGAAGAACAATAGTGAGCGGTATTCTCATATGCTTCCATATTCTATCCGAATCAGAATAAGTGTGTGATTGTAAAAAGAGGTGTGTTGGTATTTATAGAGTGAGTGACGGAGATCACATGCTTCCATTTTCCATCAGGATTAATAAATAAAATAACATAAAGTATTTGACAAATTTTGTAAACTGTTTGTCAGTGAGGTGTTTGTCGTATTGAAATGACTAGTCGGTGAAATTTGATAAAGTATTGAAATAACTACTCGCTGAAATTTGATTGATTTGAAATATTGACTGACTCGCTGAAATTTGATTGCCTATTGAAATGACTACTCGCTGAAATTTGATAAAGTTTGAAATACCACTCGCTGAAATTTGATTGTATTGAAATGACTACTCGCTGACTACACATAACAAAGATAAATAACATAATAAATGTCTAGTATGACTACACATAACAAAGATAAATAACATAATAAATTCAAAGCTAAACCATATAAATAGTCATCACAGGCTAAACATTTCCCGTATCCGGAGGCGCCGATCGCGGTGGGATAAAAGCCGTTCTCGGAATGGGCCTGACCGAGGACGTTGAAGATGATCCTTGACTCATAGAACTCCACACTTGTGGTGGCAATGTGGGGGAAAAGGCGCCGAATCCAATGGAAGGTTGGATGGTGTGTGGCGTTCGGAAAAGAGACAGTTGATACTCCAATTCCGTGATCTTATTATTCTGGTTTCCTATAAGTTCATCTTTCGCTAATAGACACTCCATCCTATCTTTCGTTTCTCGTAATGTAAAATCTCGAAATTGTTTAGTAAAATCAGCATATTCTTGGAATAATGCATAACTATCGCCCTGTCATGAAAAAATGAGATGAGATTTTTTTTTTTTTGGAATTAGCAATGTAAAGTTGAACGAACACTTACGGGCGATAATTGTTGTTGCGGTGGAATAAGAACATGTTCATCTGGTTTTCCAAGTTCGGTAGAATAGAAGTCACCGCTGTACCCAAATGTTTGGACCTCCCAATCAGGATGTGTCACATATTTTCTGAAATTAGTAACCTTTTTCCAATACTCTAAATATACTTCATACTGCACAACTTGCACCACCTCGGTTGCATCAACAAAACCGTCCGTGCTAGCAGGAGTTTTGCTTGGTCATCACCCAAATGCCCAATAATTACATGTAGTTTCATGGGAACAGCAAACGAGGGATGGTTTTGCCTCCAACATCTTTCTCCTAAATAAACATTATGCTGTATAACCAAAAAGGGAATATAATTGTAGTGAGTACGTTATTAATTAGATAAATAACGAAAAATAAAAAACTATGTTATTGACGATTAATATTAATGATATAATATAAAAAATCATGTCTAACTCACAACGCCATTCCAAGAAAATATCCATCTCGAGTCCGACAGCTTCCTAGCAGACTTTCCCATCTCAGAACTGAGGACGTCGGTGTATGATTCCCATGGGTGCCATGTCACTTGGTCAATCGTCAGCTGATTCAGTAAAATCCTACAACGAATAATATCATTCTGACACCTCCTTCCATTCCATCTGGAAATTACAGGCCATTTCTGTTCATTACCGGTCATTGAGATGTCTGGTCGACATATGCCTAGGTATTCATACCCCCAAAACTAGTCCATAAAATTAATGAATCAAATTAATATATCCAAGGAAATAAACTTAAATGAAAATATACTTTACGTTGAAAATTAAAATAAAATCGATTACCAAAATACCTCTAATATTTGGAAGGGCCCGCTTAGTGCCTTCTGTTGTTTCCTACAAGCTTGTCGGAGACCTGCATACAATCTCGAAAAGGCACTACCGCCCCAGTCAAGGTCTTGTATTTTATCAATTTCTTCGAAAGCAGCTAACCATCCAGCATCAATATAGTTCTTTGCATTAGGAAAGAAAAATTGACCCAAAACATACATAAAAAAGGCAATTGCTATTCTATGGGCGAGGAGAGAATCTTCATTAGCCGCCACCAACTTATCTTCTTTGAAGTATGAGCTTAAATATGTAATTGTAATTGAGTTTGATATCCACGACGCGCCTCTTGTTCCCTGTGTGATATCCGGAAAAATCTTCTCACGGACATAGTCAAATTGGTATAGGCTCGAATCATACGGAACTACATAACCATCACCGATACTCAGTCCAGTTAACATGACCCAATCTAATGGCGTGAACCCCATCTCACCAAATGGAAAATGGAACGTGTTGGTTGTATCCCAAAACCTCTCAACAATATAATCAACAACGGCATGTTGGGTAACGCTACACTCTATGTTCAACAATTTTTCCCACCCCGCTTTTTCAATCAAATATTTAACTCTAGGACAATGTATTGAAATAAATTTATAATAATGAATTACCGATGCCAGACATCCACGATGTTTAAACTTAAATGTTGGTGCGTCTGAAAATGTAATGTCTTCAGTAGCGTGCGGCTTATCATCTTCCACTATAGGAAACCTCCCTAACCCGGGGACGTCGACCTCCTCAATTTGACCGGTAGAGATTAAGTTGTAATCAGCTTCGGTAGATTTTTGTCTCTTGTTGGTCTTTTGGCGACCACTAAACCTCGATATAAACTTGTTCATTCTACGCACAAACATGTTAAATACAATTTCATAATTAAAAGACCAATCCACGAACCATAATAGACATAAATTTAACCGAACAAAATTTCAACATCATAAAATTCCATAAACATAAATTTAACCAAAAAAATAATTATCCAATTAACTATATTTATAACTATTTATAATTAACAAAAAATTCAATTAAAATACGAAACTAAATTAACAAAAAGATAAATTAAATTAAATCACGTAACTAAATTAACAAAAAATAATTATCCAATTAACTATATTTATAATATTATAATTAACAAAAAAATAAATTAAATTACGAAATTAAATTAACAAAAAATATATTAAATTAAATCACGTAACTAAATTAACAAAAAATAATTATCCAATTATTAATATTTATAACTATTAAATAAAACAAAAAATTAAATTAAATTACGAAACAGTAACAAAAGTAATAACATTAACATTAACATACTATTGGATTAAGATGTGATTAACCCAATTTTAATAAGATTTGATTAACCCAATATGAATATCCAATTAGTAATAAAGTCTGATTCAATTTTCAACGTAAAAACCCTAAATAAATTCGAACAAAAAATACAATACATGATATTATTATTACACAAATTGAAATAAATTCGAACAAAAAATACAATACATGATATTATTATTACACAAATTGAATAAAGAAAGTAGAAAATACATACCTTATAATGGAGTTTTTAGGGTTTTTGTGGAGTTTTTAGGGTATTTGTACGGTTGGTAGATGGGAATGGAGAAGAAGAATATGAACTGAAGAGGGGCGGTGAAGCGAAGAAGAATATGAACTGTGTAAGAATATGAACTGTGGAAGAATATGAACTGAGAAGAAGAAGGCTCGTGTAGAAGAGATGGGTTGTGGTTGGGAAGGAGAGGCGGTATTGGTGGAAGGGGCGGTTCATTAAGATTACGCCCGATTTGATCAGACGGACAGGAAGAGTACGCCATAACCCTGAACCCTAATGAAAACCTACTGGGCGGAAATTTTGGTTACGCCCGTCTCAGGCGTAATAATATTTTACACCTGACAAATTCATCACGCGGACAGCAGATGTCCGTCCGTACAATTCATCACGCGGACACCAGATGTTCGCCCGTCTGATCTCACACGTGCTGTGTGACCGTGTTTAACTCGGGCGGAATTTAGTTTTACGTTTCTTCGAGCGGTCATTTGGAATCCGTCTGATCAACGGGCGGAATTTAAGATTCCGCCCCTTACCAAACGTAATTTATATTTACGCTCGATAACAAACGTGATTTATATTTACGCCCGTTTGAAACGTAATTTATAATTCCGCGCAGAAATGAAACGTAACTAATACTTCCGCCCGTCTTCATGCGTAAAATTGTTTTACGCGCGACCAAATTTGGTCTTCTCCCCATAACGTCACAATACAGATTAAACTCATATTTAGTCTTTTTTTTTTGGTCTTTGATCTTTGAGTTTAGTCGTACCATTGCAGTCGCTCTAAGAACGCTTGGTGACATTTCTATCAACCTGTCCAAATTGAGTATTTCCTTCTTTCATCAGGGTGAATATATTACTTTGGTTGGAGATCAAAAATTCTCTTCAATGCATAGAGCCAACACTAAAGAATTTCAAGATTATTTCAAAACTCATTCACATGGCATTGTGGGCCAATTATTTTCTGTATCTGCAGAAAAAAACCTCACACCAATTCCACCAATAATTGATGAGGTACTCCAAGATTTTCAGGACATTTTTTCTAAACCCACTCAATTACCACCACATAGGTCCTTGGATCATTCAATTCCACTTCAACCAAATTCCACCCCTATAAATCAAAGACCCTACAAATTCCTTTATGTTCAAAAGTCAGTTATAGAAGACTTGGTGAAAGAAATGTTATACACTGGGGTTATTCAACCCAGCCACAACCCTTTTGCCTCTCCAATTCTCTTAGTCAAAAAGAAGGATAACAGTTTGAGGTTTTTTGTAGACTACAGGAAGCTTAAAAGCATTACCATTAGAGATAAGTTTCCTATACCAATCATTGATGAGCTCTTGGATGAATTATTTGGTTCTTGTGTCTTTACCAAGATTGATTTATGCTCCGGGTATCATCAGATCAGAGTCACTCTTCCAGACATATACAAGACTTCTTTTAGAACTCACCAGGGTCACTATGAATTTACTGTCATGCTATTTGGTCTCACCAATGCTCCTGCAACTTTTCAGGCCCTAATGAATGACATTTTTCAACCTTATATCCGGAAGTTTATACTGGTTTTCTTTGATGATATGTTGGTCTATAGCCCTGATTTGGAAACTCATGCACAACATTTAAAGATTACACTCTCTCTTTTAAGACAACATCAGCTATATGCAAAAATCTCAAAATGTTGTTTTGCTCAGTCTGAATTGGAATATTTGGGGCATCTAATTACTGCACAAGGGGTAGCAGCTGATCCTGCTAAAGTTGTTGTAATGACCACTTGGCCAACACCAACAACTATCAAAGAACTCACGGGATTTTTTGGTCTCACAGGGTATTACATAAAGTTTGTGAGACACTATGGTGTTATCAGTAAGACTCTTACTGATTTAATTAAAAAGGACTCCTTCTTATGGACTGATGCAGCTACTAAAGCTTTCAACTCACTCAAGACTGCTATGACAACAACTCCAGTACTAGCTCTTCCAAATTTCCCTAAACCATTTATATTGGAAACAGATGCTTGTGACACAGGACCTGGAGTTGTACTCATGCAAGAGGGTCAACCAATTACTTTTTTCAGCAAGTCCTTGGGCCCTAGAGCAATGGGTATCTCCACTTATGAAAAGGAACTCATGGCAGTGGGTTCAGCTGTTACCAAATGGATGCACTATTTGCAAAGCCACCATTTCACTATTAAGACTGACCATGAAAGTATTAAATACTTTTTGGAATAGAAAATAAATACAGGCTTGCAACAGAAATGGTTGATGAAGTTACTTGGATTTGATTATGATATCCAATACAAAAAAGGAGTGGATAACAAAGTAGCTGATGCTCTTTCAAGGAGACCTCATCATGAAGCTGCAGTCCACACCATTGCTCTTTCTAAGCCAATATGGATGCAGGAAGTCATTTCTAGCTATGCAGATGACCTTAAAGCTCAACAGCTCGTATCTCAGCTATTTATCTCTCATACATCTATCCAGCACTATACTTATAAGGATGAATTTATCAGATACAAAACAAGACTGTATATTGGGAGAAGCAATCAGGTAAGAGACATTATACTCCATTCTATTCATGCATCAGCAGTGGGTGGTCATTCTGGTATGCAAGCTACTTACATTAGAGCTCGAACATATTTTTTCTGGCCAAAAATGAAACAAGTTATCTTCTCTCTAGTCTCTATTTGTGATGTTTGTCAAAGACAAAAAGGGGAACATACATTACCTGCTGGATTGCTGCAACCTCTCCCTATACCTGAACAAGCCTGGAGCATATCAGTCTATATTTCATTGAAGGCTTACCCAAAAGTGAGAAAAATATGTCATTCTAGTAGTGGTGGATAGGCTTACCAAATACAACCACTTTATTCCACTTCAGCATCCTTTCACTGCTTCCATTGTGGCCAAGGCTTTTCTACACCACATTTTCAGACTACATGGATTACCAGCCTCTATAGTTTCAGACAGAGATAAGATCTTCACCAGATCATTTTGGCAAGAATTATTCAAAAAATTGGGCTCCCAACTGAAGCTAAATACAACTTACCACCCTCAAACTGATGGACAAACTGAGAGGGTGAATGCTTGCCTTGAAAACTACCTCAGATGTATGACTGGCAATCAACCTAAACATTGGGTGCAATGGTTGGATTTGGCTGAATGGTGGTATAATACTATCTTCCACACTAGATTGAAGATGTCTCCCTTCAAGGCCTTATATGGCTAAGAAGCTCCACACCTGGATTTTCCCTCTTCTACTATCTCATCTGTGGCTTCTGTGGAGCAGTACTTAAAACAAAGAGCTGACATGTTGCACTTTCTCAAGGAAGCATTATCTAAATCTCAGGAGTGCATAAAGCATTTTGCAGATCAACAAAGAATGGACAGGGTTTTCACAGTGGGTGATATGGTTTATCTGAAATTACAACCTTACAGACAAACCTCTGTTTCTCTCAGGAGCAATTTCAAACTGTCAGCCAAATACTATGGCCCTTTTCAGATTATAGAGCGAATTGGAGCAGTGGCTTAAAATCTACAACTACCACCATAGGCACGCATCCACCCTTTTTTTCATGTCTCACAGCTAAAAAAGTGCATTGGTGCTGCTCACATTCCTTCACCAACTCTCCCTTTGGTAGATTCTGAAGGTCAGGTATTGGTTACTCTCATTGCAGTTCTAGACAAGAGAATCATCACTAGAGGCACTCATACAGTACACCATCTTTTGATTCATTGGTCCAACATAACTCCAGATGAGGACACTTGGGAGGATGCTTCTCACATCACTGCCCATTTTCCACACTTCAATCCTTGAGGACAAGGATTGTTTCATCAGGGAGGCATTGTCATATGTCTGTTTTGTAATTTCTATTATGGGGTCTGCCGTTAGTAGTATACGTGGGGTGTACTAGTAATCTGTTGTCTGTTAGGGATTAGCCGTCTGGATTGTGACACGCGTCTTCCTTCAGGTAGTCAATTTGGTTTAGGGTTGCGGCCAATAAATGTGTAAGAAAACTCCTATTTGAGGTTTAACAAATGAGTAATAAATTTTAGTTTCTTATTCTTCTTCCTTGGGCTGGTTTTGAACCAGATTTCTTCAAATTCTTAACTCTGTGTGCTAATTTTGTTGTGGAAACACAACACTTTCTTAAAATATTTCTATCATGCACAAGTTTCATTTTGTTCTTATACTCCTTAGCATTGTCGTATGTATCTCTACGAATCTCTTCCAACTCATTGAGCTGGAGTTTCCTATGGGCTCCTGCCTTGTTAAGTGAAACGTTTATCTGCTTAACATCCCAATATGCTCTATGTTCTAACTCAACAGGTAAGTGACATGCCTTGCCATATACAAGTCGATAAGGTGACTGTTTATGGGTAAAAACTGTTTCTGCTGGTTTTGGTAAATTTGGGTGTGTGGATCAGAAACAAATCTAAACCTTAAACAAATGCACTGCACGGGAGTACTTTAGATTCGAGAGATCAATCTGTACAATCCTGGCCTAAACCAAGAAATGGTCGTTCCAGTCTTGCTTCGGTCACAAAGTGAAGGAGAAGGGTTGTTCTCAGGGAGGGAAGCGAAGAAGGTGTTGAGATCAGAATGGTTAACTATGAAGGTGTGGCTATTTTATGACTTGTATCAAAATTTGGATCTGGCTTGCGGAATGTAAGCTATCAGTTCTTTGGTGTTTTCTGGATACCGTGTTGTTGTTAACCAAAAAATTGTTGTTTGGTTGAAATAGGTAGAACCTTTTTATACAAGTCATATTGAATGCACCCTGATCTCGTAGAAAGTGGGAATGATTGAGTAATGGAGAAGTGGGGTCGTGTGTACATGCTAGAAAACCACGTTCCCACTATGAAGGAAACGGGTTAGTTTACACCCACTATTTCTTGCCGCCACTAACTGCCCTGCTTTCTGACACTTTCTTATAATGGGTGTGTTGCACGCCGCACGCTGTAAACCACCAGGACAATACCCTGGTGACTATCCCCTAGTTTGTGACATGTTTGATGCCTCGAGTGTTTTCATGGAAAACGTGTAGCAGATTGCTATGTGTGGCAAGTCAAAGTCAGGAGACTTGCTGTGACGGACCGGAAAATTACGCCTTTGGCGCGTTTCCCCGCAGGCCGTAACTCCCCCGATGCGCCATGATAAAGTTACGATACGGGCCTTAAAGATAGGCAAATGCACGTCCATTTGCCATCGCAAGCATGCTCGACGAGCATGATGCATCTAACTTAGATTCCATACTGTTCCAAACTTACCCTAGTCCGCAAAAGGGTGTAAGGGCATAAGGCCAAGGCCAATGCATATTGCATGCATCACTGGCTTACCTCTACGTAGGGAATTCATCATTGAATTTCCTATCTAGCTGAGCAACCGTCATACCTCCAAGTCTTGTCCAGGCATGAGCCTTGGACTTTGGCATAGGGCATACCAAGCCCTTGCCATTCCCTACCTTATCTCGTTTACCAACTCTGCGTAGCCTGATGGGAAGTATGAGCATCCACTTGCTGGCATGCAACTAAGCCTCATCAAGCATGGCCGCAATCATCTCTTGCATTGAGTTACGGAGCTTAGATGATATGAGGGGCAACATGCTGGACCGGCAATGCTGCAAGCCATTGCGGCTGCCTACATACCCTTCCCTGCTCTAAAGGGATCAAGCATAGACCATACTTCATTCTCGAAGGGACAAAATCTTAACCAACTCGTTTGAAAGGCCGTAGCCTAGAAAAAATGGTAATGGTCTGGTCCGTAGGCCATTCCGTCAAGATGCACAATGATTATTCATCATCGGGTCCGCGGCGTGGCATAGTGATGCCTAAGAATCAAATGCCCTCTTCGCAAGGCAACCCAACTATAAATGAGCCTTATGCATCATTTATACTCTTCTGGCTAAGCTATGAAGCTTACTTGGTGCATGGTCCGCATATGCACCTTCAACCAAGTACCCCTACCTATATATATCTTAATGGAATTTCTACAAGTATGTTTTAGGGACCAAAATGACATGCTTGCTTCACTGTTCATTCGCAATGATTGCGCACATCATGGCGTATAATGATTGCGCAATATTCGTCCGGCCAGCCCTTTATGGCACACTCTGTCGTATTGCACAATGATTGTGCAATACTGGGTCCCATTATCGCACAATGATTGCACGACATTCTCTTTGGTGTATTGCATAATGATTATGCAATATTCTCTAGGCCAGCCTGCTCTATCCTGATGCACAATGATTGTGCGATATTGGCTTTAAGCTTCATAATGCGCAATGATTACGCTTCAAGCTCAAGGCCACCTGCCCAACTGGTCTAATGCGTCAAGATGATGCAAGATTGGAATTTTGCCAATAGCCTACGCGATGTGCCTTACTTGGCACCAAATATTGGCCCTTGGCCAAACGCATCTTTCTATGCAAAGAAACTTTGAATGAAGCTTCATCTCATGTCATGGCACATCTTTTAGCATGCGCCATGCAAAAAACATAGGGTGTTACACTCTTCACCCCTTTTTAAGAATTTCGTCCCAGATATTCAAAACAAAAACTATTGTGGACAATCTCTTCGGTTTGGATTTCCTGAGCAAAAGTCCCATACCAGATGCTAAGAAATCACGGGTTTCTTCAAATTATCGTGAATAAAAATTTAGACCTTCTGAGCAACCGTCCCATATCGCCTGCCAAGGAATCCAAAAGTGCCCACAACAATACCAAGAATCGTAATTGGACAGTGCCAAGAGGATATCTCGACCAGGTATCCTAGATGGAATCCCATACCACCACCCAGGAATCCCTAAGGTTCACAAGTTGAAAGGTGTCATCGAAATGACAAGGTTTTTACGCAGTACTGTGTGGAACAGTTTCCAGTTTTCCACCGTCCCTGACGGTCATCCAGGTAGCCACTCGTAAGTGGGATGCTAGCCGGGCCTGACAACGCACACCCTTGGACAGTTGCCAACGTGTGGGGATGATCAGTCCCATTGTATACCCACCGTTCCAGACGGTCTTCCGTATATCCACTCGTAAGTGGGGTGCCACTTAGGCTAGGCAAACTCACCGCACTCAAACAAGCTCAACTCGATTCGCTAAGTAACTGGCATAGCAGTTACAAACTCTTTCCGCGCAGAAGTTGGCCTACTCTCCAACTTTAAGTTTCCATTAAGGACAATACTCATGGACAAGTCCACTATGTACAGTCCCTAGAGTTTTCTTGGAACTTGATCTGATACCAACTGTGACGGACCGGAAAATCACGCCTTTGACGCGATGCCCCGCAGGCCTTAACTCCACCGATGCGCCATGATGAAGTTACGATCTGGGCCTTAAATATAGGAAAATGCACTCCCATTTTCCCTCGAAAGCATGCTCGACGAGCATGATGCAGTTAACTTAACTTCCACATCGTTCCAAACTTACCCTTGTCCGCAAAAGGGTGTAAGGACAAAGCCAATGCATATTGCATGCATCACTGGCTTGCTTCTACATAGGGAATTCATCACTAAATTTCCTATTTAGCTGCGCAACCGTCATACCCCCGAGTCTTGTCCAGGCGTGAGCCTTGGACTTTGGCATAGGCCACACCAAGCCCTTGCCATTACCTACCTTATCTCGTTTACCAACTCTACGCAGCCTGGTAGGAAGTATGAGAATCCACTTGCTTGCATGCAACTAAGCCTCATCAAGCATGGCCGCAATCATCTCTTCCGTCGATCTACCGAGCTTAGATGATATGAGGGGTCAACGTGCTAGACCGGGAATGTTTCAACTCATTGCGGATGCCTACGTACCCTTACCTACTCTAAGGGATCAAGCACAGACCATAATTCATCCTCGAAGGGACATAAGCTTAACCAACTCGTTTGCAAGGTCGTAGCCTAGCAAAAATGGTAATGGTCTGGTCCGTAGGCCATTCCGTCAAGATGCACAATGATTATGCATCATCGGCTCCGCGGCATGGCATAGTGATGCCTAAGCATCAAATGCCCTCTTCGCAAGGCTACGCAACTATAAATGAGCCTTAGGCATCATTTATACTCTTCTGGCTAAGCTATGAAGCTTACTTGGTGCATGGTCCGCATATGCACCTTCAACCAAGTACCCCTCCCTATATATGTGTTAATAGAATTTCTACAAGTATGTTTTAGGGACCAAAATGACATGCTTGCTTCATTGTTCATTCGCAATGATTGCGCACATCATGGCGTATAATGATTGCGCAATATTCATCCGACCAGCCATTTCTGGCACACTCTGTCGTATTGCATAATGATTGTGAAACACTGGTTCCCGTTATCGCACAATAATTGCGCGACATTCTCTTTAGTTTATTGCATAATGATTATGCAATATTCTCTAGGCCAGCCTGCTCTATCCTGATGCACAATGATTGTACGATATTGGCTTTAAGCCAATACTCTTCATAATGCACAATGATTACGCTTCAAGCTCAAGGCCACCTACCCAACTGTCCAAATGTGTCAAAATGATGCAAGATTGGACTTTTGCCAATATGCCTACACGATGTGCCTTACTTGGCACCAAATACTGGTCGTTGGCCAAACACATCTTTCTATGCAAAGAAGCTTTGAATGAAGCTTCTACTCAGGTCATGGCGCATCTTTTAGCATGCGCCATGCTAAAAACACAGGGTGTTACACTTTCCGCAGGAGAATAGCATGTGATGCTATTAGGCTTGTCTTGGCTGGTCGCCTAAGACTTGCCACAGGCCTGTCAATTCTGTGGAGAATTTGGACGGCTAAGATTCTGACTCATGAGAAAGGGTGGCCATTGAATATGGCCACATTCTGTTGGCGCCTGATAATAGTACAGTGGTGTCGTTGTCACATGCCAATGGCGTAGTGGCATATTTAGTGCACGCTGGTGGCACAATGACATGGTTGGTATAGTTAGCACAAGTCGGTGGTGCAAGTAGCGCCTGACGTAGCCATGGCCGCTAGATTTTGGCACATTGGTGTTAGACCCAAATATGGATTGGCAACATTAGTTCTAGTTGCCACATCAATCCCAATGCTCTGGGTATCATGATTAGGCTTGGTTGGCATAGCAACTTCAACTAAATTAGGGTTTGGCATGCAGAAACCCTAATTAGTGCGTGTGGCATGCGGCCGCGGCATGGTGACGCTTTTTGTGCAAATGACGCCATAGTCACGCCAAAGGAACTATAGTAAGGCCATAATGTGGAAACGGCCACAGGAGAAAGGGTTGCTATGAGTGGATGTGGTATGGCGCCATTCTTAGGGTTTCCTGTGTCCCACATGGCTCGTGGCATGTTGTGGGGCCTGAAGTGGCGTAATTTTTGGCCACGACTGGAAATTATGGTTTCGACTAATGCCACTAAAGCAAGGTCGTGGTTCTGATTAGGATACCCTAATTGAAGTCTGTTATGGCGTTGGCCACGAATAGAAGGTGGGTTAGCACGTAGGTGCGCTATTTACGGCACATTAGTACGTTTGGCATGCTACTGCCGCAAAGTGGCACATTTGGCTTGCCGATTAGTGCATCGGCGCGGCATGGCATTTTTTGCATACCATTAACATGCGGAGCGGGATAGCACGTTTGGCATGCACGTTTGGCATGCCATTGGCATGTTGGCGCGGTTTTTGGAAATCCAATTGGCTTTGTGACCATCTGGCTTCATTTTCCTTTTTCAACATTGTGGCAAGTTTAGAGCGACCTGATTGGTCAATAGAAAGAGGGTCCGGCCAAGCATGGGCGTGGCCACACTTCCAGTGTGCGTGTGGTGGGTTTAAGGCGACCTGATTGGTCGACAAGAAACAGTGCCGGTCGGGCAACATGGGGTGTGGCCACTTGCAAGCGGCGCCGGCTGGCCTATGGCATCGCCACACCTCTCTTTGTTGCTGCTCCTATTCCGCGGATCCTTGTTTTCTGATTTTGGATAGGATTTTGTACCTACTAATCCATGACGAATTAATTGCTTAGTTTTCCTAAGCTTAATTTTGACCAACGGGGTCTAATATATTGTGCAAGGCGCAAAACCCTATTTTTTGCAAATTAGTCAGGGTAATATTTAAATCTTGTGAATTACCACAAAATTGATTGAATTATATGTGTTGACACAGAGTTCTTTAAGTTTATTTCCAGAGAGCAGTATGCTTTATGATTGAGTACTTTTATGCAAGGACCTTAACCTCGATACTTGGAAATTCGTGCTACTCTGCTACGAGTGAATACAAATCGTCATTCCATATCAATATTAAGGGTTCGGCCGGGAAACATAGCACAGAAAGTATTCAAAGAAACTTATATTAATTGAATAATATGGGCATGGTGCCGAAATTTACAGAATATCTGGGATTGTTGCTACATGCGCCATTCTGGGTAAATTTCATGAGAATATATTGAGTTGCTCAATAAATGCGCCAGTGTAGAGGTTGAACACTCATCACTTTTACGTGACTCTGTTTCTTTGCAGAATGACGGCATATTAAATGCCAGGTTTACAATTTTAACACTGAACTAAAAACCACCATCAACATTAAGTCCCCTGATTAGATCGTAACAATGACATTGTTGCGGGGTAAACATGAGATGGTGACAGACAAGGGGGAAACCAAAAAGGAAAAATATGCGGAGATTTCCAGGGAGAATTCGACTGACCTTGGCAAGAGGAAAGAGTGGTCGGTGGTCCTTACACTGGCGGCTTGGGGCATTGGCGTACTCCCGACTCGTCTACGGTGCTGGTGGCATGGAGCGTGGTGCTGGCTTGTATATGGCGCTGATGGCACGGAGCGTGGTGCTGGCTTGTACGTGGAGACTGGCACCATGGAACATCGACACTGCGGGCCCAGCTGCTTTCTTCCGTGCATGGCCCAAAAAGGAAACCTTCTTCTACTCAAACTCCAAAAGCGCTACGCATACAAAAGGCATTGCTCCCCTTCTTTATTTTTTGTATCGTCGTCTTTGTTTCCGCGTCTTTGTGTTAGCATCAAAGGTGCATTATTCGTGCTCGGTGGAAGGAACAACAACAGTAAAAGCAGGCAAGCATATTTCAGGTGTGTATTCCAACGTTCCTCCCTTTTGTTTGCTCTTCGGTGTTGGTGTAAACCCTATCCATAGGCATGCCTTCCATGAACTTGTAAAAACACTTCAATATGAATAGTTCCTCCTTTCTAGTAGTGTTGCAGTAGCGTTAGCCACAACATTAATCGCAACGAAGCCAATGCAAAGCAAGCATGCATGGGCAGGTGGTCGTCGTTGATTTCTTCTCTCACAAAACCTAGCTTTAAGTTTTTTTTTTTAATTTGGCCGTGAGCACCATTCATGCGGCAAGACACAGTTTGGTCAAGAGCATATTTTCCGCGGCAAGTACTCGTTTGAGCGAGCATCAGTCCCCATTCCTTTTGGCCGGGAATGCCATGACATGTGGCCAAGGAAAATTTCCCGTATAAAATTTGTTGTTGACTCTAGATTATTGTTCCCAGATTTTGAGAAAATCTCTTTGCATGGTTTTCTTCAAAGTAGTAACATTTCCGTTTTTGCTCCGTTGTAGTTACTTTCAAAGTGAAAGCAGCATAAGGAATTTTTTGTTAAGATGTCACCTGAAAGAAGTTCTTGCGCCGCGTCGAGAAATGATAACAACTCCAATCCAAACATGGATGATGAGTTCTATATAAAATCTGCTATAGTTACGAGGACCCATCCCAAATACGTGGCAACCCTTATGACTGATTCAGAGAATGAAGGAGAAGTTCAATCAGTCTATCCATGGCGTATAATGAGGTTTTTCCTTCAGAAGAAAGAGTATCTGGCCTCTCCCATAGACTTCAAAATCTTTCACAGTCCATTTCGCTCTTATGATAAATGGATGAAATTCATGATAATCTAAGACCATGTAAGGGCTAATCTGACTGGGGCGAAAATCATGAATGTTGTCATGGCATCTACGACACTTCAAATCAGATAAGATGATGCAGGTTTGATTACTTTCATCTCCATATGGTGTCCGGAAACTCACACGGCTATATGTAGATGGGGTGAGATGACCATTACTTTGGAAAGCGTAGCCATTCTGCTGAGTCTTCCAATAATAAGGAATCTTGACGTCATCTTGTCTGAGGAAGAAGAATAAATGCATGCCACTTTGGTCAAGAAATCAACAGGATATGTTCGGAAGGATTATGAGAAAAAGTGCTTCTATAACTGGTGGATGTCTGAATAGTTCCCTGATGAGCCAGAGCCGGATCATGTGCCGGATGATACACTCCATGTTGCTGCATTTTTAGATCTGTGGTTATACAGAGACATTTTTGATGATGGCTCTGGCAAGAAGGAGATAAGGCAGAATCTCATCAAATTTTATCTTCCCATCAGCAGTTTGTTCCTTGGCTCTTTGTACACCCATCTGGATCACTTATCAGCGGACATGTATGTCTCTAATGGGTATATGAAAGTAGACTCATATGTCCATGTCGCCTTTATCCAAGCATGGTTGTGGGAGCATTTCAAAAATTACGCTCCTAAACCGAAAACCTCATTTCCTGATACATATGGCGGTTCTAGGATACTTCGTTGGTTGGAGAGGCGTCCAAGACCTGGCTCAAAGCTCATTGATTTTCTTGAAAATGTGCATGCAGTTAACTTTCGTCCTTGGTCTCCGGTCCACGCCTCCACAGTTCAACCAGACACTTTTGCTTCCGCCTCGAACGTGACATTGCATTCTGCAGACGAGAATATGAGCATTGGAGAAACTGTGTTCTTGCGAAGCTGCATACCTGGGTATGTGCCATCTTTTTTCAGAGGGTCTTGTGAAGTAGTTCCTTACAATATTGACAGGATTGGTCAACATATGGGCTTTGATCAGGGAGTCCCATTCCGCCGCCCACTGATGACTCCAGATGAATTGTTACCCTCCGTTCATGATAACAACGTCTTTGCACCAGATAAAAGCCTTCACTTCTTGCTCTCAGAACGAAGACCGGTGACGACTCCCAAATATAATGTCTTTTGTCCGGATGATTTTCTCGCTATTCATCAATTCGTGCAGGATGTTGTGACAAATCCACGTGGCAAGCCCTCCTCTAAGATTTTAGCAAAGCACCCCTTGTTGAGGGATCCTTCTCCGATTAAGCGGAAATCTCCTAGTTCAAATGGGAACAGTCCCCATAAAAGGGAGCAAAGATCAAAAAGTCATGCAGGTGGCTTCCGATCGGATTCGACGGCTCTCGTGACCTTTATTTCTTCCAACATGCAAGTACATATGATTTCCTTACTATTTTGGCTCATTTTGTGCAAATTTTTGTCGTCACTAAACATCTCTTCTTCTTTTAGCTCAGGGTCTCGGCGTCACGAATGCTTTCACTAGACTTGTACAAGGCCAGAAAATGTCAGCCTCTAGAGGAAGGTTCCGGCGACACTGAGTCTCTTGAAGATGAAGAAGAATCCGAAGAGGAAGAAAGCTCGATCCGGTGGCGAGAAGGGCACTTCTAAATGTAGCAACGAATCTTCTTCCAGTGGGACCACAAATGAGTCGGTGAGTTCTCCACATATTTTTTTTAGGGCTTGTTTATTTATTCGGAATAAATACTCAATCAACGATATCAGAGGAAGAAACCATTCTTGGAAATAACCCTGAGATGGAGATTCTTCATAGTGAAGATGTAGCTTCGTCTGCAATCATGGGAGCCGTACCCGCTAGTAATCCGGAGATGGAGGTTGATCGTGGTGAAGACGTTGATGTGACTCAAATGGCGAAAAATTCTTCCGTGGCTGCGGGCGCAATCTTTGCCAAGGAACATTTGCTAGTTGTGGATTCTGCTGCAGGCGTGGCTTTCGACCCTCCATTTTTGGCTCCTTTTGAAGGTCATGTGCTGATCGGAGGCTTCAGTGTACCAGTTAAATATGAGGAGCTGTATACCAAAATATAGGAAAGGTATGGACACATCGCCACAACCCAAAAAATCACTAGCCGATTTGCGTTGGTCAAGCGTGTGTAAGAATCCTTATCTTCAATTCATGACATGTGCAATGTGACTGGCCACACTGTTTCTGGAGATGTAGTATCAAGATGGAAATTTCACCGAGATATGTGCATAGACTTCAAGTTTAACGTATCTTGGTTTTGTGAAGGATTTTCCAAGATCCAAAAGTTGCAGGCTGAATCAGTCGAAAGTCCCTCCGCGGATTTGATCCATCAACAGGAAGCAAAAATCAAAAAGTTGTCTCAATAGTTCAAACTGAAACAAGCATCCCTTCAAAGCATGAAGGATGCTTTCTCCAAGAAGAGCATGCCGTTGTTGGATAATTTCCCTTGAACGTCTTTTATTTTTCTGAGTTTCCTTCTCTTAGGTTTTTTTTTTGGAAAGGCAAAATATGCCTCTTTATGGTTTGATTTTTTGGATTGATAGGTGGTTGCTTTATAAGGATTTTCTGGATTGACTTATTTTTGGGACGGTTTTGTGAGTAATAAAGTTTTTTTTTAAAGTAATGGTACTTAAATCAACGGATATGTTAGGATCTAAATCCTAAATAAAGGTAGTGCAACCATTTTTGGAATAACGGCAAGTATTGCATGAAAAGGGAAAAAATATGGGAAAGGTATGAAATCTTAGAACAATTGGGTTATTGGCTTTTGTTGTCAATATGGAACTGACGCCTGTGTCAGATTTCTAGCACATTCAAAACGTGAGTTGCGGAAACAATGTTCAACAAAACTTACCCTCTTAAGGGTCTTCTAATAAACTGAATTTTCAGGATGTAAGTCCAAAGGCTATGTAAATCAAATACTATCACAAGAAAAATTATAAATCAAATAATTTTATTCATAATAAGATAGTTTTATTCATAATAGACTTAATACAATTATTGAAAGAAATCAAAAATTGATGTCTATTTTCCTGGATTAAGTATTACAACATATAACTTAATCTCTGGTGGTGCTCTTGTTGTTCACTGAGGTTTCTTCAGAGTTCAATAAGCATGTCTCAAGAGACTTGTCTACAACCACTTCATGTTTCTCAAGCTTTTCAACTTGAACCTTCATATCAGCAATATCAGATTTTGTTTCCTCAATCTTATCCTTGAGCCAGTCCTGATTTCGAACCGTTAATATGAGATTGGTTCTTAGGTTTTCAAAACCTTCGATATAGTCAATCATACTATCAGAACGAATCCACTTGGTTTTGGTTGGATCTTGTAAGTTGTAAGCCAACAAACATGACTCATCTTGTGATCCAACTGAACTATCAGAATCATAATCAGACATGATTTTTGATATGTTTTTCTTCTTCCTCTCTGTATTGATTCCTTGACAATCTTTAACCTTTTGAGCTTCCTTCTTATTAGCCTTTGAGATAATGCGAGTTATTGGAGGCATGCTCTATTATATATATATATATATGTATGTATAAAAGGGATTGATCAGGGTATCAGAATACAGGCAAGAGATACTTTCCCTTTAATAAGAGACAACTTTCGGACCGAAAGATATCAGGGGAATCCGAAAATATTAAATAATATATTTCGTTTCCTTTTTCCGAACTTCTCAAGCTGAAAGTTTATTAAAATTAGAAAATTCTAATTAAAACCTATTTTTTGAAGATCATGTTAATCATGAACATTTTTCAGACAACCATGGATTCATAGCTATCCATAAAGTGTCACAACTTTTCTGATAAATAGCTACACAGACAAATTTGCTCCAGTTTTATTGTGCCTTTCCCATCCACGAATAAGAGCATGAAAAAGGATGAGAGTGCACAATTTTGATACAACTAAGTTGCATCGGAGTAAGCTTTTTATAGCTTACAGTGAATCTCAGAAACATAGTTCATGTTTCTTTTCGGGAATTTTTGCTTAAAATATTTTCTCCCAAGACGATGATCTTTTCTAACTCTAGAGATATGATCATGTGGAGAAATTGTACTGACGTGAGAATTTTCAGAGATAGATAAATCTCTCTTAATTTTTTCAACGAGATTTTCATATGATTTTCTCATTCTAAGGACTTCCTTATGATCCACATCAATGTGATTATTTGAAACAATTATCGGAAATTCCTGATTGTTTCTTTTGGTAGAGATTCTCTCTTTCCCTTCCTTCTGGAATCTTTCTTCATCAAAACAAGATTTTTTTCGATATGGGTGAGGAGGAACCTTTTTCCAGATAGATTGTCAACTCTTTCCTCTGATTCTTTTGAGTTGATCTTATCGGGTATTGGTATGATCTGTCTTTCTACTGAGGAATGGTCTTTCAGTTTTTTAAGACAAGAAACTTCTTTCAATATTTTTACCATCCTATGTTGAAGAAGTATAAGTTTCCTGTCAAGTGACTGAAAATTGTATTCCTTAAGATCACTTTCACGGAATTGGTTCAATGTTTCCTTCGGACAAGATTTCGTCTGATCATTAGTAGATATAAAAGATGGTTTCTTATCCTCTTTTGACTTGATGTAGTTAAGCAAACTACCATCGTCTTGATCTGTTTCAGATGTGACTAAACCGGTTTTTATCACAATATGTAAAAGTCGAGCAAGGACTTTTAGTTTCCTCAACATTAGAAGGAATCACAACAACATCATTAGTCAGAGTCATAGGACGTGTCTCCTTTTCTTGAGAAAGAGATTTACCAAGAGCTTCTAATTTGACAGTGAGATTCATATTCTCTATGGCTAGAATATTCAGTTGAATGTCTTTATCTCTGATCTCTTGTTCAAGAAGATTTGTCTCTGTCTTTAATATCATCACTTTAGAAGATAGAGATTTTATAGGCTTTAGGAGTTTTACCAACTCTTTATCAACATCTTCTTTTCCATAAGAGATGGACACAAATGTTTTCGCAACTCCTGGATCATGAGTCAACGAAGTAGTAACAATTTCAACTTTTGAGTAGTCAAACTCTTGCATAACATTAACTGAATCAGACATGGATTCAATTTCTTATAGGTTGGATCGCACCAAACACAGATTGTTAGATCTTTTCGTGTTTGCCTGCTCTGATACCAATTGAAAAAGACGAGGGTACCCAAATATACCTCAATCTAAAACTTTTCCATCTATAAGTCCTTTCTCCGAAAGTGATTGTCTATGGACTGAGTCGAGACAATACAACAAATAGGTTCACACTTCGTGTAATCGTCTATGGATACGAGGTCGAGACAATACAACAACGAAGTATGTTTACTTGATAAAGAGGTTCGGACTTAACCAAACACAATAGGATTTCTTATCAAGTAAATAGGAATTAACGTTTATGTAATTTACTTTAAATTATAATAACAACAATTATAATTACGGAAAATAAAAGTAAATGACACAACAAGATTTTGTTAACGAGGGAACCGCAAATGCAGAAAAACCCTGGGTCCTTGTCCAGAATTGAATACTCTCAGGATTAAGCCGCTATACAAAATCAAACCAACTTCGTATAGTTGAGACCAAGCAACTAATCCTATAGTTCACCTAGTTCCGTCTGTATTCCCACGCCTCCGACATGTAATAAGTCACGTACTTGGAACAATTCATTTGGTTTGTATTCCAAACAGTAAAGGAACAACAAATCTGTTTGGTATCAACTCTTTTCAACAAGTGATATGAGTTCGACAAAGGCTCTTCTGTTTATCTCAATAAACTCCTTCGTCAGGTTCTTAGATCTATCTTATTATCAACTACCGAAGTAATTGTTAAGGTTTTTCAATCAATATTTTTAATCACAAAGAATTGTATTGATGTCGATCTACACAACTAATCAATCTAATCTACCACAAGGATAAACCGATTATAGTTGGATCCTCTTTTACCGAAACAAGTATTGTGCAAACCAAAGATTTTGAATCCCAAATCAGAAATCTTCAAAGTCTTCTTTGTCTTCAAATCTTCTTAGATCTTCAATGAACACCTGTACACAATCAACTTGAATCTTTTGTGATCAATCACGCATAGAACGGAGTCTGTTAACAATGGATTATCACAAGACGTCTTTAGATCTATAAAAAGTCTAAAGATCCCCGTCGAAACTTCGATCTAGTTTGAGTGAATCTTATATCATAAGAGAAGATTATCAAGCATAAACAAACTAGGTGCAATCAAAGTTCAACCACCGTTAGTCAATCAAATCAATCGAAAACAAAATATAAATCACAATTATCTAGTTTTCCACCAACGGTACTAATAGAGCTTCTCAATCCCAAAGAAGACTTTAAACTGAGCGTCCGTAAGAGATTTCGCCTAATTAGGTTACTCTCCTCTCCGAATAGGCGGCTTCACCAAGAGCAACACAATTGAGATAGTTCTTGCTGTATGAGGATTAGTTTGCTCGAAATGCAAACTTTCATATTTATAGACCAAGGAAGTTTGGACACCAAGGAATTTCCAAAACCGAAAATATTCACAAGATATGCAATATATTCCAGATTCGGTTTCCATAGTTCCTGGAAATGCTTTGTCCAAATATTGACCGAAAATCTCTTGGAAAATCTCCAACTAGTAAATGCACATTACTAATTTTCATTTTCCTAAAATAAAATTAAAAACCTTAAATAAATATTCTCAATTTATTTTATTCGATCCGGGATTTTCTTCCTTTAGCTATTAAGGAATAACCTTGAACAATTAAAGATAAGCGTTACTGCACATGTTCAAAGTATATCGACATCCTTACTTTGTAAGTCCTCTTTCCTACTTACAATCTTGAAACCGATTTGCCACACTTCCAAACAAGTTTAGAATTGGTTCATCTGACTTTCAAGAACTATGTGATTGATCAAGAACACTCAATCACAAATCATGGGTTTCACGGTTTTACCAAAAAAAGTTTTGGTTTTACTTCCATGTGAGTACTGTGCATAGTCACACTAGCTTTCCAAAATTCGGTTGACTAGGTACTAGGATCGGTTCCCCACATATATATATGGTATCTAACTTGTACTTGCTGCACATGTCCATAGGATCGGTTCCCCTTTGCCTAAAAACGTGTTGCACATGTCCATAGGATCGGTTCCCCTTTATGCTAAAAACTTGTTGCACCTCATACAAGGATCGATTCCCCTTTGTGATAGGTTGCACCTCTTGCTAGGATCGGTTCCCCTTTACCCAGATTCGGTCATACCAATAACACAAAATCGATCATACCATCTCAGGTGATTACTTAAGATTGGATTCACTAATAAAAGTCATGCCAATACAAAAGTCAAGACTTTGTGAATATTTTTACCAAGAACATAAACAAATCATGAGCGGTATACTAATCACACATATTGGTAGTTTAAAAGATATGCAATGAATAACAATACCAATAATGCTTGGCGATTTCTCTTTCGATTCACAAAACAAGTTCATGAATTTACTTCCTTAAAACAAATGTAAAACATTGTTTCCTAAGATGAAATCTTCACCTTATACCCATACATAATCACAATAGCATTCAAACGATTATGTCGATGTCTTATCTACAAAGTTTAATGGTTAAGCAATAAACCTCGTATTGGATTTCTTTATACTATGTCTAACTAGAGTATAACCATTCATGCTTCGCAGTTTTGTTTTCAATATGCACGACTTGAAAGATAAGTTTAGGGAATGAAACAGTTCAAGTCAAATATCACTAACCTCAAGTGGAAGGATGATGTTGTCGTTGTAGCTCCTTATTTCTTCACTTCTTCAAGTCTTTGCAATACTTGTAATGTCTCATATCCTAATACTTTCAAGATAACCCATACGAAGTTGACTCTAGTACATAATCAAGCGACTCTTAAATGAGTTTTGGCTCACTAAAATATGACAACCAAACTTGACATACCAACGCTTGGTGGGTTCAACCGAGCTATGCTCTAACAGAATATACGGCTCCATCAAAAACAACAAGAAATGAAGTTTTCCTGGCTCTTAGGATAGTTTGCTAGAAATGCAAACTTAAGTATTTATAGACCATGTATGTTTGGACACCAAGGAATTTTCAAAACCGAAATATTCTCAAGATATGCAATGAACGCCAAAATTTGGTTTTCCTAATTCTGATAAATGCTTGTCCAATATTTCTCGAAATCTCTCAATAGAAAATCTCCAATTAGTAAATGCACATTACTAATGAACTATGCATTAATTGCTGGTAATTAAAGCATATAAAACCAAAGACCTTAATTAAAAGATTCTTAATTTATTTCGGCACAGGATCACCTTGAGTACCAAGGAATATCTTTGAACAATAAATGATAAGAGTTATTTCTCGTGTTCAAAGTATGTTGACCACTTTTCACTGCAAATCCTTATTTCATATTTACATGGATTTGCATTTTTGGAATCGGTTATACCATACTTCCAAACAAGTTTAGAATTGGTTTGCCTTTATTCCAAGACTACTATGTGATTGATCATATCAAATCATATTCATGGGTTCAATCGGTTCTACCAATCACTAGGATTGATTATACCTAAATATGGAATTACTTGTGATCGGTCACACCAGTCACTAGGATCGGTTACACTAATTACAAGAATCGGATCCATCTACACATGGTATTACTTGTGTTCGGTCACACCAGTTACTAGGGCCGGTTACAACAATTACAAGGATCGGTCACACAACACTTATGATCGGTCACACCAATTACTAGGATCGGTCACACCAATTACAAGGATCGATCATACCATCACATGGTGATTACTGATGTGATTTGTAGATAGTGGTAAAAAGAGTGCCGTTTCTCAGACTTGTGAAGGATTTTTTTTAGACTTAAATTCAAAACTAAAATAGAAAACACAATAAAAATTATAGCAAACTCAAACAAAGATGATATCAATATTAAAAGAAACATTGAGGCTAAGATTCCACTATTTTCCAAGTTCAAAGTGATTAAACCAATACTTATATTTATGCAATTTTCTCGTTTAATTTGATTCTAAAATATTGCAACAAGTAGATTTTCAAAAGTAGTAATTGTAAATACCAAGTATGAAGCATCAAAAGTCTTAAAACTAAGCATACTCCATAAAAATATATCACAGTCACTCAAATAAAAATCATATTCAATAATAGTTCAAGGCAAATAATCATATAATTATTGCAAATAAAAAGATAAAATAGAATATACCACTTTTTGTTGGAAAAATAGCTTCCTCTATCGCCTCAGCAATGGGGTTTAGCTCCTCATATTAATCATGATCTCAAAATATTTGTTTATGGCTCAAAAGATGATTAAAAAGATGAAAAGTGATAATACAGACGATTCGCAACAGTTTGTTGGTGTTGCAGAATCACTGTTACAGAGAGAAATAGTATCTAAAGACCTACGCAACTGCTGTGATGAACGACACATATGTTCTGCTGTGAAACAACGATAGTTTTCTACGACAGTTGCTTGTGCGTCAATGTTCTTCGTGTTCTTCCTCTTCAGCAGCAGCAGCAGAATAAAGTATTTTCCTGCAGCTCGATCTCTGGAGCTATGTGGTGTTCTAAACTTCTCTGAAAGGATTCGTCCCCCTTATATGACTTATCCCCTCTCCTTTTATAGGCCACAGCTCGATTAAATCTACCCCAAAATCTTGGTTTATCTCCACAGCAAGTTTCAGAGTTTTTTTCTGCCAAACTCTCTTCACCCGTATTTGACCTTTCCCAATACTTCCAAACTCTTTATTAGATAACTACGAATGTTGGGGAAGCTTTTCTAGCCTTTAATCTCCCTGAATTGTCGAAAAAATATTCCAACAACAACCCGTGACTACAACACCTCTGTTTCCTTCTCCCGGTCGATCTAACCCAATTCATTCGATCCAATCACATATACCAACCCTGTTATGCTCTAGGAAGTCCATCCCAACAAAAATCAGCCATTGAATCTCGTTATTTCACGTCCAACTGATGCTCCCAAATTCACACAGGTAATAACAAAGTTTCCCGCCAAAATTGTTTTTTTGAACGATGAAGAAAAATGGGTGCCCCCTATCCAGAGTAGGGGTGCCTTTAGCAGCTTCCTTAAGGGGTGTCCTGGGGTGCCCCTTATCCAAACCGGGGGTCCGAATAGCAAGTGTCCTCCGGGTGCTTTCCGACAACTTTTCGAGCCAAATTTTTCCAAAAATGTTTATTGGCCAAAAATACCTATAAATAAATAAAACACCATAATAAGTACAAAAATGAACCCTAAAAATATATAGAATCGAGACAAATCGGACACAAAAATGTGTCTATCAAATACCCCCAAACCTATTATTTGCTAGTCCTCGAGCAAAAATAAAATAGAAATAAAATCCTAACTCACTGTCGCAGGCATCGTCGATTGCATTTAGCATATGCAATAAGCCTTTAAACCCCTAGGTGTCCTTAGTGGCGGAGTGTTGTCTCCGGAGGGCTTACCAGAGGTATACCCACAAAACCTTTATACTCCAGACCTTAGCTATCTACACAGAACCTTGGAAGGCACTAAAGAATCTCCTTGGTTGGCATACTTATTGACTACAGGAGGAAGTACCCTGATGCGAAATTCCAATTGTTGTACACGAGTTTTCACTCAAGCATACTAAAATTCATATATAAGTGACAGAGCTCTACTCAGATAGTCGCACTATGGACATCAATATCCAGAGTCAAAACTAATCACATGGATAGATCAAGAAGATGGATATAGAGAAAAACATAGATGGTTTTGATGTTTACTGGGTGAACGGTGTTTCTCATATCTGTCTGAAGGCCTCCGCCAAAATGAACCTATCCTAATGGACTGAGATACTGGTCTGACTAATATCAACACACTGTCATATACAAGGGTACCAGTGGTCGATAATCCTAATTCTAGGTCAACACAACTGGCATATACAAGGTTTCCAGTGGTCGACCTGGAGAAAATGACTTTCGTAAAATATTCCTATCATGCACAAGTTTCATTTTTTTCTTATACTCCTTAGCACTATCGTATGCATCTCTACGAATCTCGTCCAACTCATTGAGCTGGAGCTTTCTTTGAGCTCCTTCCTTGTCAAGTGAAAATTTTAAGTTATTAATAGCCCAATAGGCTCGATGCTCTAACTCAACAGGCAGGTGACATGCCTTTCCAAACACTAAACGATAAGGTGACATTCCAATGGGTGTCTTAAACGCAGTACGGTAAGCCCATAAGGCATCAATAAGCCTCGACGACCTGTCTTTCCTATTTGGATTAACTGTTTTCTCTAGAATACGTTTAATTTCCCTATTGTAAACCTCTACCTGACCACTAATCTGAGGGTGATATGGGGTTGCTACTTTATGGGTAATACCGTATTGTTTCATTAAAAGAGCAAACGGTCTATTATAAAAGTGTGAACCTCCATCACTAATTATAGATCGCGGCGTACCAAAACGTGTAAGTATATTCTCTTTCAAAACTGGACTACGACCCTGTGGTCATTCGTTTTACACGGAACCGCCTCAACCCACTTAGACACATAGTCTACAGCGACAAGTATGTAAAGATAACCAAACGAAATAGGAAATGGACCCATAAAATCAATGCCCCACACATCAAAGACCTCAATCACTAAAATAGGGTTCAAAGGCATCATATTTCTACGGGAAATGGTTCCTAACTTCTGGCAACGCTCACAAGAAACACAATGACTATGGGAATCTTTAAACAACGAAGTCCAGGAAAATCCACACTGCAAAATCTTAGCAGCAGTCTCTTAGCACTAAAATGACCCCCACATGCATGTTCATGACAAAAGGAGATAATACTAGACTGGTCACTCTCAGATACACATCTCCTAATAATCTGGTCCGGACAATACTTAAACAGATAAGGATCGTCCCAAAAGAAATACTTAACCTCGGCTAAAAACCTAGAACGATCTTGTTTACCCCAATGTTGAGGGGTTCGACCAGTAACAAGATAATTCACTATATTTGCATACCAAGGTGATTGGGAAATAGAGAACAGTTGTTCATCAGGAAAGTTATCCCTTATAGGAAGGGAATCACTAGGGGAACTAACAACTAGCCTAGACAAGTGGTCTGCTACCACATTCTCTGCACCCTTTTTGTCTTTAATGTCTGGACAAAATTCTTGTAACAAAAGGATCCATCTAATCAATCTAGGTTTGGTATCCTTCTTAGACAAAAGGTATTTCAAAGCAGCATGATCAGTATAGATTACGATCTTAGAACCTAATAAATAGGATCTAAACTTATCCAAGGAAAACACGATGGCTAGAAATTCCTTCTCGGTAGTTGTATAGTTCATTTGGGCATCATTCAGAGTTTTGCTAGCATAGTAAATCACATGGAGTAATTTGTTTTCTTGCGGACCTAGCATAACGCCTATAGCATAATCTGAAGCATCACACATAATTTCAAGGGGTAGGTTCCAGTTAGGTGCCTGGACTATCAGGGCAGTAGTGAGTAAAGTAAGCTTATCAAAAGCCTTTAAGCAAGCATCATCAAAGACAAACTTAACATCTTTTGCAAGCAAATTGCAAAGAGGTTTAGAAAATCAAGCTAAAATCCTTAATGAATCGACGGTAAAAACCTGCATGCCATAAGAATAACCTAATATCTTTTACGGTTTTTGGGACCTGTAAAGTCTTAATAAGGTCAACTTTGGCTTTGTCTACCTCTATACCCTTTGAAGAGACGATGTGCCCTAACACAATTACTTATTTAACCATGAAATGGCATTTTTTCCAATTAAGCACTAATTTTTTTTCCTTACATCTAGTCAACACTAATGTCAAATGATGCAAGCACTCATCGAAAGATGAACCAAACACTGAAAAATCATCCATAAATACCTCTAAAAACCGTTCTACCATGTCAGAAATATGCTCATCATGCAACGCTGAAAAGTCGCAGGGGAATTACAAAGACCGAAACGCATGCGTCTATACGCAAAGGTACCAAAGGGACATGTAAAAGTGGTTTTCTCTTGGTCTTCTGGGGCAATAACGATCTGATTATAATCGGAGTAGCCATCTAAAAAGCAGTAGTGACTATGTCCAACTAATCTCTCTAGTATCTGGTCGATGAAGGGAAGGGTAAAGTGGTCCTTTCTTGTGACCTTGTTAAATTTCCTATAGTCAATACACACACGCCATCCTGTGGTTACTCGGGTTGGGATTAATTCATTATTATCATTCTGGACTACAGTGATACCTGATTTCTTGGGGACAACCTGAACAGGGCTGACCCACTTACTGTCTGAAATTGGGTAAATAATACCCGCATCTAGCAACTTAAGCACCTCTTTTCGAACTACCTCTTTCATGTTAGGGTTCAGTCGACGTTGCATCTCCCTAGAAGGTTTGGAGTCTTCCTCTAAATGAATCTGATGCATACACACAGTAGGAATTATACCCTTAATGTCTACTATAGTCCACCCTAAAGCTTCCTTATTGTCTTGAAGTACATTTACTAGCCTACTTTCCTGATCACTATCCAAATAGGAAGATACAATCACAGGTAAAGTCTCAGATGGGCCTAAAAACACATACTTTAGAGTATCGGGTAGTGGTTTAAGGTCCAACTTTGGTGGTTCTTCTAAAGAAGGAATTAGGGTAGTCTCAGAAACTGGTAACGTTTCTAACCTAGCTTTCCACAATGGGATAGACAACTTTCACCTGTTCAATAGTGCTATCGTCGTGAAAATCTAAACCAAAATGGGATAGACAACTTTCTAATGGGTCTTCAGACAAAATGTTTCGTAATGACTCCTGAACTAAGGTTCTATTATGTTAACCTCTTCAACACATGTGTCATCTAGCTCATGAGGTAGCTTACTGACATTAAAAATGTTCATCTCCATAGTCATATTACCAAAAGATAAACTCATCACACCATTTCGACAGTTAATGATCGCATTAGACGTAACTAAAAATGGGCGACCTAAAATCACAGGTATCTGGTTCTATGGGTCAGGGACAGGTTGAGTATCTAGGACCACGAAATCCACTGGATAGATAAACTTGTCGACCTCAATAAGGACATCCTCAATAACACCTCGAGGAATTTTAACAGACCTATCAGCTAACTACAGTGTTATCTGAGTAGGTTTCATTTCACCAAGTCCTAGCTGTAAGTACACATGGTACGGAAGTAGGTTCAAACTGGCTCCTAAGTCAAGTAATGCTTTTTCTACCCAGCGTTTACCTATTGTACAAGCAATGGTAGGGGAACCTGGGTCTTTATACTTTGGAGTTGTAGTGTTTTGAATAATTGAACTTACGTGACTAGCTAAAAAGGCTTTCTTATGGACGCTAAGTTTTCGCTTTCGCGTACACATATCCTTAAGGAACTTGGCATAAGCAGGAATTTGCCTAATTGCATCTAATAAAGGAAGGTTTATGGTAACTTGCTTAAAAACTGTCATTATGTCATTAAAGTTCGATTCCTTCTTTGTTGGTACTAATAGCTGAGGAAATGGGGATCTAGGTACATAATCAGACCTCTCAGGGACTGAGTTGGCATCATCAGAAATTTTGTCAGTTTCCTTAGCTAGTGGTCCTGAGGGGTGAACCACAGTATGTTCACTATCGGGCATGGTTACCTGATTGTCTACTATTCTGCCACTCCCAAGGGTTCTAATAGCATTCAATTGATTCGATAGTTTTGTACCTACTTCATGAACTCCTCTAGGATTGGGATTAGTCTGACTAGGGAACCTACCATTATCTCTCCCACTTAAGGTCTTAGCTATTTTGCCGACTTGAAGTTCTAACTTAGCAAGGCTCTGAGCATTAGTTTGAAAATTCTGCTTGGTTTCCTGTTGAAAACTAACATGGCTTTGTGCTAACATTTCCTGAGTTTTTGCTAACATCTTAATAGATTCCTCTAAGCTAGTGATAGACACATTTTTGTGTCCGATTTGTCTCGATTCTATGTATTGTTAGGGCTCATTTTTGTACTTATTATGGTGTTTTATTTATTTGTAGGTATTTTTGGCCAATAAACATTTTTGGAAAAAATTGGCTCGAAAAGTTGTCGGAAAGCACCCGGAGGAAATTTGCTATTCGGACTCTCACTTTGGATAAGGGGTAACCTAATTACTAAGGGGCATCCCATTTCCAGACAATTACTAATCCACCCCTACTCTGGATAAGGGGCAACCATCTTCAACATTAAAAAACCAGGATTTTTGCGGGAAACTAGGTGCAGTGAAGAACAGTTTTGGCAATCGTGATTTGGAGGAGTTTTAGGTCGATTAAAGCTCTGATTTTCATATGATAGCCTCCTTATGGGTCTAGGAATCTGATATGGGTGTTTAAATCGATTAGACTGGGCTCAATCGACGGATTTTTCTCACAACAGAAAATATGGAAAGTCACGTGTGTGATCTGTTTTAGGGAATTTCAGAGAGATTAAAGCGTTGTAAACCTTCCCAAAGATTTCTATCTATCTAAGAAAGAGTTTAGAATAAAAAGGAAAGCTCAGAAACGTGTAAAAATCCTAAAACAAGAAATTGCCGCAACTTGGCCGTGAAGAGAAGGAAAGAGATTTTGGAAGATTCGGGAGAGATTTAATCGGTATTTTTGATATAAATAGATGTCTTGGGTCATATAGAAGAGGTGTCGAGAGTTTGGGAACCTAAGGAGAGCCAGAGAAGAAGAAATCAGAGCTTTACCAAACTCAGTTTCTGCTGTTGCTGCTGCTGAAGAAGAAGAACGCGAAGAACATTGACGCTCGGTAAACAGTCGCAGAACAGTGTCGTTGTTTAACAACTGAAGAACATTAAGTTGTTCAGGGCAGTCTTATTCTAGGGTCTTGAAATCAATGACAAAGCAACAGTTTTTCTGTAACAGTTCCATTGTAACAGCTGTTTTACAACACCAATACACTGTTGCAAACAGTCTGTGTTACTACTTTTCACTCTTTTGATCATCTTTTGAGCAAAAAACACATATTTTGAGATCATGATTAATATGAGGAGCTAAACCCCATTGCTGAGGCGATAGAGGAAGCTATTTTTCCAACAAAAGTGGTATATTCTATGTTATCTTTTTATTTGCTAATTATATGATTATTTGCCTTGAACTATTATTGAATATGATTTTTATTTGAGTGATTGTGATCTATTTTGATGGAGTATGCTTAGTTTTAAGACTTTTGATGCTTCATACTTGGTATTTACAATTATTAGTTTTGAAAATCTACTTGTTGCAATATTTTACAATCAAATTAAACAAGAAAATTGCATAAATATAAGTATTGGTTTAATCACTTTGAACTTGGAAAATAGTGGAATCTTAGCCTCAGTGTTTCTTTTAGTATTGATATCATCTTTGATTGAGTTTGCTATAATTTTTAGTGAGTTTTCTATTTTAATATTAGAATTTAAGTCTAATTAATATCCTTCACAAGTCTGAGAATCGAACCACTTTTACCACTATCTACAAATCACATCAATTTTTGGCGCCGCCGACGCGGACTTGTTTTTAGGGTTTTAGATTTATTTTATTTTTTTTTATTTTTTTATTTTTGTCCTTTTTTATGTTTTTGGGTATTTATCTTGTGTCTACAGGTTCTGGATCATAAAGAAAATTGAGCCAAGGAGTTTGGTGATTTCATAAAGACTTGGAGCTAAAGATTAAAGCAAAAAGAACAGAAAAGAAGACAATTTTATTTTAGACAATTTTAGTTTAGGGTTTTGTTTATTTAAAAAAAAAACTGTATTAGGGTTTATTATTTTTGTAATTTTTCTTTATTTTTTTGGACTTTTGGACTTTGGGACATTTTTTTTATTACCCTACGGAAGGGTACTTTAAATATAAACTGTTTGCAGAGAAGGAGGACAATTACGATATTGTCTCTGCACCTTGGGTTCGTACACTAGACATCGGAGTCAGTGGCCCGAGTCGACTACAACCGATTCATCCCCCGTCTGGAACGGGAGGTAAGATTCTAAACACTCGCGAATCCCCTGTCAGCGAGTTACTGGACTCCTTCGTATGCATATATGTTGAGGACTGAATACGGACATTTTTTTCTAGTAAAGGGCAAGGCCTGGCCATACAAGATAAGGGTTCGGATTTCATCACCGTTCTCTTCTTGCCGCTTTAGGAACACGTAACCTACGCGAACCTAAGCCTAAAATTTTGACTAGAACGAGACCGATAGGGTAACGAGCTTAACAGGAAAGTCATTCGAAAAATATTGGTTACTCTTTTAAGCATACTTCGAAGTTCTTGACGGTTTCTGTAAGTTGAATGCGTGACTGCGCCGCCTTGTAATACCGGTGAGGCCTTGGGTATCAAAGCTCCACCGAGCTTCCCTCGCCTCTATTCAACTTACGTTAACTCGGATTGATTCCAGAGGGGTTTGCTTAAATTGTAACGAATTCCCGTTCGAAGGATTAGAAGCTGGTCTAGAAACAATCTAAGTGGAGCCATCATGTTTTGTTTGCTAGAAATCAATAGGTTTGATTTGGTTGAGTCGGCCTTGATCTGTGTTTGCTTACCCTTCCAATTTAGAAAATTCTATTGTATGCCTGAACGTAAAAGAGACGCACTAGGTAGATTTGTTAAAGAGAAACCTAGTAGTTCGAAGCGTCTCGATTACCTTAATCTAGAAAGTCCGGCTTTTGAAGAGTCTGTTTTTGAACGTTCTTTGACTGAGGAGAGAATCCTGTTGCTCCGATAGCGCCAGAAATGGCAACTTTGAAAGCTTTGTTGAATCCAACTAGGACTACCCGTCCTTCGTGTATTAAGTTAGCTGAAACGGAGGCACCCTATGAACTGAAACCTGGGACCTTACAGATGCTCCCAATCTTTTTAGGGAAAGAAAATGAAAACCCTTATTACCATGTTAGGGATTTTGAGGAAATTTGTAGTACTCTAAGAATTAGAGGCTTAGATGATGATGCTTTGAAACTTAGGTTATTCCCATTTTCCCTGAAAGATAAGGCCAAGTCGTGTGGTGTATAGTTTGGACTCCGAGTCAATTGAGACATATGAACAACTTACATCTGCCTTTTTCAATAAGTTTTTCCCTAGGCACAAAACATCGTCTATTAGGACGCAAATATGCACATTTTCACAACAAGAGGGAGAATCTTTATATAGGTATTTGGAAAGGTTCAATGATTTATTATCCCAGTGTCCTCATCATGGTTTAGAAAAGGTTAGGCTAGTTCAGATCCTTTATGAGGGTTTAGATTATTCCACAACGACCATGGTTGAGTCTCTATGCACTGGTGGATTTGAAAACCAAACTGTTGATGCGGCGATGGAATTTTTTAATGAAATCGCCGAAAAAACCCAGCAATGGGAAAATAGTAGGGCACCCCAGAAAACAATTCTTTTAAGTAGAGGAAACGTTAATAGGGTAGAAGGAGGCTATGAATCAGATGCCAAAATTGCTGCTATAGCAAAAAGGTTAGAAGCCTTAGAAGTGGGCCAGACTAGTGGTAGAGTGGAGCCTTTTTGGGAAGGCCAGAATATTGAAGAGCAGGCCAATGCTCTTTATAATAACACTAGATTTGATAACCGTCAAAAGATTGACCCATATTCAGAAACCTATAATCCTGGTTGGAGAAACCATCCGAACCTTTCGTGGTCTAAGGGCCAAAGTCAAGGTCAGTTTAGTAATTCTAATGCTCCCCCAGGTTTTGGCTATACTAAGAATCCTTCAGGACTAGCTCAGTTTCAGAATCAGTCAGATAAGAAAATCCTAAGTTTAGAGGAATCTCTCGCCTTGTTAACTCAGCAAACTGCAAAATTCCAGTTATCCGTAGAACAGAGTCTACAAGCTAGTAACAGGATAGGACAAGAAAATAGTCAGGCTATTTCCGAGTTAAAAACCCAGGTTGGTCTGATAAGTGATTCTTTGAGAGAAAAAGGTAAGTTTCCTAGTCAAACACAACCCAACCCTAGAGGAGTTCATGAATTAGGTGCAAAACCATCGAATCAATTGAATGTTGTTAGAACCCTTAGAAGTGGTAGAGTTGTAGACAATAAGGTAACCATGCCCGATAGTGAACATACTGTAGTTCACCCCTCAGGATCTCACCTCTCAGGACCAGTAGCTGAAGAGACTGATAAAGTTTCTGATGATGTGAATTCGGTTCCTGAAAGGTCTGATTTTAGGCCTAGAGCCCCATTTCCTCAGCTATTAGTACCAACAAAGAAGGAATCGA
This sequence comes from Papaver somniferum, assembly GCF_003573695.1. Taxonomy (NCBI): domain Eukaryota; kingdom Viridiplantae; phylum Streptophyta; class Magnoliopsida; order Ranunculales; family Papaveraceae; genus Papaver; species Papaver somniferum. The sequence continues at coordinate 236,463 of NW_020628818.1, forward strand.
ACTTTAATGACATAGTGGAGGTTTTTAAGCAAGTTACCATAAACCTTCCCTTATTAGATGCAATTAGGCAAATTCCTGCTTATGCCAAGTTCCTTAAGGATATGTGTACGCGAAAGCGAAAACTTAGCGTCCATAAGAAAGCCTTTTTAGCTAGTCACGTAAGTTCAATCATTCAGAACACCACAACTCCAAAGTACAAAGACCCAGGTTCTCCTACCATTGCTTGCACAATAGGTAACTTCCGGGTAGAAAAAGCTTTACTTGACTTAGGAGCCAGTGTGAACTTACTGCCATTCCATGTATACTTACAGCTAGGACTTGGTGAAATGAAACCTACTCAGATGACACTGCAGTTAGCTGATAGGTCTGTTAAAATCCCTCGAGGTGTTATCGAGGATGTTCTTATTGAGGTCGACAAGTTTATTTATCCAGTGGATTTCGTGGTCCTAGATACCCAACCTGTCCCTGACCCAGAGAACCAGATACCTGTGATTTTAGGTCGCCCATTTTTAGCTACGTCTAATGCGATCATTAACTGTCGAAATGGTGTGATGAGTTTATCTTTTGGTAATATGACTATGGAGATGAACATTTTTAATGTCAGTAAGCAACCTCATGAGCTAGATGACACATGTGTTGAGGAGGTGAACATGATAGAAGCCTTAGTTCAGGAGTCATTACCAAACATCTTGTCTGAAGACCCATTAGAAAGTTGTCTATCCCATTTTGGTTTAGATTTTGACGACGATAGCACTATTGAACAGGTGAATGCTCTATTAGATTCTACCCCTGTGTTAGACACTGATAGATGGAAAGCTAGGTTCGAACCGTTACCAGTTTCTGAGACTACCCTAATTCCTTCTTTAGAAGAGCCCCCAAAGTTGGACCTTAAACCACTACCCGATACTCTAAAGTATGTGTTTTTAGGCCCATCTGAGACTTTACCTGTGATTGTAGCTTCCAATTTGGATAGTGATCAGGAAAGTAGGCTAGTAAATGTACTTCAAGACAATAAGGAAGCTTTAGGGTGGACTATAGCAGACATTAAGGGTATAAGTCCTACTGTGTGTATGCATCAGATTCATTTAGAGGAAGACTCCAAACCTTCTAGGGAGATGCAACGTCGACTGAACCCTAACATGAAAGAGGTAGTTCGAAAAGAGGTGCTTAAGTTGTTAGATGCGGGTATTATTTACCCAATTTCAGACAGTAAGTGGGTCAGCCCTGTTCAGGTTGTCCCCAAGAAATCAGGTATCACTGTAGTCCAGAATGATAATAATGAATTAATCCCAACCCGAGTGACCACGGGATGGCGTGTGTGTATTGACTATAGGAAATTGAACAAGGTCACAAGGAAGGATCACTTTCCCCTTCCTTTTATCGACCAAATGCTAGAGCGATTAGCTGGACATAGTCACTATTGCTTCTTAGATGGCTACTCCGGTTATAATCAGATCGTTATTGCCCCAGAAGACCAAGAGAAAACCACTTTTACCTGTCCCTTTGGTACCTTTGCGTATAGACGCATGCCTTTCGGGCTATGTAACCCCTGCAACTTTTCAGCGTTGTATGATGAGCATATTTTCTGATATGGTAGAACGGTTCTTAGAGGTCTTTATGGATGATTTCAGTTTTGGTTCATCTTTCGATGAGTGCTTGCATCATTTGACATTAGTGTTGACTAGGTGTAAGGAAAAAAATTTAGTGCTTAATTGGGAAAAATGCCATTTCATGGTTAAATCAGGAATTGTATTAGGGCACATCGTCTCTTCAAAGGGTATAGAGGTAGACAAAGCCAAAGTTGACCTTATTAAGACTTTACAGGTCCCAAAAACCGTAAAAGATATTAGGTCATTCCTAGGGCATGCAGGTTTTTACCGTCGATTCATTAAGGATTTTAGCTTGATTTCTAGACCTCTTTGCAATTTGCTTGCAAAAGATGTTAAGTTTGTCTTTGATGATGCTTGTTTAGAGGCTTTTGAGAAGCTTAAAACTTTACTCACTACTGCCCCGATAGTCCAGGCACCTAACTGGAACCTACCCTTTGAGATTATGTGTGATTCTTCAGATTATGCTATAGGCGTCGTTTTAGGACAACGAGAAAACAAATTACTTCATGTGATTTATTATGCTAGCAAAACTCTGAATGATGCCCAAATGAACTACACAACTACCGAGAAGGAACTTTTAGCCATCGTGTTTGCCTTGGATAAGTTTAGGTCCTACCTATTAGGTTCTAAGATCATAATCTATACAGATCATGCTGCTTTGAAATACCTTTTATCTAAGAAGGATACCAAACCTAGATTGATTAGATGGATCCTATTGTTACAGGAATTTTCCCCAGACATTAGAGACAAAAAGGGTGCAGAAAATGTAGTAGCAGATCACTTGTCTAGGCTAGTTGTTGTTAGTTCCCCTAGTGATTCCCTTCCTATAAGGGATAGCTTTCCTGATGAACAATTGTTCTCTGTTTCCCAATCACCTTGGTATGCAAATATAGTGAATTATCTTGTTACTGGTCGAACCCCTCAACATTGGGGTAAGCAAGATCGTTCTAGGTTTTTAGCCGAGGTTAAGCATTTCTTTTGGGACGATCCTTATCTGTTTAAGTATTGTCCGGACCAGATTATTAGGAGATGTGTATCTGAGAGTGACCAGTCTAGTATTATCTCCTTTTGTCATGAACATGCATGTGGGGGTCATTTTAGTGCTAAGAAGACTGCTGCTAAGATTTTGCAGTGTGGATTTTACTGGCCTTCGTTGTTTAAAGATTCCCATAGTCATTGTGTTTCTTGTGAGCGTTGCCAGAAGTTAGGAACCATTTCCCGTAGAAATATGATGCCTTTGAACCCTATTTTAGTGATTGAGGTCTTTGATGTGTGGGGCATTGATTTTATGGGTCCATTTCCTATTTCGTTTGGTTATCTTTACATACTTGTCGCTGTAGACTATGTGTCTAAGTGGGTTGAGGCGGTTCCGTGTAGAACGAATGACCACAGGGTCGTAGTCCAGTTTTTGAAAGAGAATATACTTACACGTTTTGGTACGCCGCGAGCTATAATTAGTGATGGAGGTTCACACTTTTGTAATAGACCGTTTTCTTTTTAATGAAACAATACGGTATTACCCATAAAGTAGCAACCCCATATCACCCTCAGACTAGTGGTCAGGTAGAGGTTTCCAATAGGGAAATTAAACGTATTCTAGAGAAAACAGTTAATCCAAATAGGAAAGACTGGTCGTCGAGGCTTACTGATGCCTTATGGGCTTACCGTACTGCGTTTAAGACACCCATTGGAATGTCACCTTATCGTTTAGTGTTTGGCAAGGCATGTCACCTGCCTGTTGAGTTAGAGCATCGAGCCTATTGGGCTATTAAGAACTTAAACTTTTCACTTGACAAGGCAGGAGCTCAAAGAAAGCTCCAGCTCAATGAGTTGGACGAGATTCGTAGAGATGCATACGATAGTGCTAAGGAGTATAAGAACAAAATGAAACTTGTGCATGATAGGAATATTTTACGAAAGTCATTTTCTCCAGGTCAAAAAGTTCTTCTGTATGACACTCGTTTGCATCTATTCCCCGGGAAGTTGCGCTCTCGGTGGACCGGTCCTTTTGTGGTCCGTACTGTTTTTCCTCATGGCGCTGTTGAGATTGAGACACCAGATGGTAGTAGTTCTTCGAAGGTTAACGGTCAGCGATTGAAGCCCTTTTTAGAGCCTTTTCCTACAGGTGATGTTGAGGAGGTCCCTCTGGAGGACCCTGTTTACCTTGATTGACCATCGAGGCGATTTTGTATGTTGTATAATATTTTTGTAGGTTTTTGGTTACACTTCACCCAGGTACTATCTTTCCGACTTCTCTCTTTACTATTTCCTCATGTTACTTATATTTTTGGTACTGTTCTTTAATTAGAAACATTGAGGACAATGTTAGATTTAAGTTTGGGGGTGGGGTAGAACTTTTTTTTTCTTTTCGTTGCAATAAATAAACTCCAGAGCCTAGAAATTTATCCCTATTAAGGATGGCACTAACCAATCTAAGTGGATGGAAGCATTTTGGTTGTAGGAGTTGAGGAACCAATCTGACTAGATGGCAACATCTAAAGAGTCTATAAATAAAAGCATAGAGCTCAGGTGTTAGAAATAACATGATAGTTTCACCATATCTCGTTGAGTCCTTTTCACTTCTATTTTTATTTTGTTTTGTTTTTAGACTATGTTTCTCTAAGTGATTAGGTGGGGCTCACGATTCAAGTTGTTATCAATGCTAGGGTGAATTAGAGTGATTGAGATACAAAAAAAAAAAAAAAAAAAAGAAACTGAGACCAGACCATCATACCAACTGGAATAAATTCAATAAAGTCGACCACTGGAACCCTTATATATGTCAGTTGTGTTGACCTAGAGTTAGGATTATCGACCACTGGTACCCTTGTATATGCCAGTGTGTTGATATTAGTCAGACCGGTATCTCAGTCCATTAGGATAGGTTCGTTTTGGCGGAGGCCTTCAGACAGATATGAGAAACACCGTTCACCTAGTAAACATCAAAACCATCTATGTTTTTCTCTATATCCATCTTCTTGATCTATCCATGTGATTAGTTTTGACTCCGGATATTGATGTCCATAGTGCGACTATCTGAGTAGAGCTCTGTCACTTATATATGAATTTTAGTATGCTTGAGTGCAAACTCGTGTACAACAATTGGAATTTTGCATCAGGGTACTTCCTCCTGTAGTCAATAAGTATGCCAACCAAGGAGATTCTTTAGTGCCTTCCAAGGTTCTGTGTAGATAGTTAAGGTCTGGTGTATAAAGGTTTTGTGGGTATACCTCTGGTAAGCCCTCCGGAGACAACACTCCGCCACTAGGGACACCTAGGGGTTTAAAGGCTTATTGCATATGCTAAATGCAATCGACGATGCCTGCGACAGTGAGTTAGGATTTTATTTCTATTTTATTTTTGCTCGAGGACTAGCAAATAATAGGTTTGGGGGTATTTGATAGACACATTTTTGTGTCCGATTTTTCTCGATTCTGTATATTGTTAGGGTTCATTTTTGTACATATTATGGTGTTTTATTTATTTGTAGGTATTTTTGGCCAATAAAACATTTTTGGAAAAAAATTGGCTCGAAAAGTTATCGGAAAGCACCCGGAGGACACTTGCTATTCGGACCCCCGGTTTGGATAAGGGGCATCCCTAGGACACCCCTTATGGAATCTGCTAAAGGCACCCCTACTCTGGATAGGGGGCGCCCCTTTTTCTTCATCGTTCAAAAAAACAATTTTGGCGGGAAACTCAGTTATTACTTGTGTGAATTTGGGAGCATCAGTTGGACGTGAAATAACGAGATTCAATGGATGATTTTTGTTGGGATGGACTTCCTAGAGCATAACAGGGTTGGTATATGTGATTGGATCGGATAAATTGGGTTAGATCGACCGGGAGAAGGAAACAGAGGTGTTGTGGTCACGGGTTGCTGTTGGAATATTTTTTCGACAATTCAGGGAGATTAAAGTCTAGAAAAGCTTCCCCAACATTCGTAGTTATCTAATAAAGAGTTTGGAAGTATTGGGAGTGGTCAAATACGCGTGAAGAGAGTTTTGCAGGAAAAAAACTCTGAAACTTGTTGTGGAGATAAACCAAGATTTTGGGGGAGATTTAATCGAGCTGTGGCATATAAAAGGAGAGGGATAAGTCATATAAGGGGGACGATTCCTTTTAGAGAAGTTTAGAACACCACATAGCTCCAGAGATCGAGTTGCAGGAAAATACCTTATTCTACTGCTGCTGCTGAAGAGGAAGAACACGAAGAACATTGTTAATCGCACTTTGGGTAAGGGGTAACCTAATTACTAAGGGGGATCCCATTTCCAGGCAGTTGTTAATCGCACCCCTACTCTGGATAAGGGGCAACCATCTTCAACATTCAAAAACCAGGATTTTGGCGGGAAACTAGGTGTAGTGAAGAACAGTTTTGGCAATCGTGATTTGGAAGAGTTTTAGGTCGATTAAACCTCTGATTTTCATAGGATAGACTCCTTATGGGTCTAGGAATTTGATATGGGTGTTTAAATTGATTAGACTGGGTTCAATCGACGGATTTTTCTCACAACAGAAAATATGGAAAGTCACGTGTGTGACCTGTTTTAGGGAATTTTAGAGAGATTAAAGCGTTGTAGACCTTCCCAAAGATTTTTATCTATCTAAGGAATAGATTAGAATAAAAAGGAAAGCTCAGAAACGCGTAGAAATCCTAAAACAAGAAATTTCCGCAACTTGGCCGTGAAGAGAAAGAAAGAGATTTGGGAAGATTTGGGAGAGATTTAATCGGTATTTTTGATATAAATAGATGTCTTGGGTTATATAGAAGAGGTGTCGAGAGTTTGGGAACCTAAGGAGAGCCAGATAAGAAGAAATCAGAGCTTTAACAAACTCTGTTTCTGCTGCTGCTGCTGCTGAAGAAGAAGAACACGAAGAACATTGACGCTCGGTAAACAGTCGCAGAACAGTGTCGTTGTTTAACAGCTGAAGAACATTAAGTTGTTCAGGGAATTCTTATTCTAGGGTCTTAAAATCAGCGACAAAGCAACAGTTTTTCTGTAACAGTTCCATTGTAACAGCTGTTTTGCAACACCAATACACTGTTGCAAACAGTCTATGTTATTACTTTTCACTCTTTTGATCATCTTTTGAGCAACAAACACATATTTTGAGATCATGATTAATATGAGGAGCTAAACCCCATTGCTGAGGCGATAGAGGAAGCTATCTTTCCAACAAAAAGTGGTATATTCTATTTTATCTTTTTATTTGCAATAATTATATGATTATTTGCCTTGAACTATTATTGAATTTGATTTTTATTTGAGTGATTGTGATCTATTTTGATGGAGTATGCTTAGTTTTAAGACCTTTGATGCTTCATACTTGGTATTTACAATTATTACTTTTGAAAATCCACTTGTTGCAATATTTTAGAATCAAATTAAGTAAGAAAAATTGCATAAATATAAGTATTGGTTTAATCACTTTGAACTTGGAAATAGTGGAATCTTAGCCTCGGTGTTTCTTTTAGTATTGATATCATCTTTGATTGAGTTTGCTATAATTTTTAGTGAGTTTTCTATTTTAATATTAGAATTTAAGTCTAATTAATATCCTTCAAAAGTCTGAGAATCGAACCACTTTTACCACTATCTAAAAATCACATCAGCTAGTCATTTTATTTTCTGGGCCTGATGTATTCCTAGTGTAGACAAAACCTGGGGGAGCATTAGAATTATTAGACTGACCCTGACTCTGGCCCTTAGACCATGAAAAGTTCGGATGGTTCCTCCAATCAGGATTATAGGTTTCTGAATATGGGTCAAACTTCTGAAGATTATCAAACCTAGTGTTATTATATAGAGCATTGGCTTGCTCTTCATTATTCTGTCCATCCCAAAGAGGCTCCAATCTACCACTAGTGTTACCCACTTCTAAAGATTCTAACCTTTTCGCTATAACAACAATTTTGGCATCTGATTCATAGCCTCCTTCTACCCTATTAACGTTTCCTCTGCTAAGAAGAATTGTTTTCTGGGGTCCCCTAATACTTTCCCATTGTTGGGTTTTTTCGGCGACTTCATGCAAATATGTCATCGCGTCATCAACTGTTTGGTTCTCAAATCCACCAGTACACATAGATTCTACTGTGGTTGTGGTGGGATAATCTAAACCCTCGTAAAGGATCTGAACTAACCTAACCTTCTCTAAACCATGATGAGGACATTGGGCTAATAAATCATTGAACCTTCCCAAATACCTATACAAAGTTTTTCCCTCCTGTTGAGAAAACGTGCAGATTTGCGTCCTAATAGACGATGTTTTGTGCCTAGGGAAAAACTTGTTCAAAAAGGCAGATGTAAGTTCTTCATACGTTTCGATTAACCCGGAAGCCAAACTATATAGCCACGATTTAGCTTTATCTTTCAGGGAAAAGGGGAATAACCTAAGTTTCAAAGCATCATCATCTAAGTTTCCAATCTTGAGGGTACTACAAATTTCCTCAAAGTCCCTAACATGGAAATAGAGGTTTTCATTTTATTTCCCTAAAAAGATTGGGAGCAGTTGTAAGGTCCCAGGTTTAAGTTCATAAGTTGCTTCCGTCTCAGCTAACCTGATACATGAGGGATGAGTAGTCCTAGTTGGATTCAACAAAGCTTTCAAAGTTGTCATTTCTGGCACTATCAGAGCAACAAGGATTCTCTCCTCAGTCAAAGGACGTTCAAAAACAGACTCTTCAAAAGTCGGACTCTCTAGATTAAGGTAATCGAGACGCTTCGAACTACTAGGTTTCTCTTTAACAAATCTACCTAGTGCGTCTCTTTTACGTTCAGGCATACAATAGAATTTTCTAAATTGGGAAGGTAAGCAAACATAGATCAAGGTCGACTCAACCAAATCAAACCTATTGATTTCTAGCAAACAAAAAGCATGATGGCTCCACTTAGATTGTTTCTAGACCAGCTTCTAATCCTTCGAACGGGAATTCTTTACAATTTAAGCAAACCCCTCTGGAATCAATCTGAGTTAACGTAAGTTGAATAGAGGCGAGGGAAGCTCGGTGGAGCTTTGATACCCAAGGCCTCACCGGTATTACAAGGCGGCGCAGTCACGCAATCAACTTACAGAAACCGTCAAGAACTTCGAAGTATGCTTAAAAGAGTAACCAATATTTTTCGAATGACTTTCCTGTTAAGCTCGTTACCCTATCGGTCTCGTTCTAGTCAAAATTTTAGGCTTAGGTTCGCGTAGGTTACGTGTTACTAAATCGGGCAAGAAGAGAACGGTGATGAAATCCGAACCCTTATCTTGTATGGCCAGGCCTTGCCCTTTACTAGAAAAATAAATGTCCGTATTCAGTCCTCAACATATATGCATACGAAGGAGTCCAGTAACTCGCTGACAGGGGATTCGCGAGTGTTTAGAATCTTACCTCTCGTTCCAGACGGGGGATGAATCGTTTATAGTCGACTCGGGCCACTGACTCCGATGTCTAGTGTATGAACCCAAGGTGCAGAGACAATATCGTAATTGTCCTCCTTCTCTGCAAACAGTTTATATTTAAAGTACCCTTCCGTAGGGTAATAAAAAAAAATGTCCCAAAGTCCAAAAGTCCAAAAAGAAAAGAAAAATTACAAAAATAATAAACCCTAATACAGTTTTTTTTTTCTAAAAGAAAATAAACAAACCCTAAACTAAAATTGTCTAAAATAAAATTGTTTTCTTTTCTGTTCTTTTTGCTTTAATTTTTAGCTCCAAGTCTTTATGAAATCACCAAACTCTTTGGCTCAATTTTCTTTATGATCCAGAACCTGTAGACACAAGATAAAACCCAAAAACATTAAAAAAAAAATCTAAAACCCTAAAAACAAGTCCGCGTCGGCGGCGCCAAAAATTGATGTGATTTGTAGATAGTGGTAAAAAGAGTGTCGTTTCTCAGACTTGTGAAGGATTATTTTTAGACTTAAATTCAAAACTAAAATAGAAAACACAATAAAAATTATAGCAAACTCAAACAAAGATGATATCAATATTAAAAGAAACACTGAGGCTAAGATTCCACTATTTTCCAAGTTCAAAGTGATTAAACCAGTACTTATATTTATGCAATTTTCTCGTTTAATTTGATTCTAAAATATTGCAACAAGTAGATTTTCAAAAGTAGTAATTGTAAATACCAAGTATGAAGCATCAAAAGTCTTAAAACTAAGCATACTCCATCAAAATAGATCACAATCACTCAAATAAAAATCATATTCAATAATAGTTCAAGGCAAATAATCATATAATTATTGCAAATAAAAAGATAAAATAGAATATACCACTTTTTGTTGGAAAAATAGCTTCCTCTATCGCCTCAGCAATGGGGTTTAGCTCCTCATATTAATCATGATCTCAAAATATTTGTTTATGGCTCAAAAGATGGTTAAAAAGATGAAAAGTGATAATACAGACGATTCGCAACAGTTTGTTGGTGTTGCAGAATCACTATTACAGGGAGAAATAGTAGCTAAAGACCTAATGCAACTGCTGTGATGAACGCCACATAGGTTCTGCTGTGAAACAACGATAGTTTTCTGCGACAGTTGCTTGTGCGTCAATGTTCTTCGTGTTCTTCCTCTTCAGCAGCAGCAACAGAATAAGGTATTTTCCTGCAACTCGATCTCTGGAGCTCTGTGGTGTTCTAAACTTCTCTGAAAGGATTCGTCCCCCTTATATGACTTATCCTCTCTCCTTTTATAAGCCACAGCTCGATTAAATCTCCCCCAAAATCTTGGTTTATCTCCACAGCAAGTTTCGGAGTTTTTTTTCTGCCAAACTCTCTTCACGCGTATTTGACCTCTCCCAATACTTCCAAACTCTTTATTAGATAACTACGAATGTTGGGGAAGCTTTTGTAGCCTTTAATCTCCCTGAATTGTCGAAAAAATATCCAACAGCAACTCGTGACCACAACACCTTTGTTTCCTTCTCCCGGTCGATCTAACCCAATTTATCCGATCCAATCACATATACCAACCCTGTTATGCTCTAGGAAGTCCATCCCAACAAAAATCATCCATTGAATCTCGTTATTTCACGTCCAACTGATGCTCCCAAATTCACACAAGTAATAACTGAGTTTCCCGCCAAAATTGTTTTTTTGAACGATGAAGAAAAAGGGGCGCCCCCTATCCAGAGTAGGGGTGCCTTTAGCAGCTGCCTTAAGGGGTGTCCTAGGGGTGCCCCTTATCCAAACCGGGGGTCCGAATAGCAAGTGTCCTCCGGGTGCTTTCCGACAACTTTTTGAGACAATTTTTTCCAAAAATGTTTATTGGCCAAAAATACCTAAAAATAAATAAAACACCATAATAAGTACAAAAATGAACCCTAACAATAAATATAGTCGAGACAAATCGGACACAAAAATGTGTCTATCAATTACTTAGGATCGGTTACACCAATTATCAAAACCGGTCATACCAAATCATAAGTCAGGAATTGTGATTAGTTATACCAAGATACATAACCTAAGTTAAGATCGGTTCTACCATCTCACACATATTGGTCATCCAAAAATTTCCAATGAATAGCCGGACCAATAAAACTAATGATTTCCCTTTCGATTCATGAAACAAGTTCATGAACATATTTCCTTTAAACAAATGTAAAACATTGTTTCCTAGGATGAAATCTTCACCATAATGCATACACATAATCATAACACTATATACAAGATTATGTCGATGTCAGATTTACGAAGTTCAAAAGATAAGCGTCATACTTTATAGTCTAATTCCTTAGTATTATGATCATACTATTATGATCATGTGATAGACACATTTTTGTGTATACGTTTTTCTTAATTTCATGTATTGTTGGTACTCGATTTTTACACTAATATTTTGTTTTTATTTATTTTTAGGAAATAAACATTATCGGAAAAATTGGCTCGAAAAAGTGTTAAGGGCAACCCGGAGGACATTTACTATTCGGAGCTGTGTTGAGAGATTATCTTGTCACGGTTAGAATCAATATATTTTGAGAAATATGCATGTTGGAACACGTCAACACTAAACAAAAGCGTAATAAGCTAAAACAAGGAACAAATAAATTTTCGTTTCACTTACTGTTGGTGTTACTGTGGGAAATATACGTGCAGAAAAGAAAAAAATAGGAAATTATTCCCGAGAATAATATTCCTTCACTGTGAAGATTTTGAGGAGTAATTGGAGATATTTTACAGCTCATTCATGCGTGCAGAAAAGAAAAAAATAGGAAATTATTTCCGAGAATAATATTCCTTCATTGTGAAGATTTTGAGGAGTAATTGGAGATATTTGTGGTTACTGTTGGGTTATAAATAGCCCTGAGATGTAAGAGAAGGGGGATGAGTGATTAGGGAGTGAGTAGGAAGTGATTAGGGGAAAAGTTTTAAACACCCGATTTTCATCATTTTCTCTCCATTTTATCTTTGTAAACAATTTTTGAGCAATGAAATCATATTTTGAGCGTGTTTCCAACATGATGAGCTAAACCCAATCCTTGGGGCGACGGAGGATGCTATCTTTCCAATGAAAAAGTGGTAATTCCTAATTGTTTAATTTGTGCAATTTTTATTTATGATTATTTTCCTACATTGAAAATAGATTTTATGGTTTTTGGTTAAACAATTGTATTTTCTTTTGATGGAACATGCTTAGCCTAGGGTTTTGATGTCTCATGCTTTGGATTAACATTTGTTGTTTCTAAAAATCTACTTTTGCAATAGTTGAGAATCAATTTGAACGTGTGAAATTGCATGATTATAATTAGTATCACTTTGGAATTGGTAAATAGCGGAATCCTAGCCCCGGTCTATCCATAATTCTCACAACATCTTTTAAATTTAGTTCGCTATTTTTATTTTAAAAAAATCTAAAAATCCGCTTTCATCACAAGTCTCAACGAACCTTTTTACTACAACAACTTGAAAACACATCAAATTTTTGGCGCCGCCGACGCGGACTTGTCTTTATGCTAGAGTTTTTAGATTTTTTTTTTAGGTTTTTATTTTTATTTGTTCTTCTTTACGTTTTTTGGTTTTTGTCTTTTTCTTTCAGATTTTGGAATTTGGAGCGTTAGAAAATTTTGCCAAAGCTTTTGGTGAATACTTAAAGACTGGAGTAAAAGGCAAAGCGAAAGGAGCGAAAGAAGAAGATTTTTTTTTTATAAAAAAAGAGAGAAAAAAAAAGAGAGACATTTTTATTTTTGTAGATTTTTATTTTTTTTAGACTTTCTTTTTCTTCTGCACTTTATATTTTTGGACTTTGGACTTTAAATTTTGGGACATTTTTTTTTAAACCCTACGGAAGGCTAGTTTAAATATAAACTGTTTGCAGAGAAGGACGGTGATTACGATATCATCTCGGCCCCTCGGGTTCGTACATGACATAGGAGTCGTGGCCCGTGTCGACTACAAAGGTTCATCTCCCGTCTGGTACGGGAGGTAAGTTTGTCGAAACACTCGCGAATCCCCTGTCAGCGAATTACTGTCTTCCTTCATATGCATATATGTTGAGGACTTGAAAACGGCTGCTTTAATTTCCTAGTAAAGGGCAAGGACTGGCCATACAAGATAAGGGTTCGTATTTCATCACCGTTCTCTTCTTGCCCGCCTTAGGAAAACGAAACCAAACGCGAACCTAAGCCTAAAATTTTGACTAGAATGAGACCGATAGGGTAACGAGCTTAACAGGAAAGTCATTCGAAAGATATTGGTTACTCTTTTAAGCATACTTTGAAGTTCTTGACGGTTATTGTAAGTTGAATGCGTGACTGCGCCACCTTGTAATACCGATGAGGCCTTATCAAAGCTCCACCGAGCTTCCCTCGCCTCTATTCAACTTACTTTAACTCGGATTGATTCCAGAGGGGTTTGCTTAAATTGTAACGAATTCCCTTTCGAAGGATTAGAAGCTGGTCTAGAAACAATCTAAGTGGAGCCATCATGCTTTTTTTTTGCTAGAAATCAGTAGGTTTGCTTTGGTGGAGTCAGCCTTGTTTGTGTTTGCATAGAACATCCCTTTCTTTTTAGGGATTTCTTTTTGATTTTGTATTTCTAGTGTATGCCCGAAGTTTTTAAACGGGGTTGGAAAAGAAACACTCTAGGTCGTTTGATTAGTGAAAAACCTAGTAGTTCTTCTTGTGAAGACGGGGAGCTCGAAGACTGTTCTTTTGAGAGCCTCGTTTTTGGAAACTTCAGTTTTGAGAATCTGTCTCTTTGTGAGGAAAGTACCCCTAGTACTCCTAGTCCTTTGGTAGTGCCAGAAATGGCAACTTTGAAAGCTTTGCTAAGCCCAACTAGGACCTCTCATCCGTCTTGTATCAAGTTAGCTGAAACCGAGGCAAATTATGAACTGAAACCTGGGACTTTACAGATGCTCCCAATGATTTTAGGGAAGGAGAATGAGAACCCCTATTTTCATGTTAGGGAATTTGAGGAAGTTTGTAGTACTTTGAAAATTAAAAACCTAAGTGATGATGCGTTGAAACTTAGGTTATTCCCCTTTTCCTTAAAAGATAAAGCCAAATCTTGGTTGTATAGTTTGGACTCTGAGTCAATTGAAATCTATGAACAACTTACTTCTGCCTTTATACATAAGTTTTTCCCAAGGCATAAAACATCGTCTATTAGGACACAAATATGTACTTTTGCCCAAAAAGATGGAGAATCTTTATATAGGTACTTATAATGGTTCAATGACTTGATATCTCAATGTCCTCATCATGGTTTGGAGAAGGTTAGGTTAGTTCAGATCCTCTACGAGGGTTTAGATTATTCAACAACAACCATGGTTGAGTCCTTATGCACAGGTGGGTTTGAGAATAAAACTGTCGATGAAGCGATGACATTTTTGAATGAAATCGCCGATAAGACCCAACAATGGGAAAATAGTAAGGAACCCCAGAAAAAAAAAATTCTAAGTAGAGGAAATGTTAATAGGGTAGAAGGATCTTATGAGTCAGATGCCAAAATAGCAGTTATAGCCAAAAGGTTAGAAGCCTTAGAATTAGGTCATTATAGTGGTAGTAGTGGAAGAAATGAGCCTTTTTGGGAAGGCCATGCTGTTGAAGAGCAAGCCAATGCTCTTTATACCAACACTAGGTTTGATAACCAACAGAAGTTTGACCCATATTCAGAAACCTATAACCCTGGCTGGAGAAACCATCCAAACATTTCTTGGTCCAAGGGCCATAATCAAGGTCAGTCTAGTAATGCTCAGGTTCCCTCAGGTTTTGTCTATACTAAGAATCCTTCAGCTCCGGCACAGTTTCAGAACCCTTCGAATAAGAAGATTATGAGTTTAGAAGAGTCTCTTGCTTTGTTAACTCGTAACACTGTGCAGTTTCAGCAATCTGTTGCTCAAGGTTTAGAAGAAAATAAGAGAACATGTCAGGCTAACTCTCAGGCTATTTCCGAGTTGAAAACCCAGGTTAGTCTGATAAATGAGACATTGAGAGAAAAAGGAAAGTTTCCTAGTCAACCACAACCCAACCCTAGGGGAGTCCATCAAATATCTTTAGCTGGTGAGAAATCATCAAACCATGTGAACTCGATAACAACCCTTAGGAGTGGTAAAACGATAGACAATAAGGTAGCCATGCCTAGTGGACATATTGTAGTTCCACCTTATACTTCCCAAGAGGAGCCCGTAGACGAGGAAACTAAAGCAGTCTCTAAGGATTCCTAAGAAATTCCTGATAGGTCTACCTTTGTGCCTAGAGCCCCATATCCACATTTGTTAGCCCCAACAAAGAAGGAGTCGACTTTCAACGAGATAATGGAAACATTTAAGCAGGTGAACATCAACATTCCGCTATTAGAAGCAATTAGGCAGATGCCTGCTTATGCAAAGTTCCTTAAAGATCTTTGTACACGAAAGCGTAAGCTTAATGTCCATAAGAAAGCTTTTTTAGTTGGTCAGGTAAGTTCCATTCTTCTGAACCAAACACCCCCTAAGTAAAAGGATCCTGGATGCCCCACCATATGTTGTGCGATTGGTAATCACATGGTCGATAAAGCTTTACTTGACTTAGGATCTAACGTTAACTTACTCCCGTATCATGTATACACCCAGCTAGGTCTTGGTAAGTTGAAACCGACTAAAATGACACTACAATTAGCTAATAGGTCTGTCAAAGTCCCTCGTGGTGTCATAGAGGATGTTATGATTGAGGTTGATAAGTTTATTTATCCTGTGGATTTCGTTGTTCTAGACACCTAGCCTGTTCAGGACCCAAGTCGTCAAATCCCAGTGATTTTAGGTCTCCCATTTTTAGCCACAGTTAACGCTGTCATCAACTGTAGGACTGGGCTTATGAACATATCCTTTGGTAATATGACCACTGAACTAAATGTCTTTAATGTTACTAGACAACCTTTTGAGAACGATGATTTAGAAGAAGTGAATATGATTAGCACTTTAGTTCAGGATTTGGTTCAGGATAATTGGCTTGACACTTTACTGGTAGATTCTTTAGATGATTTTGAGGAAACCATTCTCTTAGATCAGATATGTGATCAATCTTTAGAAGAAGCTCTTGAGTATTTTAAAGATTCTATGAACCCAGAAATTCAGGCAATAGTTTTAGGTTTTTCTGAGAATAATGATGACCCTAAGTTTGGGGGTAGAGAACTAGAAGAATCTCTTGAGTATTTTAAGGACTCTGAAGATCCGGAAATTCAAGAAATAGTTAGAGGTTTGTCTGTGAACCCTAAGTTCGGGGGTAGTGATGGTTCTTGTGATTGTATCGTATCCCTAATTAGAGTCCCTAACTTGGGACTCGAGCCTTGTACATCTGAGATATTACTTGAGTCTTTTCAGAATCCGCAACCCGATCCTCCTGATACTGTCCAGGAGGTAACCCAGGTATTAGAGACCCAATTTTCGGATGAATCTATTTATCGAGACACACATATGAATTTCAATTACGCATCGCGGATAAACCCAGTTGTCTTGACAGAAACCTTAGATGAGGACGTGCTCCTTCTTTTCATTTTTCTGAATCAGTGCAGTTGTCTTATACTGGTGTCAGCTCTATTTGGTATTATGGACCCACAATTGTTTCGACTATTGATATATGACTTTGGAAGGTGACAATATTTGTTGAGGTATTTGATGTCTAGCTAAAGACTTTAAATTTAGCATTTCCTGGGAGGTACTCATGCTTACAGTAATATCCTTCCTTATTTCTTTTTCCATCCATCAAGTGGTAACAGTTTCTTATTGTTCATGCTTTTAATTTCATCTTTAGAACATTGAGGACAATGTTAGATTTAAGTTTGGGGGTGGGGAAGAAACTTTTTGTTAACTCTTAGCTGCAACAAATAAACTCCAGAGCCTAGAAATTTATGTTTATTAAGGTTGGCACTAACCAATCTAAGTGGATGGGAACATCTTGGTTGTAGGAGTTGAGGAACCAATCTGATTAGATGGAAAAATCTAAAGAGCCTATTCATAAAAGCACAGATCTCAGGTGTTAGAATTAAAAAAAAACATGGTAGTTTCGCCATATCTCGTTGAATCCTAATCCTTCTGTTTTTATTTTTTAAGTGATTTGGTGGGGCACATGATTCAAGTTGTTACCTTTGCTAGGGTGGAATAGAGTGATTGAGATACCAACATAAAAAAATGAAAAAAAAAATGAAAGAAAATGAAAAAAAAAAAAGAAAAAAAAAAGACCAGACCATTAGACCAACCGGAATAAATTCAATAAAGTCGACCACTGATGCCCTTGTATATTCCATTTGTGTTGACCTAGAGTTAGGTTTATCGACCACTGGTCCCCTTGTATATGCCAGATGTGTTGATATTAGTCAGACCGGTATCTCAGTCCATTAGGATAGGTTCACTTTGGCAGAGCCTTCAGACAGATATGGGAAACACCATTCACTTTTAACCATCTCTTTATCCATCTTCTTAATCTTTCCATGTGATTGGTTGACTCCGGTTATGATGTCCAGAAACTATCTGAGTAGAGCTCTGTCACTTATATATGAATTATAGTATGTTGAGTGCAAACTCGTGTACAGCAATTGGAAATTCGCATCAGGGTACTTCCTCCTATAGTCAATGTGTGTATGCCAACCAAGGAGATTCTTTAGTGCCTTCCAAGGTTCTGCGTAGATAGCTAGGGTCTGGAGTAATGGTTTTATGGGTACACCTCTGCTAAACCCTCCGGAGACAACACTCCGCCGCTAGGGCCACCTAGCGGTTTAACGGCTTGTTGCACGTGCTAAATGTAGTCATTTTATTTTCTAGATTAGTTTTGCTTGAGGACTAGCAAATAATAAGTTTGGGGGTATTTGATAGACACATTTTTGTGTATACGTTGTCCTTAATTTCATGTATTGCTGGTACTCGATTTTTGTACTAATATTGTGTTTTTATGTATTTTTAGGAAATAAACATTTTCGGAAAAAATTGGCTCGAAAAAGTATTAAAGGCAACCCGGAGGACATTTATTATTCGGAGCTGCGTTGAGAGATTATCATGTCACGAGTTAGAACCAATATATTTTCGAGAAATATGCATGTTGGAACACGTCAACACTAAACAGACGCGTGATAAGCTAAAACAGGGAACAAATATATTTTCGTTTCACTTACTGTTGGTGTTACTGTGGGAAATATACGTGCAGAAAAGAAAAAAATAGGAAATTATTCCCGAGAATAATATTCCTTCACTGTGAAGATTTTGAGGAGTAATTGGAGATATTTTACAGCTCATTCATGCGTGCAGAAAAGAAAAAAATAGGAAATTAATTCCGAGAATAATATTCCTTCACTGTGAAGATTTTGAGGAGTAATTTGAGACATTTGTGGTTATTGCTGGGTTATAAATAGCTCCTGAGATGTAAGAGAAGGGGGATGAGTGATTAGGGAGTGATTAGGGAGTGGTTAGGGGAAGAGTTTTAAACACCCGATTTTCATCATTTTCTCTCCATTTTATCTTTGTAAACAATTTTTGAGTAATGAAATCATATTTTGAGCGTGTTTCCAACATGATGAGCTAAACCCAATCCTTGGGGCGACGGAGGATGCTATCTTTCCAATGAAAAAGTGGTAATTCTTAATTATTTAATTTGTGCAATTTTTATTTATGATTATTTGCCTCGATTGAAAATAGATTTTATGGCTTTTGGTTAAACAATTGTATTTTCTTTTGATGGAACATGCTTAGCCTTGGGTTTTGATGTCTCATGCTTTGGATTAACATTTGTTGTTTCTAAAAATCTACTTTTGCAATAGTTGAGAATCGATTTGAACGTGTGAAATTGCATGATTATAATTAGTATCACTTTGGAATTGGTAAATAGCGGAATCCTAGCCCCAGTCTCTCCATTATTCTCACAACATCTTTTTAATTTAGTTCGCTATTTTTATTTTAAAAAAAGTCTAAAAATCCGCTTTCACAAGTCTCAACGAACCTTTTTACAACAACTTGAAAACACATCATCATGTCACATCACTAGGGTATTATACAATATGTACAGTATATACATCTTCACAGTTATGTTTTCAATATAGCACGACTTGAAAGATACGTTAGGAATGAAACATTTCAAGGAAATATTACTAACCTCAAGTGGAAGGATGATGTCGTCGTTGTAGTTCGTTACTTCTTCACATTCTTCGGGTCTTTGGAGTAATACTTGTATGTCTCAATATTCCTAGACTTTCTAGTAAGGATGGCAACGGATAAATATCCGGCGGATATTGGCAGTTCCGATAAGGTTAAGGTTAAGAATTATCGGATATACGATATCCGATAACATCCGACGGATATCAAAAAATCCAATTCGATAAGGTTAAGGTTAAGCTACCGGATATCAGATTTTTAGCCGTTAAAATCCGATAACTAGGAAAAGAACTAACAGCTCGAAAAAAATAGAGTCTTTGTCTTTTTAAGTTCAAAATGTTCCGTGAAAAGTACAAACCCACAAAAGCACAATGTTTAGAGTTAAAGAGTTTACTCTCAGTCCAGTGAATGCAAAAGAAAGTACACAACATGCTATAATAAAGCCAAAAAACCAAAAAACCAATGCCTAACAGTCACAGAGGCTAACAATGTCAGCACGCTAGTGAGTAGTGTAACTTAGTGTGATCTTGCTTGGCTGCCTGGTATGTTGTATCATTGCATTAACTTCACTTCAGTCCACGATTTCCGTATCTACATTCACAAATCACAAAGAATCACTTGATAAGAAAATTCTGACATCCAACATTTCAGTTTCTCAAAGCTTTCACCACTATAAGCAACAGTGCAACACACATACCCACATGCTAACCAAGAAAAAGATATGCAATCTAAAAATTCACAGAGGTAACAAGGTGCAAAGAGATAAAGGAGAGCGACAATGAGGGTAGAGAACTAACAGCCACAATCAGAACACCAAGATGGTTAGTATGCAATCAGTTGAAATAAGTTTGTAGTGCAGCAAGCATTTGGAGAAACACACTTGGCTATTTTCTGAGTAGTGAAGATTTAAAACCTGCAGAAGTTGTCAGGCATGCAGACATTCTTTCTCTGGCGTATATACCATGTAGGCATAAAAACTATCACGGCATTTTTCTATTCAGTTAAGGGAAATAATGTCTACAATGAAAACAAAGGGAGCTGCAGAGTACAGTTCTAAGGAAATATTGCACTCGAAATTATAGAACACTTCTAAGGAAATCCTCCAAGCAGATATTTCGGCATAAGCATATCCACCATCATAACGCATAAAGAAAAAAATGCCTATGTTTTTCAACTAAAATGCGTAAGACTAGTTGTTATATGCTCAACCTTTCAGTTGTATGCAAAGCTGACTAAGCTGACTAAGCAAGTTTCAATTGTATTACATGAGGAAACGTTCAAATTATCCTGAAAGGTTCAGAACACTTGAGCCAGCTGTATGCATACACAGGAATTCAATATGCTTGAGATAGAAAATGAATAAGTACTGTAAGACAAGAAAGAATACTCAACATATCCTGGATTACCC
The DNA here is from genome assembly GCF_003573695.1 of Papaver somniferum. NCBI lineage: Eukaryota > Viridiplantae > Streptophyta > Magnoliopsida > Ranunculales > Papaveraceae > Papaver > Papaver somniferum. Next base: position 257,033 of record NW_020628818.1, read on the forward strand.
CTTTCTGCAACATCGCAACCTGCAGCCGCAGGGCAGGAGGAGCTCACCACCTTCCTGATACCCAATTCGAAGAAATTGAATACTTTCAGATCATATAATTTTAGCCTTAAACATACTCACACTAGGTTAAAGAGTGAAGAGCTTCGAATCAAATTTTATCCTGAAAGGTTCAGAACACTTGAGCCGGCTGTATTCATACACAGGAATTCAATATGCTTGAGATAGAAAATGAATAAGTACTGTAAGACAAGAAAGAATACTCAACATTTCCTGGATTACCCCTTTCTGCAACATCACAACCTGCAGCCGCAGGGCAGGAGGAGCTCACCACCTTCCTGATACCCAATTCGAAGAAATTGAATACTTGCAGATCATATAATTTTAGCCTTAAACATACTCACACTAGGTTAAAGAGTGAAGAGCTTCGAATCAAATTTTGCTTCTAAGAAACCATAATTCCCTCTTTGCACAACCTCCAGTCATCTAAGCTTCTATAATTGTTCTATTTCGCAAGTTTATAAATACCCCTCCAAAACAATTCCAAATTATCTCACTGCGACAGAACCATACAGAATATGGGGTATTGTATCCTGACTATCACCATAAATGTAGCATCTAAAGGCCAAAGAAAAACCCTTTTACTTCAAATTATCATCTTGTACCTAGTTGTGCAAACTAAAACTGTACACATTTTCAAGTCATAAATAAAACAATAGCACGCTCGCACAGATAGGTCCCTTAATGTACAAGATTTCCTACAGTAGGGCAAATGGTCGGCCTAAAATCTTTAACGTCCACAAATTAACAATAGCAGCACAGTGCTCAAAATCTTACATAAATGCACCCTAGAATACTTACTACAAAACAACAGTAGAAAAGGGGTGGGACTGATTAGTTTGATTAGACAACAAAGGGCAACCAATGGGATCCTATCATCTTCTCCTATACAGTAGACATTAGCAAGCATCTAACGAGAAGGATCCAACGGAAGCTTATCGGGAACATGTAAACAAGAACACGATCATAAAGAAGATGTAGTATTCATCCCATCCTTATATACTACAAGACGGACTACCAACAGTACCCCCCAAAGCTAACACGAGCAGCCATCTACACCCACAGTACTTAGCACAGGCAAAAAAGAACAGGACTCTTACACAGACCCTCCCTTGTGTATCCTAAACTTCTCTAGAAGTTCTAATGGATATTATCTCAATTTCCAGATATTACTAACAATTTACACAAACCTAGAAAACAAAAATCAAATTGAACCCAGCAAATAATTATATGACCAAGAAATCATTCAATCACTTCAATGGGTTATATTCAAACATAAATCAGAAAGAACTGTTCTAGAGAATCAATTAGAAAAGTCAAACTGAAAAGTGAAAACCCTAGAAGAGGGAGGGATTTAAATCGAACGGATATAGAAAAAGCAAACCCCTAACTATCAATATTAAGTTATTCTTCGACCTCATATTCCAGTTCAGTTTAAACCCATCGCAAATCTTTCATCCATACAGAAGCCCTAATTTTTTATTGCAACACATAAACCCTAATTTCATAAGAATTGAACATAGAAATCGAACAAATTAAAAGAGAAATCATTAACAACATAAAGGGGGAGCGAATCAATACCTGATTGAAAAATTAATTATTTGAGAAGTGAGAACTGAATGATTCATCGAGAGGGGGGAGCGAGACTGAGAACATAGTGAGAAGAGAATAAAAAAAGAAAAGGTAAATGTCTTCTCTTCTCTCGACTCCTAGACACTAAAATTACTAGTACGCCCTGCCCTATCGGATAGAGCCCAATCTGGTTCTGATAGGTTAAGGAGGAAATATCCGACAAGTTATCGGATTCGGATATCCGGTATCCGATATAACGGTAAAATCTTATAGGATCTCGAATAATCGGAAACGGATCCCGGATATCGGTCATCCATTGCCAACCCTACTTTCTAGTATAACCTACATGAAGTTAGCTCTAGTATTTAATCAAACGACTCTAGATGAGTTTTGATACTAAAATATGACAACCAAACTTGACATACCAACGCTTTGTGAGTTCAACCGAGCTATGCTCTAGCATCAACACTTGTGAGTTCGACTGACCAATGCTCTAACACATGAAATTATCTCATGAACTTACTTAGAGATGCAAGTACTTTTGTTTGAACTTTAAGCAACCTAGCCTTAATCATCACTATAAACAGAAGACTCTCTGCCACAAATATCTCCAATCTCGACAAGCTGTACATCTTTCTAGATGCAAAGAGTCGTCCTCCATGAAGTTAGTTTTCTTCGGGAAACGTAATTAGCTTACGACTTAAATACTTCACCTAGGATTCTTGAAGCACCATTTTAATTATCTTTTACTTGATAAATCCGGTATTTTATCTTGATCATCATAGTTTTTGTTTATTCTAAGGTCATTCTCTTATGATATATAAGATCATTCGAGAACTATAATTCGAGGAATAACATTAAAGAAGTTATAAGGAGTTTTTCATTTCAGATCTTGTAAGTTCAACAACATTATGATCTATGCAGGTAGAATCAATTAGGTGTATCTATTAGTTTTGAAGAGTATAAATTCTAATTGTTGGGAATTGATTTATTGTCTTTTTATTCCTAAAGTTCCCTCAAATAAAAAATTCCACTACCTTGATTAAAATTTGAAGAAAAACAAATATGTCTCATATAGGAGAAGGGATAATAGTATTCTTCATGAAAGACCATGGAACAACTCCTTCGCTTATAAAGGACGTCATCTAGTGGAATCAAGTTTGTAGGTTCTTGCGAGATACAAGAGATATGTGGGCACAACTGCAGCTGAATATCTTAAGGGTATATTTGGTCTCAACTACATTCCAGTCTGAAGTTTGATAGTAGGTTGATGTATACAACGGCTTAATATAAGATGTGTTCGAAAACGAGGTTTCATTTTATTTTATTTTTTTCTATATTGCAATATCCCTTGTTAACAAATTTTATGATGTCTTGTTTTTTCCTTTCCATATTATATCGTTTATCATGTAATTGAAATATCACAAGAAGAACGTTATTCAACCTAGACAGATTTTCTCGTAGATAAAAATCTTACAAGACTTGTTCTTGTTGAATTCATATCTTGAAATAAAGATCAAACAAGGTTTTATCTTGCTGAACTTGGATCTTGAAGTTTGACGAGATCATTTTCGATTGACCTTGTGGATTTGTATCTTAATCAGTTAGATAATCCAAAGGATTCTTATATTCACATTATGAATACACATCTTGTCACGACTAGTTTCTTGCATAATTAAGATCTGAACGTATTGATTATATAAGAATTGTCGATACAGGTTCACGAACGAAAAAGTTGGTAGTATTTTTAGTATGGTTTTTAATTTACCAATAAAGAACTACGTTAGTGTACTTAGTACGGTCTTTTATTCAATAACACTCTGAGGCTAAAACAACCCTTGTGCGAAGTTCTTCGCTCTCTTCAAGGCATTTTGTCTTGTATATACCTTGAGAAGATTTACTAGACAATTGCATAATAAGTTTATCAACTCTCATGATACATTATGTATGATTTTTATATTGGAAAGGAATCCCTAATTAACTCTATACTCTGTACTCTTAAAAAGAATTTGTCCTCTTGATAAATTACTTCACTTGAAAGAACGAGGTAATGACATTTTCAAGAGAATACTAGAGTAAGTCTTTCACAAGAAAACCAATTGAGAATTCAAATTGAAAGTTCAATAGATGATCTTATTAATGCTCTCAATAAGATTGAAGAGATAAAAGAAATGATATGAAATCTAAAACCACTATGCGACTGCACGAATATCCTTAAATTTTTCCCATCAATAATTCTAGAAAATAAGGTTATCTCTCAATAATTGAAATGCAATGAAATAATTCCTCTAGTAACGAGGAAAAGAAGAGAATATTTTGCCCCTCTCTAAACAAGTTACCCTGTCATCTAATTAATAAATCCGATATTTTTAAAAGTCAAAAACACTGTTATACTACTATGGAAAAAAGGGTCACATCCAGAAATGGTGCAACAAATTGTCTAAAGAAGATTGTCTAAGCATGGAAACTTCTCCCCCTGTTTCCATAACGAAATCTTATTATTGGGAGATGAAAGGGCATCTCAATAAAGATTGCACATTCCAATTAGAGCAAAAAGAATCATCGATTCACAAAACTCTTTGAATCGTATTCTTAAAAGTATAACAGATATTAAATCTAAATTTTTATAGTTCACATAAAAAATATGTCTGGACCTTGCACTTTTGGACATGTTGTTCTCAATCAAGAAAATGTTGTTCATCACAACAATAAATATTTCTTTTTCTATTATTAAGGAAAAAACATAAAGCTTGATCCATATGTTATTAAATCATCTTAGACGTTGTTTCCAGGATTGTCTAAACTCACTTCCAGGGGAACAATTGAAGACGTGCACAATGTAATTTCTGGGGTACAAGGTCCTCATCAAGAAGTTGAGACAAGATTAAAACATGTTTAAAAGCAGGTAAACTCGAGTAAGTCTTCTAAAATCATTTCTTATTGATGACAATTAATTCCATGATAATCTTTGTAGATATGTTAAATGTAAGATTAACAAAGGGAAAAACAAGCAAAACACCTAAGGTTAGTGATTTCACGACCTATATATAGTAAGCAGAAAAAGTGCCCACCGAACACAATTTGATTGTGTTGGAATCAACATACTCGTTCTTGAGATTGACAAAATGAGGAATGGATAATGGATAGAGATGTTATCTTATTAAAATAATCTTTACATATCCTTGTATTCTCACTCGTTATATTAAGAGATATCTTGGTTTCTCACTTTTACTGTTATTGTATAACATTAAGCGATTTGATGGGATACTAGTATTAGATCGATGTCTCTTTGAAAATTTTGTGTATATTGTATAATTCATGCCACTACTTCTTATGAAAACAATAATTTTATCTCTAATTGTTGAGCCAAAATTGCTCCAAAGAGATTTATCCATATCCATGAGATGATCTCATTTTAATGGTCTTACAACTAAAAATCCCAAAGTGGTTGTCATTGTCGTCTTCAACGCACCTATAAAAGGATAAGAGCTAAAATATAGGAAAATCCGACTCAAGGTGTTACCATAATATCGCTAACAGCGAGCCAAAATGTAATGAACTGATATGGGTATCAACACTTCTTATATATATGCTCTTTTTTATAATTCTCCTTACATTTGGCTATTAAGGTAAGAATGGAGAACAAGATCCATGAAGATGACTATGATGTAATATAAAGAAACATATGCGCTTAGATAAGTCAATCTAATCATAAAATCGATATATAAACGAGGTTTTCCTAATGACAAAAAAATATTTCAAACAATTACGTCGTTCACCTTAGTGCAACATGCACATTCCTCTACGAAAGGTTTTTGTGACAAATAAGATCTTTTGATTATGTTTTTGAAAAATTCATTATTGGGTCTAATACCTCTTTTCTATAGAATTTCCTTAGAAATTATTGAGATCTTTGCAAGTCTTGTGTCCCCGCTTTGTGGACGGATCCTTAACACAATGACTAAAAAGAAGTTGTGAAACCCCCATTTCCTGTTTTGACCCATCTCAAAATCCTGAAAGAATTGCTTTTAGAAATAGACTTGTCTTTCCTAATTAACAAAGTTTGAAAACCACGGGAGGTTCTTACTTTAGAAAATCCTTTATTGCCCGGTTACTTATTATTTTTAGAATATGTTAATTTTCTTCTTTGTTTCTCAAATAATTCTCACCATCAATTAGTAAAGAACTATAATTGTAATAATATTGCGAGAAAAGTATTTCTTCCATGTGTGAAAAAATGTTATTTTTATTTATTTATTTATCTTTTGTTTGATTTTTTATTTAGACTTAAAATATGTCAAACCGAAAAAAAAATGAAAATATCACTTTCCTTAAATCGGATATAATATTATTTTCAAATTACGTTCACATAAATATCATCCAATTTGCTTCAAAAATAAAATAAAGTCAATGGGAGACTGGCCCCCAAAACGATGGACTCCAGCTAATTGAAAAAGAGACCAGAACTTCTAGAAGCCCATTACTGTATACTTCGTCCCGAAGAAATACACGCGTGTGGATTAACTCAAAACAACTAAGCATTTTTTATTCGTGGAACCCCGTAACGGATTGCGTGAAAATGACACACGCAATGACAAATCAACCACTAGTCAAACCCAGTCAACCTTCCAAAAAAACAACAGCACACATTAATTTCCTTTTTATCAAAGTCTTCGCGACCAAGAAAACCCAATCGACATTTAATAATTACCATTTTTATCTAATCCCTCGTGTAATAATACTCGGCTAATATTAAGCCACGTATTAGATATTTTACTTGGGGCGTAAATATCTAGCACACAACTAAATCTCTATAAATACAGGTCACAGGCCACAGCTTTCTGGTTCCAACTTCTTCTTCTTGATTTCTTCTTCTCTGTTGTATAAACCCTTCGCCATAAGTTTTCCCGAAAATATCTTTTGAGGAACTTTTGTATAATAAAACCCTAGAAATCATATCAGAATTTTAGAAACTGATAGTGATATAGTGAATTAACAAAAAAAAAAAAAATCAATTAAGAAAACCAGTACTTGGATTGAAGATCAAATTCCGTGAATGAATCAAGGTGGTGACAGGTATGTTCTTTGAAATTTCTCTTCTTTTCGTCTTTTTTATGGTTTTAGTGTTGTTAATTAGCTTTTTGTTGGATGGTTTTGAGTTTGTTGATTTGGGGGTTCTAGGGATTTGGGGGTTTATCGTTGTTTTTGATGATGAAATTGTTTTTTTGATTACAATTTGAACTTAATTTTTTGTTGTTCTTGTGATGATTCAGGATTAATATAAAGCGTGGACGCAATGGATCAGAACCTGTTGCAGAAACTATAGCGAAGTATGAACAGCATCTTAAAGAAGCATACAGGAAACCAGCTAAAGGATCGAAGAAAGGATGTATGAAAGGTAAAGGAGGACCTGAGAATTCCAAATGCAAGTATAGAGGTGTTAGGCAGAGGACCTGGGGAAAGTGGGTTGCTGAAATTAGGCAACCTAATAGAGGAAAAAGACTTTGGTTAGGTACCTTTGAAACTGCAATTGAAGCTGCTCTAGCTTACGATGATGCTTCCAGAAGAATGTATGGGAAATATGCTACTCTTAACTTCCCTGATGGATTACCATTCACTGATTCAATTTCCTATTCTTGTTATTCTAGTGGTTCTTCTGACTTATCTGAAGTGTGTGTTGAGGAATCGAAAATTGAGGTGCCTAAAAGAGAACCAGTTGAATGTGATGGTGAATCGGAGAATAAGAGGCCTCGAAAATTGAAAGTTAAACTTGAAGAGCCAACAATTACCTCCTTTATTAGTACTCGGCCTTCTACTATTGTTAAAGCAGAATTACCATTACCTACAATTGTTGAGTCTGGAGTCAGGGATTGGAATCCTTCTAACAATGTAGCGGAAATGCCCATTGATTGCAAGCCTGGTATCTGGAGTTATCCCACTGCAGTTGTCGGGAACGAAGCACCCGTGTTTCCTGAGGTTGGATTCAGTAGTTGTCCATCTTCAGGCATCGCAGTGCAAAGGTCGATGACAAGTAATGATGCTGGAATGGATAGTCATTGTTCTTATGCAAGTCAAACAGGTATTCCACCTGCCTCAGAGGCCAATGGCGCTGTAAATACAGTAGCTGGATATAGTACTTATCCTCCTGCAGTCGAAGTGGGTAATCAAACAAATGGTGGTGCTGGAGCAAATAATTGTTTTTCATCTGCCAATGTTGAGGTCATGCCACCTTTCTCAGTGCCCAAGGAGGAAAATGAGCTGGATGGATTTTATATGAATACAGATGAATTCGGTTGGCTGGGGCTCTTTGCAGATGATGTGCAGAATTACCCCAATGATGAATATTTCAATGTGGACGATCTTCTGTCGGAAATCAGTCCTGATACATCAGCACCTATAGAAGTTGAGAAAATGCAGGAACCAAACTATCAAGGTAGAGAACGGTTGCAAGAGATGCAGTGCGGAATTCGACCAGCAGATGTGTCATACCAAATGCAAGATTCAAAACCACAAGTAAATATGAGCATGAACCAGGAGCCATTTGCAACTGATTTCGGATACAATTTTTCGTCAATAATGAATGAAGACGAAGCTGCAAAGTACACTTCAGATTATGGAGGAGGATTTCCTGAATTGTTTTGATAGAGGATATTAAGGTGATGACGTTTTTTTAGATAGCATCATTATACATTTTAGACTAGTGTTAATTTTGACATAGGGATGAATTTAATTATCTAATTAGATTCTTTTTCATCTGAGCTGAATCTTTCTATAGGATTTTTAGTTTTTGTTAGAAGGGTTTGGCTCAGGTTGGTACTGGTTCTGAATTTTGATTGTAGAAGCCACTTTTCAGTTGCTCAACAAAAAAGAAACTGTGAAAAATATACTTGAATCTTTTTAATAGGTCAACTTAATGGTTGAATTGTATATAAATATGAATGTATGTTTGTTTGACTCTTACAGTTTCATGTTAATTTTTTTTTAAATGTGATGTTACTGCCATTAGGTTTGCTGCTTTTGCCCACTGTCACTTTTAGGGTCCTTTCTCAAGTTCTTGTTATTGGCCTTTGACTTTGTTGTCCGCCGAGGGTTGTTGGCCTTTGTCAATTTGAAATCACTTTCACAGATTTCTCTGTTTGCTGAACTGAGAAGCCAGCCTAGGATACAACTGAATTATGTCTTAGTTGGCTGTCAAAGGCTGTTATCTTTTTGTTGATTCGAACGGGCATCATTGTTGCCCTGTCTGTTTTTGGCATACTTAGTCTGGAGCAATGAGTCTCATGGAGGAGAAAGTTGAGGATTTAGTCTTTTCCTAAAATAGGATCCACATGATGAATTTGAACAGTCTGGCCTTCTGTTTTGAGACAGCTGTTTACCTTCTGCCTCTTAAGCTAGTACATGCTACATTTTGACACTCCATAAGCAAACAGACAACAAGACACAAAGGAAATGATTAAATTATCAGACGACAGTCCGAGAGAAGGTTAAAGTTCTCTAGGAAAAGAGCTGCAGTTTGAGTTGTAGTAGCCACAATCTGGCAATCTCGTTTCTATAACATCTGATCCTTCAGCTGGTGAAGCAAAGTGAGTTTCCAGAAGGGCCAAACTTTCAGCTTATTCACCACTTATTGCCATCATGGTGGTTGCTCTCGCCGCCATAGGAGGAGACCAATGCATATTGAACTTATCCAACTGTATAAAGCGTTCACATATTGACACAAAATAAGCATGACGAATACGTGTAGAAGTTTCATCAACTTGCTAATCCCTCCCTCTCTCTGGCTGGAGGTTCAGGACCGAAACTCCGCAGCCTTGATTTTATAAAAAAACCCAGGGCTTGATAGGCATTTTTATGGCTTATGATCCTATATCCCTGTTTTACATTGGGTATATTTATGGCTTAGTAGCCAAAACATGCAGGGTAAGGAAACCGTGGACTGGGAAAAAAATAGATAAAATAATTCAACAAACAGGTAAGGAGGAAATGGTAAAGAGAATCAAACAGATATCATATTTCAAAACTATATCCAAGGAAGTTCTCAAGTTTAAATGGCTTTAGTCTCCAAAATCTTTATGTCCAGCAACACCATTTAAGGACGTAAAACAAAACCAGATGACATGTGATCCAAAAACATAAGCTAAAGACTGACAATCCTTGATTCTCTCATCTTTGGAACCATTTAAGCGTGGACTTATTCAAAAGTGATAGCTTTTGTGGGCTTTGCCAACAGGTCAGTGCACTCTTGGAAAGGGGATCTGGTAAAGCGAGTTTCCTTCCAGAAATCTGGAGTCAAGAACCCGTATGTCTTTTGGAGAATATCAAAAGTAGCCTGCAGACACAAAACATAAGAGCATTATCGGTCTGTTACCATCATAAATCCCAAACTCCGCAAACATATCCAGATAACAGATGAATCAAGAACTAAACCACATCCGGACGATTCTTGAAGATCAACATTTTCAATACTATAAAATAGAACAAACATTTAATGACAAAAGAAATCTACAAAGAAAATGCAACAGAACAGCAAATGATAATACTATTTCATAGAGAAAGTAATGCAAAGGATACAGTTTCAAAATCAGCAGGTCTACATGGACAATGAAGAAAATACCACAAAACCGATTCCCCTAATAGGAAAATGGTGAACCATTTCTGGGTCCCACTATCCCATGTAAGAGTCAGTTTTGGTGATGTTTTTTTCCATTGTCCGTGAAGAATTATTGTCTCGAAGTAGAATATTAAGATCAAAGCACGATAACAATAAAAATCCACGACCGTGTACAAGGATCTAGTTTCCACACAGCTAAACGATATTCAGAAGATTGCTAGGGATAAGATGAAAAATAATAGGCTATAGCGTTATGCACATTATTGATCAAAATGGAGAACATAAAAGTGACGATGCTGAGATGCTATTAATGTTGTCAATGTTTAAAAGATCTAAGAGATCACCCGTCTAAGAACCTTCAGCTCAGGACAATAAATTCAAGAAGCTACAAAGAGTTCCGATGAAAGAGACATTATTACAGTATCTCCTTTACATTTAGAAAAATTGAACCTGTGAATTATAGTTGCTAGTGTGACCTGCCTTCTCAATTGGACAAGTCAGCAACCAAACTAGAAGAGACTTTCTAGTTACATGATTAAATTGACAACAATTTAACTAACGAAAAATTAATTTGAATCTTGGCATCTGAGGCTTCGCCAGCAGAAAACCAGTCAAATCAAATGTAGTTAACAAAACTACATACTGTAGTGGCAAAGCTCTCATATACATTATATGGTATCATCCTGTTGGTAATATACCAATGAGAATAGCGTATATTGCCTGTGAAAGACGTGTAATCATTGAGCTTATACCACCAAAAGAGCCTCAAAGAGCACATCAGAATTCCGGTCACTGGTCGTAAGTGAACTGGGTATAGTGATAAACTGATATGGTGGTCAATTGAGTACACATTTGATGGACTGAAATACCTCAGAGGCGATGTGCGAGATCCCTCATACTCTGGGGTGGGACTGACTCTGTTAACAACACAGGCAAGCTAAAACTTGAGTCTGAAAAATATCCAAAATCTTGTTCTATTATCGCAGTTAACTAAGCATGGGCCCATTACAGACCACAGGGGGTGTCCTACAATGACAGCAACTGATGCTACAATACCAATCCATGGTGGGATGTTTTTTGAGATAGCTATAGTTTCTGCTGGCGGAACACTCTCTAAGCCTGAAACTTCGGCTTCTACAACTGATGCACGTTGCATCAGAAAGCTGGGAATTCCTACTTCTAGGGTCTCCCCAGAGACAAATACTCCAATCTTGCTTCACGAGCACAATGAGGTATTATGATTAATTATACAACTTTTTTGTTATTCCACCTGTTGTGCTTGCTAATCATTATCTTCCGACCCTACATTCATGAGTTTCGACTCCTAGAGGAAACCGTCTACATGAGACTATAAAGTTGTATGAATCTGTGATCAGGACACTCGGTTCTTTTGAAGGAAGCCATGAATCAACCTAGAGCTATGCCAAAGAATATTAGGTGGATGCTATTGTTCATTTCCTGAAGCATGTTAGAGTTTGTTGATTACCATGATTAAGTCTAATGTTGGATGAGCCCATGAGTACTAAATGAAACTTGCTTCGTCATACAGAAAACTAATTCTCAATTCCATATTTTGCAGAAAACAGTAAAGGCTATACATATGACTGGCTAGGACCCTTTATCAATTTGGAAACTTAACTGCATTGGTCACTGTAAAATTTATAGGCCTCTTTTATACCAATTCATTATCTTCATTGTTTACCATTGACAGACATATGAAGCTAAGATATACACCATGTCAATCCATTTCTTTCCTCAAGCATGATGTAGTTTATCCAGTTGTTAAATTATCTGATAATGTTGTTGCTGCTCTTGGTGTATGAATATTTTCATGATGTCAATACAGATATATCTACATATGTAGACTCAAATGTTGTGATTTCTTTTGAAATTTGCTTCTTCAAAGGAAGATGCAAAAAGCGTGAAGTTGCAGGAACTTATAAAACTGTGGATATTTTGCCACCTTATATGTGTTCCCACATTGTAAGTTTCAAACTCAAGAAGCACTTTCTTCCCCCAAGAAAATAAAAGCATTTCTAATCCACTTATATATGACTGTGAATTTGTTGTCTAGCATGATTTATTAGCTGAAATTGAAACTGCGTAACAGTTTCGGTTTGCTATTACTAAGCAAGGTCATATAAAAATCCTAACAGTCTTTACAATTATACCATTTGATCTAATCAAGCTAACAATACTACTCCTATTATAGTGGAAAAGGTCTCATCTACATTTTATGTTATCATCCTGTTGGAAACATACCAATGGGAATAGCGTATATTGCCTGTAAAAGGCATGTAATCACTGAGCTAATACCACCAAAAGAACCCTAAACAGCACATTCATGCAAATGTTTCTACTTACTACATACTCAACACACATAATACTAAGCAAGGTCAGAAATATGGTAGAATCGATTAGGCATCTCTATAAACTTAAGTGACCTAAATAGACCTAATATTCTCTAATATACAGATTAAAAAACACTTGAATGATCAATTAAATTTGTAATTTGTTCCTCACACAACAAATCAAATTTCAATATCATACTGACAAAATCAAAGAATAGAGATAAAATTCTAACCTCAAATCATCTAAGCTTCTTGACTCCCATATTCCTTTTAGCCGCCTCATTAACATTTTCAATGTAACCTTCAATTGGTGGTGTCAAAGTAGCCATAAACCGATTAGCAGGAAACGGAGTTAGATCAGGAACCAATGCAGCTTCCTTCAAATGATCTGGCAATGCTTCAATTGCTGCCTTCTTCAATTTCAAAATCGTAGATTCCGCTGCTTGTCTTGCACGATGCTTTCTCATTAACACTCTACTATACTCTTTAGCTAATCTCCTACCATCTTCAACAGTCAATTCATATTTTGGTATTTTCTCAGCATCAACTAAACCTAACGAAATAAGATCCAACCCAGGTGTACCCATAATTTCTCTCATTTGTTCTTTATTATCCTTCTTAGCTCTTGCTTTGATTTCCTCGAGTTCACGTTGTCGATCTTTACTCATTAACCCTAATTTCTCTCTTTCAGCTTCTCTTTCTCTTTCTTTAGCTGGTAATTTACGAATCGGAGTTGGCGCATTTAAACATCTATCAACCATATCGTTAAGACGTTTAGATGCTTCACCCCTTGTACCTCCACTACCAGGTCCAGCTTTTTCTGTTCCTGCACCTTTCTTCTTAGGGATTGTTGATCTCTTCAATGGTGCTGCTGTTTTGAGTTTTGCTTTTCCTTTTGCTGTTCCACTTACTGAACATCGTTGAAGGAATTGATGGTTTAGGGTTTTCAGTGATGAGGATGATGATGAAAACAGTGGTTTCAATCTTGACAGAGGATTCATTGGAATTGAGTAGGGAAAATGAAATGGAGGAGAGGACACTAGGGTTTTAGACTTTTAAACTTCGGCTGTGGTTCTATAATTGAGGAGTGGTGGTGGAACTGCGGGCACGCGTAACGCGGCCTGGTTGTTGTTTTTTTGTTTACCGTGCGCGGGTTATAACCCCAAAGGTGTCACTATTCATCAACAAAAAATCCGTCCAAACAAAAATGACACAAAAACCCCAAATATCATCAATTGTCTAAACTACCCTCCCCTAATTCAAATGAAAAGAAACCGAAAAAAGAAGACCCACTAATCATTATTTTACATCGTGCGGTAACGGACAAAAAATTCTCAAAACCTCCGCTCTTCTTCTGTAACTCCTTCAAAACCAACCCAGAAACTCTCAAATCTTCTCGAACTTCTTCATCCCGTAGCGAAAATCATCTCTGAATCTCGATTTCACCTTCTTCTCTTCTTCGATGATTACGTATTTCAACTATTGAAGCAAAATCTGGCCTAACTAGCTTCATTTATCTGACCTAATTAGTCTAAAGCAACAAAATTGACGAAGAAAAAAAATCAACAGGAGAAAAAGAAAGATGATAAGCTAAAGAAAACTGCGAAAATACTTACAAAAGGTTAGAAATCTCATCGATTATTGGTTTTCAATGGTTTAATGTTTCATTTTTTTGATGTAACCAGATTTTTAGGTTTAGGTTTGATTTGATTTTTTGGGTTTTCAGTTTGCTTTTAGGTTTCATTTGTTAGTTTTAGGTTTCATTTGTTAGGTTTAGGGTTCCATTGAAGACTAATTCAATCTTGGGTGTGTTTATTTTTCTGTTGTTGAAGTTCAATTTTGGGTGTGTTTAATTCTTACGGTTTCATCAGTTTTCAAGTGTAAACTTATGGTTTCATCATTTTCCTGTTTATTTTTATGGTTACAACATTTTTCAAGTGTAACTTATGCTTATAGTTTCATCACTTTTCAGTTGATGGTTTCATCACTTTGTTTGTGCTTATGGTTTCATCATTACAAGTGTAATCTTATGGTTTCACCATTTTTCAATTATGCTTATGGTTTCATCATTTTTATTCTCTTATGGTTTACTTTTGGTTTCACAATAGGTAAAAAAAGAGAGACAGAACCGTTCAGGTGTTCATTGCATCACTTGTGCGAGCTAGCAGTGGAAATTAAGGCGTTGATACAACACAAGCAACTGCATTTGAAAGCTCTTAAATCATGTCCGTTCTGGCGTTTCTTTGAGCCGTTCTATGATGGTGTAATGAACGAAGAAGAGCTCGTCAAAAAGACAAAAGCATTAATTATGTTTTTAAGTTCAATAGAAAATAGACTTGATAGTAAGCGCCCGTATTGTTTCAGGATAACTAGATCAAGGGACATGACTCTGCGGACCATTCCCGAACATTTTGCTGTGACTTTTGGTCTACAAATGGTGAATTGTGTAGAAGCAGGCGGCATAGATGAAGAGCTGGTTGAAAAGGTTAACATATTCGTGGCTAAGTATTTTCGTGGAAATAAGAAGACAAACAAAGGCGATATTAAACGTTGTATGTTGGAAGCCGCAGCTGATGAAACCAGAGCGGATGACTTTGTCAAGTTTTTCATAATGTTCCTTTTGGTTTCGGTATTTGTCCCCAAAAAATGTGGGCAAACTCTGGAAGCGAAGTACTTGTACATGGCGTTTAATATGAATAAGGTGTGCTGGCCTAAAGTCTTTCATGACTATCTACTTGATTCGGTAATGACAAACAAAAAAGATGTGGAAGATATAGTTGGTTGCGTCATTTACCCGCTGGTAAGTTAAGATTTGTTCTGGTTTCATCATAAGTTAAGTATTTTTATAATGTTTTTGACGATTAATTTGAATATTGGTTGTTGTTTTTTCAGTATTGGTTAGCAGATATGACAAAGATCGCACAAAGAAAGGATGGGCTTGACAAGTATCCGAGGTTTGCTAGATGGAACCTTAGCAACATCTGCCAACAAGTATTGTCTAACTTAGAGGATCTTGCCGATAAAAAAGAACTTTGGTCTGACGTAAATATTTACTTGGAAGATTTACTTTTCTGATGAAAACAATTCTGGTTTCATCAAAATTTCTAGCTGAATTTTTGTTCCTTTAACTTCGAGGGTCTTATATGATATATTTGTTAGACAATATTCAAAATCTTTTATTTTTTAGATATCGTCCATGTCTCAATTGTATATCATGCCATGTTCCACCAATAAAGCTTCACACCACAAGTGTAGCAACTCCTCATCTTGTACTGTGTTTGAAGTCGTCGGAATATGTGTTTCAAGTTCATGTCCGTTTAATTTTTTAGCTGAAACAAATTTTTCTTGTGTACTGCAGGAGAATACTGGTCACCGAGAGGGATCATTCTTGCTTCAGTATGACGAACAAGAAATGCGCTTGGTTGAGCCCATAGATGAAGTGGATATTGTTGTTGAAGATTATGTTGAACTTAAAGTGCCAGTTGTGATTCTGAAAATGAAGTGCCTGCGCCAGTTGAAGAAAATGTTGGTGCTAGCAGTGAAGCTAACTCCTACAAAGCCAAATACCAATGGGCGCGAAGCGTGATTGAAAATCTTAGGACCAATACTACAAATGTTCTTTCTGAAGAAGATGAATCATTGCTGGCAAAATATGATGCAGAGGACAGGGCACAACAACCGGTACAAGAGGATGTTCCAATAGTACCTGAAGCGGCTTCGAACCGTGAAGAAGATGTCGAGGAAGTATGTTAGATCTAGTTTTATTAGGTTGCTTTGTGTGTTGTTTGATGGAATCAGAAATGGTTTCATTGCCTATAAATAACATTGTTGACTTAAAATTCAAGAAACTTGTATGAGTTAAATTGAGGAGAAAGGTTAAATTTCTAACTTGTTTCATAAATTTCAGTTTATTGGTAGTCTTTTAATGTTTGTTTCATCCTTTTTTGTTGAAACCAGATTTGGTTTCATCCTTTTTTGATGAAACCAGATTTGGTTTCATCATTTTTTTAATTGGTTTCATCATTTCAAGTTAATGTTTGTTTGATGAATTAGCCAGTTCTTTTTTTTTCTTTCAGAAGATTTTTACAACATTAGGTTTTGAAACACATCATTAGATTTTCATCAAAATGACTTAGATATCTTAATATTGCATGTGATAACAAGGGATGTTAACATGATAGATGTTGCTCAAACTCTTGAAGATGCTGCTCAAACTCTTGAAGATATTCTGATGCAACCAGAAAAGGATTCAACCCATGGAGAAACACAACAAGATGCGGAACAAGAAGGAGTAGAAGAAATAGAAGGAGTATAAAAGAGCAGGTCATATCTTCTTTGTCGAAGCTAGTCATCGAAGAAGAACAAGAAAGAGATGGTACTGAGTTGACACCGAATACTATAGAGGATATCAAGGTGGCCGAGCGGGTCGAATCTGAAATGGAGAAAGCTACTTCATCGATGCCAGTCACCGAGGAAGAACAAGAAGGAGATGGTACTGAGTTGACTCTGAATACTATCGAGGATATCAAGGTGGCCGAGCGGGTCGAATCTGAAATGGAGAAAGCTACTTCATCGATGCCAGTCACCGAGGAAGAACAAGAAGGATATGGTACTGAGTTTACTCCGAATACTATCGAGGATATCAAGGTGGCCGAGCGGGTCGAATCTGAAATGGAGAAAGCTACTTCGTCGAAGAAAAATATTGAGCAAGAAGACAATGAAACTGAATTTGTAATTGATGAAGATGAAATTTGGAAAATGGAATCCGAATACAATAAGAAAGGTTGTTCGTCGTCAAAGCCAAATGTTGGAAGCGTATACTACTACTCAGCCGTAAAAATGGCGAAGGATTTACTTGAGTTAGAAAATGAACAACCTGGATTTGATTTAGGACTATCGCAGAGTGACAACGAAGAGCAAGGGCAGGGAGAAGTCAGTGCTGAAAAAAGGATGAGTAACATGGTTACAAGAATGAGGGAAGACAGAAGGAATTTGGGACCACCTATCAGAATGCAGGATTACACCACTGTGAAAAAAAAGAAGAAAGGTTACAGCTCGTAAGTGCAAGGTGAACAAGGAGGTGCAGGAAGTACAGGGGGTGAAGTTGAAACCAGTTGATAACTTGAAGATCTTGAAGGTACTCAAAAGAAATGATAAATCCTTCGTGACCAATTTTTTCAGAAAGAACAATGAAAGGTAAGTGGGTAATAACTGATGAAACCAATACTGGTTTCATCAAAAATTTGTTCCAAGTTATTCATTGTTTATCCTTTTTTGATCCATCATTGACTAGCTTTTTAAAAAATAAAATTAACAGGACAACGGCGTGAGAGCATTTAAATCTTCAATTACAGATATCGGGGAAGAATATGGATAATTTGATGAGGAAGGGTGACGTCGCAGGAGACATCATTGAGTTCTACATGTTGAAGCTGCAAAACAACATCAAAAAAAATGAATTGAAACAAGATGGTTCTCCAAAGTACCAGAGAGCTGTGTTTTTAAGAACATTTGCCTATGTAAGTTTACTCTGAAATTCTCTAATATAATTTTGTTGGCAGAAAAAATAGTTGTGGAAAACAAAAAATGATGTTGTTTATATGGTTAATTTTGATGGAACCAAGTTTGGTTTCATCAACTTGCATGTCTGTAACTCATTAAGGAGATGTTATGTATTTTGTTTCAGACATGTCACTCATTAGGAAAGAAATGTGGTGCTGTAATAGAAGGTTTCATCGACAACATGGATTACAGCGTGCGATTTTTGTTCGTTTCACTGCTGACAACACTTGGAGATGTAAACCATTGGATATTGCTTTCTTTTGATTTTGAAACCGGAGAATTTTATCACTATAACTACTTGGCTTCCACGAAAGAAGAATGCCGAAAAAATGCTGAAAGCATGAGACAATGTATAGTATCAGCATTTGCACAGCACGACGCAAAACTCCCCCGTGATCAGCAGATAAGTCAACCAACAACATACTCTTTGCACAACCCTACATGTTGTGAAAAAAATGGGGTAAGTTATGTGTGGAAGTTTATAGTTCACATATGCATATGCTTGAAATCATTACATCACTTGTAAACAGTTAGAAACCGAATGCTTTACATATAGCTACTAATATCAGAACTCTCTCAGCTAGTCACTTTGTAACAATTGAGACATTGTTTTGGTTTTTCAGGAACGATTGTAGCCTGCATGTTTTTTACTACATGAAGATCCTCTTGAAAGGAAACATGTCTACAGATGATATACGGGAAAAGCTGCATAATATGAGACCAAAGTTGGCGTTGAAGATACTCCTTGACAATATAGAATAATACTCGCATGTCGTGCCCGTCCTCTTGAACATTCAGTTTTAGTTGAAGTTTAAACTACTTTTGAATGGTTATTGTAATGATGATACTCCTTGACATACAGTTCTTCTTGCAGATTCAAGTTTTAGTTGAAGTTTAAAGTACTTGTGAAATAATTACAGTTTATATAAAAAACGATTTCGCGTGATTTCAGTTGTGTTGTATCATAGATATGATGTCTGCATAAATATGAGTATTATTCTATATTAAAGTTATGTCTACAGAAATATGATGTCTCATTTTTATAAAACAGTATCCATAAATGTTGTATCATATATTTGCGGCACCAATAAACGGTAGACAAAACATCATCTATTGTGTTGTCAAAAGATGTAGAACAAAAGTGATAGTAAAACAATGGTGAAACCAAAAATGGTTCCATCAAAAAATGATGAAACCTATTTCCATTTCCATCAAAAAATGATGAAACCTAATTTGGTTGCACCAAACTATAAAGGCCTGCAAAAGTTCTGACAAACTTAATCAAACAAAAAATCTGACAAACTTAATCAAACTTATTTATTCTTAGACAAATTATAAAATGAAAACACCTGCAGCACATTAACTTCTAAAACAAAAATTTGAAATAGTTGATGAAACACATATTGTAATCTAAAAACGAAACTAAGAGTGAAATTTGATGACTTGTAGTCGAAATGAATTCAAGTTCTCGTGAAATCTGACGAGAAGGGATTGTCTGTTTATTGTGGGTGGTCAAAAACTTGCAGGAACCACAGGTTCTCATCTTTTTACTGGGAACTGAACCTGTATTAGGAATCCTCTTCTTCTTCGATGGACGTCCTAGTTGTGGTCCATTATTCGAACCAAAAACCATCGATTTTGGAGACACTGTCACGGGCTTTTCAATTGTGGGAACAAGATTGATTGCATGTTTATATGATTCTCGATAGAACTTTAATGTAAAGTAGTGTTCAACATACTTGTAAGGTACTTCTCCATTCACCATGATACAACGGACAACATGGGCACACGGGAAACCGTCAATACGCCAACGATTGCAAGAACATGTTTTTCTTTTAAAATCTACCGTCTGTGTTAATGAAGCATGAACTTAAAACATATATTCCGACGATTTGGTGACTCGGTAGTTACAACCATGCATCTTGTTGTCATGGAGCAGAGCTTCATATTCTGGACATAGAGTTTGACGCCAGTTCATCAAGTTTGAAGAGTCCTCGGGACGTTTACACATTTGGTCTATAAGCTTCACCCTGATCTCATCAACCATGATGGCTATAGGCTTCTCTCTCTCTTAAACGACCGAACCATTGAAACTCTCACCAATATTTGAACACAACCTACCATATCGTCTACCCTTGAAGACAAAACTTGCCGATTTATCAACAGGAGCTCTACTTAGGTAGTCTTGTAACTTCTGATTTTCAACCTTCCTCAACTTTTCCCAATTCTCTGTAAATTCTTTATGAGTAGAAGCATACACACATTTTTTAAACAGTCCCAATACATATTTGTTATAAACCTTGCAATTCTTTCGTAAGAATGTATTGATATTGCATTCCATGTTGCAGTAGCACCAAGCATGAAAAGCCTCAGGAAATACAACAGGAATTTGAGTTACCAATACAATATCTCGATCACTCACAAAAGTAAGCTTTAGTCGCAAAGGAGAAAGGACTTCCTTCAAATTTTCCAAAAACCATTTTCAGTTCGCTTCATTCTCCGATGAAACCACAACATAAGCAGGAGGGTAGATTTCTGTAACATGAACAAAAAGCACAGCACAAGCATATCATGAAAAAAAATAATAAAAAATGATGAAACCAAAAATAAAAATGATGAAACCAACAGAAAAAAAAATGATGAAAACCTTACCGTCATTCCCGGTTAGACCTGT
Source organism: Papaver somniferum (assembly GCF_003573695.1). Classification (NCBI taxonomy): domain Eukaryota; kingdom Viridiplantae; phylum Streptophyta; class Magnoliopsida; order Ranunculales; family Papaveraceae; genus Papaver; species Papaver somniferum. Next base: position 277,860 of record NW_020628818.1, read on the forward strand.
TGCTTCCATCATATGACCAAGGTACTTGATTTTCAAGTGGGTCGCATCAACGAATAGTACAGGACGACAGAAATTGAATCCGCGACTACAAGCTTCAAAACAGATAAACATTCTCTGAAATTTTTGAGTCCCTTCTTCAACTTCCAAAACGACGTGAGAACCAGTGTTGGTTTCAATCAACTTGTTTTTATACCAGTTCAAGAACATAAAAGATTTCTCATTCTCTCCCCATGTGGTATTCAGTGCATGCTTCTTCCCTGAGTATGCATAATAACGACTAATGTCAAAGCCGTATTCTCTCGTAAACTGATCCATAATATGCTTAGTTTTCTTATTAGGATCTTGTTTAATTTCATCAATAATCAAGCTGCTAATTAGTTTCTTCGATATCTGTGGCTTATTAACAAATCCACCAACACAAGTATGTTGATTATCTAGTTCCTTGATAATAAAAGGACTTCTTACAACACCATCAACAGACACAACATATAAATGCCAATTACATTTCTCCTCTTTCTTATTAGCACAACATGCACCAATCCTCAACTTCTCATTCCTGTAAATCTTGAATTCATAACCGGATGTTGCGTGATACTTTTGTATATCACAACGAATTTGTTGAACACCTCCCGGGAACAACTGTTCAACTCCCTCAAAAAGATGTAACCAATGATCAGACTTCAACGGTTCCTTAATTTTATCTGGAACATCATAATCAAATCGTGGCTTGTCAAAAGGTATAATTCTAGAACTCCGTGGCTGGTCAAAAGCTATAATTCCTGAACTTATTGAACCAAAACACTCAGCTTTGTGACTTACATGTAACTCCATAATTCTTTCTTTATTATACAGACTAAATAGAGCCAACGATTGCAGATCAAAATCAGAATGAATGGCCTTTTGCTTATCATCAACCATGTGAAAAATCTCCATAGAAGGAGGAGAGAATTCACACCAACTTGAGCATATACTAGTCTTCAATTTAGCAAAAGACTATTGGAGGCCAATACGAAAAGTTAAACAATCTTCTTTGTGACATACAACTGCGAGAACGGAATCCATAATCTACAGAACAAAATGATGCAACCAAAAACAGTTTCACCAGATGTGAATATCAACAACAAAAACAACAGCAGTATGAATTTCTTAACAATCACAAAAGGTTCATTCCAAATAGATAGACGTTCATAAGAACATCAACAAAAACATAAGAAATCATATGAACATCATCAATTCAATTTATTCATTTATTCATAAGAACATCATCAATTCAGTTGACTCACTAGAAATCACAATTCAACAAAAAAAAGTAAATTGAATACCTGAAAACTTGATTGATTCTTCAATGAGTAATCCAAATACTACATAGAGCTTAAACTGAAGACGAAGATGATCAATACGAAGTTGATTGATTCGTTGATGAATAATTGGAATATAACACACAGCTTAATCTGAAGACGAAGTTGATACAGTTTTTATAATCTTATTCGATTAAACACCAGATCTCTGAATCTATAGCTTGTCGTAACCTATTGAATCAGTACTAACCTAAAAAAAAAACTCTATGAATTGAATCGAAATCAGGAGAATATGATTTTTCTTATTTGAATTAAAATCTGGAACTGACAAAACGAAGAAGAAATCGTTTTCTCTGAATCTGTAAACTACAAAGAAGAAGAAGATGCAAATCTGATTTCGCCGAAACAGAAATCTCGTTTTCTTTTTCGTTTCTTGATTTCTGTTTATGTTTACTTCCACCATGATTTCTTTGAAACGGATATTTTTATACCAAAGGTCAGTTTGGGAAATTATAAATTCAGACAAAACTAAATTTGCTAATTATTGTTTGAGCTGGGGTTTTTGTGCCACTATTTAATGAAACTGATTTAATTTATTAAAAATAATAGGTTTTTGTTAACTTGTATACCCGTATACATGTTAAGGTTTAATAAAGAATTATTTTAGGGTATTGGAAATTGTGTTTTTTTGTCTTATTCTACTAGAAATTGGTTATTCTTGCACTAAAAATAACAAACCCCGTTCCCAATGCAAAGAAATGTTGTTTTCATTGCAATAAAACAAACAAATCTTGTTTCCAATGCAAAGAATTTTTATTTTAATAAACCTTAACATGTATACCGGCATACAAATTAACAGGACCCAAAATAATATGATTGGCTTTTTTGCACTTTTAACTTGGTCACCTTGAGTTTTTATGACTAGTTTTGTTTATTTTATAATAAGTTAATAAGATTAGCTAAAGAGGACGGTAGGCCTTATCATCTGTTTTTGTTATATGGGCAGTTAAGTTCAAAAACTCTAGTTATTTTTCCGAGTTCCCGTAAAACCTTCTTCGATCTCAATAATGCTGAGAAGAAAACCTAGCAAAATCCAAGTCCAGATCGAAGACAAAGAAGAACTCGTAGAAGCTCGTAAACATTCACTCTCCGCCGCTGCCGCTGCTGCTGCAACAGCAACCACTGGTACAGGAGCTGCATATGTTAACAATCAATTAGATCGGAACAAAGATCCTTCCAGCAAACATCAACGAATTGGTCTTTCTTCTTAACCCTCCAAAACCCTTAAATAATATCTTAATTCTAGGGTTTGAAAAGACTAAAGAATTTTCTTATCATCATTTCTAGTAAATTTGGGGTTTATCAGTCTAATAGAGAACCCTATAAATCAACTTTTCCTCTGTGATTCTGGTTTTTGTCAGTTCTCAAATTTGTACAAGTAGGTTCTGTTTTGGAGATTAATCAAGTAATGGATTTTGAGGAGCCTATGGTTTCAGAACAGGAAGTGGTAAATGACAATTTAGGGCCAAGGAAACCTCGAGTTCTCATTGCTGCTAGTGGAAGTGTAGCTGCTATAAAATTTGGCCATCTCTTGCATAGCTTCTCAGACTGGGCTGAAATCAAAGCAGTTGTTACCAAATCATCTTTGCATTTCATTGACAAAGCATCAATTCCAAAGGGTGTTGTTATCTATACTGATGAGGAAGAATGGTCAAGTTGGAAGAAAATTGGGGACAATGTACTTCACATTGAGCTTCGCAAATGGACAGATGTAATGGTTATTGCTCCATTGTCAGCAAATACACTTGGAAAGATTGCTGGGGGATTATGTGATAACCTGCTGACTTGTGTTGTTCGAGCTTGGGATTTTAGCAAGCCATTGTTTGTTGCACCTGCAATGAATACCTATATGTGGAACAACCCTTTTACGCAACGACATCTTGATACAATCAGTGAATTGGGTATATCTGTAGTTCATCCCATCACAAAAAGATTGGCTTGTGGAGATTATGGAAATGGTGCAATGGCAGAACCTTCTGTCATCTACTCTACGGTGATGCTCTCTGTTGATTCCCAAGCACAAGCAAATGGTAACGTTGTTACACAATAGTATCTTTCCAGAGTAAATAACAGTTTGTGCTGATGTATAGGTTTGTTCATGTGGCCTCTCCAATCTAGTTTATTAGGGATAGTAGTGTGATCAATCATGTCCGTTTCTGGTTTCAGTAACTTGTTATTCTTACTCTTAAGGTTTCCATGTTGTGTTTTCATTTTTATGTTCTAGTTTATCAAAGAACTACTTGTGTTGGCTTTTAGAAATTTCTGAATTTGATACAAAAAAATATAAAATTAGGATTGAATTTTAGATAAAAGATATGACATCAAAATCCAACTTCCATTGTTGAGCTAAAAAAAGATCAAATATGGGTTTACATCATTACAGGAAAGTTCCATGGAAGGAGAATAGAACAATTTTCAACCCACTGAATTAACACTCAGTTTCCAAGAATTGGAAGAATTCCACATGTGCATTATGTTTCAAGGCACGTCAAGCGTATACTGGAATTGGCAAAGGTGCTGTCTCCAGAGGATTTCTCGTTAAATTGCACCTGTATCTTTTATAACTGGTAGATCCAATATCAGGCTAGTATGCAGTAGCTATTCGTCTTGATTGCAACAGAATGTTAGGTGTTGAACTGATTGTCAGAGTATTGTTACACTTGAAGCTTCCCTTGACCCTAAGACGGGAGCTATGTTTTCACTGTACACTGGACCTTAAAGACTTGACTGCTATAACTAAGTGACCTGCGTCACTTTTCCATTGCGAAGAGGATGTTCTTTTCTTGTTTTAACCCTTTTGAAATGTTGAGCTTGAAACCACTGACTTGGAGAGTGCACTTAAGAACACATCCTAACAAAAGGGGTCTTAGTTTCTTGTTCATTTTCCCTTGAAGCTAGTTGTGTCCTTTGCTTCTACTGAGAGATGAGCAGTAAAACAAATAAGTTACACATGTTCACGAATTAGAGCAGAACTTTCTTTCTGGTCTACTACTGAATGTTCAAAAGTACCTCAGTTACTTTTCTGCTCTATCTGAGACCAAACAGTTTTCCACGGTCCACTCTTGCTTCCCAGTCTGAAAACACACATTATGAAATGGGTCAATTACCGTTCTGTGGTTAGCTTTCCACCCAAACAAAAAACTAGTACATTTTCTTAATTCCTTGGATGGACCACTGCAAAAAAAAAAAAAAGAAAAAACATGTGCAAATGACTAATTACAGTTTGAGCTTCGAGATAAAGCATACCTCCAAATCCCAGCAAATACTCGTAAGATCATGAAAAGAAATAATCCCATCCAAACTCCAGCTAAACCATACACCGGAACAGACACCAGTATGAACAATGATGAAACCAGTCCAATCAAAGCCTGTACAGGATCGTCACCTTGTTAAACATTATATTTTCTTGATCTATATAAATAGTGATTTAGAGAAGTAGACAAAACACATCAAAATGCGTACCATGGAGTATGCTGCATATGCAAAGTCTGAAACCCCATAATAGAGTCCATCAAGAACAAATGCAACAGCATTCAGTGGCTGAGTTCCAGCAACGAACTGCACAATTTTTTTTGGCACCAATTACTTATCAAAAATTTCAAGATCATAAGAAAGTTCAGAATTTAGCTCTTTTTAGGGATGATTTTCTCAGTTAACGTTACCAGTATGCTCTAAGAAAAAGACACAACAAAACACGAAATAGGTTTTCAAATTTCCATATCTTTGCTTATGGTGTTCCGATCCAAAGTCTATCATGACAAACTTTGGGAGGAGCAGATCTTATGGCTCCAAAGTACACTCGAAGCCACTCATATCCAAAGTGCGTTCCAAAGTTCCCTCGCAACACATTTTGGTATCCAAAAGAAAGCAGGGAGTCACTTCCCGCTGCATCATAAAATGGCAGAGCAGGAAGTCACTGCTAACTACAAGATCCAATGGCTCTTAGAACTCCTTTTGAACTCTTATGGAGATTTTACCATGAGTTGATCTTACTAACTCCGTACCAAAAGAATATATGGCACCAACTTCAGAATGGAGTCTTCCAAACCATAATACTTCCTACAGTCCTTCCCTCCCCTCTCTTGCTAATCTGTGGAAATGGGTGCAGTTACTTACCCAGAGACTTGATGAGGCAATCTCCAAGACAGCGGGATCCGTACTAAATAAGCTAGAAAACGAGTCAAAACCAGCGAACAAGACAATAGCCAAAACGACTCCAGTTCCTAAGCCAATCTGATTATAACATTAGCTGTCTCAGCAAAAATGTACTTCTTTCGAGCAAAAGAAAGAGATAACAACAAGCATGAAAAATGATAGTTTTATTTGTTTCAGAAAGAATGCTATTAACCTGTAAGCTTCGGTAAATTACATCACGTGCCCGTTCGTAATTCCCTTGAGAATAAGAACTAGCGAGAAGAGCCTGCAGAAGAAACATAGATTTAAATGGTACCCAAAAGAATATTTTAGTCGCTAAGGACAGTTCTTGATTATGTAACAGCAAAAGGTAAATCGCGCATTATAAAACGTTAGAAATACAATTAATTTACCTGACCAGCTAGTGCCAAAGCATCATTAAGCAGAGAAAGTGCCATCCAAACTTCCAAAGAAATTTGATAACCAGCCATAATTATGGGACCCTCACGTGCAGCAGCTGATGTTGCTAGAGTCAAAGTAACAAGTACTGCTATGGTTCTGCCAATTAAAAGACCGCCTGTAAGAAATGGATAGTTACTGGTTAGGAAAGCAAATGAATATCTGAAATTTCTCAAGAAAAGTTGGACAAAAGAAGAAAGATATTGGAGCCCTACTTAAGAACTTTTGAGTTACTGAAAGCCTACCAGATTTAAGATATCGAGTAACTCCCACGACAACAATATTTGGAGGGACAAGTATTACTCTTGAATTTAAATTCCAGAGAAGAACAAATGCAATCAAATATCTGAAACAAAATGGACAAGAGAAATGTAAAGCTAAGCAACTGATTTACAGGAAAAACAAAGATCCAGTACAATATTATGCCAAACACTGTATTGTCACATACTCAGAAAGCACCGTAGAAATGGCAGCTCCACTGATGCCCAGTCCACAAGAAAATATCAAAATCGGGTCCAGTATTGCATTCAGCAAGTTCCCAGCACCTGATTTTCTAACTTGACGATTTAGTACTTGAAACTCACAAGCTTTTGAAGGAAAACAAAAGGAGAATGTTTGTTTTCGGTCAATACCACACTTTCTCATTGGTACACTTCAGGGAGCAAGTCTCATAGTTTTGATTACATAACAAAAACTTCACTTGTTTGAGGAACTTATCGAACATTAAGTTTCATCAACATAATAAGTGCATGCCGCAAGTAAGTTTCATCAATATAATAAGTGCATGCTGGATGGCTATTTTTACAGAGAGGCAATAAATTAACTGCACTTAGCAGAGTGTATGAGTGATGAAATTATTCTTGCAGATCATTACCAGATAACGCAGTTGGAAAAGAGAATACTTACTTACGGCATAGAGAGGTGTCTTTGTATCTATAAGTCCACGAAAAGCTCCTTGTGCGGCAAGAGCAATTACTATTGGTGGAGCACCAATAGCCCTCAGAGTGAGGAATTGCTCAGCTGGTGCGTGCATTGGTGAATCCTGTAAGGCAATACATATGTGTAAATGTTTAATTTAATTAAGATCAGAACAGGAGGAAAGGCATCTGTAACCGAAACTCAACAAGCTCGAAAATGACTTTCTCATATACAACCGAAGAAAGTCAACACTACTTACAAAGCGGAAAAGAAGTGAAAATAAAACATCATAAAGAAACAAAATTACTACTACTATAATTCTGTGATTGCAAAGATGACTGATCTGCTAGGTCCTACTTACCGCTGGAGGACTTCAAAACCTATCATTTTCATTGTCTGCATGTGGAGCAATTAAGAAGTTATTTTATAAACTCTATGACCACTAGTACAAATAAAGGATCCATCTCTTTCATAATATTTCCACAGGCTTGCCATCTCTCCTGCCAGTATCATGACTCTGACTGTCAAATTGAAGGTTTCACTCAAAGGAGAAATCATCAAAATTCAGGTGCTAAATTGCCGAACAACAGTTTTTGATAAATCTTGCATCTAAGACCCAGAATACACAAAAAGGCCTGTCTCTACATTATGGAAGGACTATCTCAACAAGGACCTAGTTTTGTTCTGAAAATTAAAATTAATAATTGTATTACGTACAACAGGTATACCCATGATATTCATTAGGAATCCGGAACCAAAGGATAAAGCAATAGCTTCTGCAATGCCAATGCCAGCCGCCAAAGCCAGAGAGGTTGAAACTGCAGGAAGGAGTTTCTTGTTTTGCTTCTCGCCAATAGACTCTTGAAGCACAGATGCAGAATTGGTACCTTTATCACCAAAACAAGAGACTGATAAATAAAATTATAGTTACTAATTCCATAAAAACTTTGATAAACGAGCTCAAAAGTACAATTTATCATACACTTCAGTTCCAGTTCGAACGGCAAAATTTAAGAAGAAATCGTACCTATACCATTTTTTAAACTGTTAATATTGCTTTCGGAAGCGAGTGCTTGTTCTTCAGCAACGAAAGATGTTGTAATGTTAAGAAGTGGAACATTCAGCAATTTTGACACCAAATTGAATACTGAAATTGACACCCCAACAGCAGCCAATTCAACTGAGCCTAAATTAAAAAAAAAAAAAAGTGTAGGATGTAATTCATATTTATCAAGAGAAATCAAAACAGAAACAACAAAACTAGAGGGTGGGCTGTTCACTTGTTGCATTGTCACATCTTGTCGTTTGATTATATATATACTTGACTGCTACTTGGTGTGCCATATCTTTTGCAACACAGTGGCGAACTGATGCTCAGGCAGCTGATGTTGCCAGAGCATGTCCTACGGTTTGTTATTATACCACAGCTGCCACTTCAAGTGACATGCTAAAGAGGTCCAACAATATGACCCCTCCAAACATTTAGCCACATTATATCTCCAACATTTTATCTCTAAACTTAAATTAAGATAAGGAATCTACCTCTATAGCCCAGCAGGACTGAGGCAAAATAAATCATAATTTCTAGATTAACGAGTCCAAACATCACATACTCAAAAGATTTCTTATTAACGCACTAACATTCACAAACCTAGACGACCAACAAATGCAGTATCCACGAGTGAGGTAATTGGGTCAGCAGCTAGAGCCAATGCAGCAGGAAGGGCGATAGACAACACCTCCCATCCAAGTCCACCGCTGCTGAATTCATTCCTGATGTAAACGAACAACAATCAAAATCTCATAGCTCACGAAAATCAAATAACAAAGGATACAAGCACATTCACCAAGCAGGAATACCTCAATCGATGAATAAGGCTACGAGCTGAACTGCCGGGATTTGAATATTTCACTTGTTCCCGTAAATTCTGAGGTTTTGTTTCTTCAGTTGGAGTTTCTAACGAACTATTAGAGTTCTTTGGAGGTAAACATCTTGAGACAGATTGAGTACAAATGGACGAATCCAAGTTTTTTCTGGGTGTTAATTTTTTTACGGTTGGAGCCGTTATGTTGCATAAGTAACATCGATTTTGATGTTGATGCAGGATTGAAGAACTAAAAAATGGTTGTGAAAGAGAAGACACCATTTCTCAAATTTTCAGTCTCTAGATTCTAGAATGTAGAGACATGAAAGTTTCAGATTCAGAGAATCTTATGTTTACTCTTTATGTGAGAACCCAGGAACCATACAATTTATTTAACGGATATGACTAGGGGTGTGCAACGGAATGACGGGTGCGGATTAGGGGTCACCCGCAACCAAACTGTTAAAATTGCGGATTTGGAAAATTGAACCTTAACCGGTCCAATCACTCGCGGATTTGACATCCACGAATTAGCGGGTGATATGGACCGGATGCGGATTAACTGCGGATTTAGAATTATAAAAAAAGAAAGAAAAAAAAAGTCTGTCTATCTGTGAAAATCCCTTCATATGGGTAATTGATCTCTCTATTTATGTTAACTCAGTGTCTCACTCCCATGATAATAAATTAATAACAATGAAGCAAATGCCAAAGTTTTGTTGCACAACATTATGAGTACATTATATACTTACTAGGTAGTAATCTTAATTACTACTGCAACTGATAAGTGTAATGATCTTTAATCATTTGATGTAGCACCTTATTTTTGAAAACAAATTTAATTTTCTCTATGAATTGACAAACAACAAGATAAATTTTCTTGATTAGTGCTTTAGCAGGATTCTTGTCCACATTAGACCACCTTTGACGGATAATTAACGGCTACCTTGTTTTGTGTTTATATTCAGTATCAAGAGGAGGGCACAGCTTCTTTTTCCAATAGTTCTCACAACGCACGGAGTGGATCACATGCAACCATCAAGAAGCTTCAAAACCTTCAGTTTCTTCAAGAAGATTATGCAGATCTTGAAATGTTCTCTAAAGAGGACGAACCTCTTATTTCCAGTAAATTAAATTAGAGATATCTAATCTAATCTAATCTAAAATCTAAAACTCAATTTTTGCGGGTGCGGGTGAATCCGCGGATTTCAAAGTCCAACCGACCAAACCGCTAAACCTTGCGGATTTGAAAACTCAACCGTTTCCGATCCATAGATTCTTGCGGATTGGTTTTCACCCGCAATTTTGCGGACGGTTACGGGTGAAAATCGCGGTTTCGGTTTTTCTGCACACCCCTAGATATGACTGATAGATGACAAGAACAAGAACCAACAATATCTACGAATCTCATTGGGCTTTAGAAAGTCCGGCATAAAGACCGCGGAGGCGCGGACAGTAAACGTCTATAACACTCGCATTGATGATCATTGTGTCTAAGTCACGATTAAAAGCCATAAGCCGCGATAATATGCCAGGAAATGTTGTGCACTGATTCTTTGGTTGTCTTCCAGTTGCTTTCTGGTAGCAATGTTGTGCCTGACTGGAGTGTCAGACATAAATGGAGAAGGATTATTCATTTGAGGGGATATTTTGAGGCTATTCGTTATACTCGTGTATATAAAGGAGATTAATAGGGAAACTGATCATCTGGCTGGGTTTCATCCTAATGATAGCTTTGTTGAGATGTAACAGTTTTGATAGTAGTTTGAGAAGGTATATTGAGGATAATAGTAACCGCAAGGTTTATTGTAGGAATAGTTGGTTTTGGTTTTTTTGTTTATTTTTGTCTTTAGTTTGTAAGGTTTTGGGATCTCCTTAAACCCGGCGGATCGTGTCAAAACCAAAAAAAAAAAAAAAAATCCGAGAAAGCTCGAAAGAGTAAAACTCAGAAAAATGTGATACATACAAAAGCGTTGAACACGTACATGTTGCCTCATTAAAACCTTGATAAGAAAATTTAATGGGACAAAACCTTGAGGAAGGAGAAAGAGCACAACATGATATGTCCAGTAGAATATACCTTGTATGATGGTGCTTCCCATGATGAGTATATTCATTAAAAACTTGGCTTATAAATTTTTGAATCAGTGCATTCCAATTTGAGTAACTAATTTCTTGAGTGCAGAAGATTGTAATGTTTTCTTGAAGAAATTTTCTAGTTGATAAAGTCTTCTCTATGTTATACAAGTGGTATTGTTTTTAAATAATACTCTTGTTGAGCCCAAGTATGGGTTAAAAAGAAGAGTCTTCCAATCTTTATGTGGTATAACTCAACGCTATAGCTTATTTTTAGAGATAGGTTTCTTACTACCCATCCCAAAAATAATTTTTTTACTTCAGCACATTGTGGACTTGTGTCATGGACTGCCAGCTTCTCGAAATGATTTTCAGAAGTAATTGATGTAATTTCTCTACAAAGTGCCAATACATAGTTAAGTTACAATAAGAGAATATAATATGTATTTTTGTTAATATCTTATATGGATCAGAATGGAATCCAAATTACTGAGAGATGGTTATATCAATTAGGTCTAACAAAATGACCTAGTTAGTGATGCACATCCAACAAACAACCGAAATAATAAAACTCCTTTTTTGGATGACCACCATGTTGAATAATTTTTTCCGCTAAATCCTTGCTACTAAAACCCCGTTGGAAAAACTCTGGACGAAGGAAAAGAGAAAAACATCTACATTTTAAATGAAAATTCAATATAAGCGAGATGTTGCCTTGTTAAAAATTTGTCAGAAAAAACATATAAGAAAAAAACATGAAACGAATGGAAGAAAGTACAACTTTTGACGTATTGATACTGCTAGTTAATGTCCTTTACATGCCTAGGAGTTTCTCCACAGTCCTTCATGAAGACGAGCACTTCCCCTGCCTCCTACAGGTTTCCTGATGATTTTTTTTTATATGTTAAATCAAGGTGGTAGAAAAAAATTCCTCAGACGAACAACCACCAAAAGATTAGTTTATCTACTCTAAAAATCTTGTAGAGAAACTTAATCAACATACCTCACAAGAATATTGATATTAAAACTAGTTTTAGATGGATTTTGTGGTATCTTCAGATTTGGATTTCAATAGATTAATGTTATATGAAATCGAGATTGAAGTAAAATCAAATCTTTTATTGAATCAATAATTCTTGAATTTATTGTAGAAGAGAAGAACCTTTAGAATAAACAAGGATTATACAACATATCAAAACAAGATACAAGTTACAAAACTGTCAAGAAAATTGTTCTCCATGTGCTTCATGAATCCCCAAGTGAAGTATTTCGAAGTCTTGTTAGAGCACTGCTCGGTCGAACTCGCAAGCGTTGCTATCTCAAGCTTGTTTGTCAAGTTTAGTTTCCAAAACTATAAGTCTTGATTTCTAATCTACTTATAGCTAACTCTCGGATTAGGATAAAAAGTGTAGTTGAGATTTAGACTTCACGACGTTCATCGATTGAAGACGAAGAACTACTAAGAGGAGCTTGTGGAACTTCATCAACAAAAGGTATGTGGAGAATTGAACTCATGTATCACTCAAAAGTTTATTTCTACTATATATCCTATTTGAGACAAAAATCGTATAGCTATATAGACTTCAATTATACACGTTTGATATTTCGAGCTGAGCTTAACTAGCTTATATATTTCTCGAAATATGTGTTGGTAAGATTTCGCTTTAACCAAGTTCATCTTATATTCTTGACGAAAGTCAAAAGATGATCATGTGAAAATCGCCTGGTAACATATTACAGGATTTGTGTGAGACAATCATTTGATGTAGACTCTGAATATTTCGTATTGATTTATCGATCACTTGAAAATTGCTTTGAAGCTAATAGTTTGTGTGAGACAACTATTGTCGTCTTCTAAGAATATTTCAATGATTGAAATGAGAGTTTAGAACAATTAACCATAATTGCATATAACATTGTATGCGTACTTGTATGCTAACTGTTGCAAGTTATTCCAAGTCTGGGAACCATAGTATGCATACCCGTATGCGTACTGGTTGGTTAGTTGATAGTCCGGGAACGTAGTATGCATACCCGTATGCCTACCGGCGTAAGTTCAAGTACGAAAATTCAACTGAGTTTGGTGGTACGGGTACGCGTTCGCGTACTGGCGAACCCAGACCAAGTCCGGCCACTTAGGTATGTGTACCCGTTTGCATACTTGAGTAGGCTATGTTCTAAAATTAGTTTTTTTATGAACTAATACATTTATAAATTAAGGAATGTAATCTTTTGCAAACTGTGGATATATTTTCTATATAATTGAAATATCACAGGTTGTGCGTAGTTCAATCAATTAGATAATCCAACCTTTGGTTGTTGATATAAATTGATTGACACTTAAACATTGGTCTTTGGTACCGTTCAACTTGTTTCACATAATAATAATCAGGCTCAAGGATTTTTATCTGTTTGATTTGCTGATTACATTGTGAAACAGAGATACAACTCTTGGATATATTTCCATTGATTGAGTCTGACTGTCTAGTTGATTCTATTGGATTTATATTGGAGTTTTTCCATACAGATTTCCTAAAAGAAATATTGGGTGAGGTTTTAGACCCCCCGCTTTTTAAATTGGTATCAGAGAAGGAAAACACGTTTAAGACTTTATAAGTCTGTGTTTGTAGCAATCTGACTCTATGGACAATAATGTTATCTTAATAAATGCACCACCAGATCCATGGATTCCAAAATTCTCTTCCATGAATGATTTAATAAAATTTGTAGAAGAAATTTTGTCTAAACCTCCACCAGGTTTAAAATCCCTTGAAGTGTTTTCAGGGCTTGAAAAAAGGCTTAAGAGCTTATCCATTGATGTTGAGTTATATCTCCAGAAAGAGAAAGAATCTCTTGATAAACTAAATAAAGTTATGATGAATAATTTTCATGTTGAGGTTGATATTGATCTTCTTATCAGTAAGGATAATCTTTCTCTTTCATGTGTCTCAGACAAACTGGATATAATACAAGAAGTATTTAAACCTCATCTATCAGTCAGTTCCATCTCTGAATTTGACTTTGTTCATCAGTCAAAACCTAATACACCTTCTCAAGATAATGGTATTGCCATCTTTTGTGATAAAGTCAGGATGTCTCTTTTTATCAAAAGAGTTTCTCTGTGCAGTACTGAATATTATCTGCAGAGACTGTGTGTTATAAGTTGTAAACGAAGAAATCAGGAACACAAAGTTTCATGTGCTCTTTTTAAGTTCTTTGAAAAACTTGTAAAAACAGTCCCTTGGGTTTATCTCAATACTGGAAGATGTAAGAGTTGTTGGAAAGAAATCTCTCTTGGTGTCACATTGTGCAAGACTGTTTTTTCTCTTGTGCTCACAGAGAATTGCTCGCTAGAAATTTGTTGAGTTTTGCTCAAAATATGATGTTTTTCAAAAACAAACGAGCCCTTGCCTTCACACGTACGGTTCACTACTCCGAACCATTGAGTATGTTTAACCGCGTTCCAGAACTTTTTAAAACTGGTTCTTGAACCACCGCTTGACACATAAAAAGAGGAAGAACACTTCGTTCTTTTCACCTCCTCTTCTCTTCGAATAGTTCAAGAACGGAAGAGAAAAACCTCTAGTTCTAAAACCTTCCCTCACCCTTCACTCGTTTCTTAACCATTTTGTGAGTGGTGTGTGCCTTTGAAATCGGAAGAAGTTTTTGTGCATTGGTTCAGGAATTATTTTCGTTATTCTCATCGTTTTGGAACATCACCATTAACGACAGTTCACGTATCAAGTAAGTTTCTCATCACTTCCTTGTGTTATTTTGCTTCAATGTCTTCTAGGAAGAGATTTTGTGGTGAAGGTTCAAGGGGTAATGCTAGCTTGCAAACTAGATTTGTTAGCAAAGAGGCTCGCAACCACTTTTTGGAACATATGAAGAAAACACATATTATGGAAAGATATTATGATCCTTCGAAAATTAGTGTAGAACATCTCTCTAGGTTATTTGGAGATTTTGCATAGAGCATAATTCATCAACCTATGGGAACTACTTATCCTGAAATGACTGCACAATTCTATGCTAATTTACATGAACCAGACACTGTCAACTGCACCTTTAAGACTATTGTAAGGAACAGAATTTTTGTGGTAAATCGTCATGTAATTGTTGAGCTCCTGGACTTGAGCTAAGTTGGTAACTTTTAATTTCCACCTCTTGAGCATGAAATATTGTTACCAAATGTGCTATCAAATCGTCTTCTTAAAAGAGACTCTCCTGGAGAGATGGTAATATTGATGTTCATGGTGCTGAGATGTTTCTCAAGGTTGCTGGAAAACTGATTGTAGCAAATATGATGCCGAGTACAATTGACAATATGGTATGGACCAAGTATCTTACTGAATGAGTCTGTTACATAGTTGAAGGGAGAGACATTGACTTCTGTAGTCTTATCATTCGTCAGATGATAAGTGTAAAACAGACTCTGAAGAAGACTCCAGGTTTTCCTTGTCTTATTACAAGGATTTGCAGTCATTTCGGCATCGCTGCTTTTGGAACTGATCTTGGAGGACCAAAAATATTAACCATGGAAAGCATCGAAAAGATGGGAACCTCAACCAGAACCTCAACAAGAGCTTCAACAGTCTCAAACACTGAGATTACCCATCTCAGAGAAGAGGTGGGATGCTTGACAGAGCAGTTGGAGTATGCTTCTTTGGCTCATCCTGAACTGATTGAGAAATT
Organism: Papaver somniferum; assembly: GCF_003573695.1. Taxonomy (NCBI): domain Eukaryota; kingdom Viridiplantae; phylum Streptophyta; class Magnoliopsida; order Ranunculales; family Papaveraceae; genus Papaver; species Papaver somniferum. Next base: position 293,365 of record NW_020628818.1, read on the forward strand.
CGATGAAATTGCTAGAGACTATTATGATATGATTGGTTAAACTCCATAAAATCATTTTGTTTATGTCTCTGCTTATTTTGTTGTTGAACTTCTTATGTTGAACTTATTAAAACTATTATTTTTAATGGTTGTAATAACTTTAATGGTACTTTAGCCTTGAATTATTTTATCCTTCTATTAAACTGCTAAATATGTTAAATCCATAAGAAGTTTGGATGAATATGTCAAAAGTTAAGTCTATTATATGTCTTTATGCAAATATTGATGGAAAATAGAGGGAACTTTTGATAACGAAGATTAAGTCTATGGTATCACTATGCAAATATTGATGAAAATAGAATGAATCTTGGTATATTCATAGTATTGATCTTTCCCTGATCCACTTTTATGTGAAGGTACTGTGCGGCTCCGTAAGTTTTCTTATATTAAGCGTCTCTGATTAAATTAATCATGGGTTCTCTTGTGGTTAATTTAACTGAGTTTTCTGGATACAAATTCATATTTCATGTAATTTGTTAATGTCCAAAGAAATCCTTATTTTCTTGCAAAAGTAAGGTCGTTCTTGTTGTTCTCTCGGGAATGCCATTTTATGGGGAAGAGTTCTTAATGAACTTGTGATTAGTTGCCAAATCTATATGGGGAGTGCGGCTGTGGAATATTGTAGGAGTTTTCTTGTATCTTTATAAACTCCTTGATGAATACACTAAGTTTCGACTATGTGAAATCATCGAAACAAAGTTGATATGTTCTCTTTTAGTCATGAAGTATCTCTATGAGAATTTCATTATGATCCCGTTAGTTTTCGTACCTTTGCCAATTTTATATTGACAAAAAGGAGGAGAATTATTGTGTAGTTCACACTACAAATACATATGGTTTACGGATCATTATGTAACGGGAAGGGGTTTTCATTGTGAGATGAAGTATTGACTAAGGGGGAGTGACACATATCACCATAGTATTGTTGTCAAAGTTGTGATGCAATTGGACTTTGATGTTGTGTAATAATACTATGACAATGTATAACAATGATTGAGAGATATTGTTTTCTCATGGTTATAACTATGGATCTTCAATAACTATGATGCTGAGTTGAACACGTTCAGAGTCACTGGAGTACTTGGAAGTGATGAAGATTTCGAGTATTGTTGAAGAACAAAGGAAATCATGCATTTGGATGAGAAGCTACAAAGTTTATTTATTTTGTAATCCATATGTATTGATAGTTTTGTCACTAAAATTGACAAGGGGGGAGATTGTTAGAGCACTGCTCGGTCGAACTCGCAGGCGTTTCTATCTCAAGCTTGTTTGTCAAGTTTAGTTGCCAAAACTATAATTCTTGATTTCTAGTATACTTAATATCTAAGTCCCGGATTAGGATTGAAAGTGTAGTTGAGCTTTATACTTCACGACATTCACCGATTGAAGATGGAAAACTAATAAGGGGAGCTTGTGGAACTTCATCAACAAAAGGTATGTGGAGACTTGAACTCATCTATCCCTCAAAAGTCTATTTTTACCATATCTCTTATTTGAGATAAAAGTCGTATAGCTATATAGACTTCAATTATACACATTTGATATTTCTAGATGATCTTAACTCGCTTACATATTTCTCGAAATATGTGTTGGTAATATTTCGCTTTAACCAAGTTCATCATATATTCTTGACGAAAGTCAAAAGATGATCATGTGAAAATCGCCTGGTAACATCTTACATGATTTGTATGATACTGTCATTGGATGTAGACTCAGAATGTTTCGTATTGATCTATTAATCACTTGAAAATTGCTTTGAAGCTAATAGTTTGTGTGAGACAACTATTGTCGTCTTCTAAGAATGTTTCAATGATTGAAATGGGAGTTTAGAACAATTAACCATGATTGGATATAACACCGTATGCTACTTCTATACTAACTGTTGCAAGTTATTCCAAGTCCGGGAACCATAATATGCATACCCATATGCGTAATGGTTGGTTAGTTGAAAGTCCGAGAACTTAGTATGCATACCCGTATGCGTACCGACGTAAGTTCAAGTCCGGGAGTTTAACTGAGTTTGGTGGTATGCGTACCCATTCGCATACTGGCAAACCCAGACCAAGTACGGCCACATAGGTATGCGTACCCGTTTGCATACTTGAGTAGGTTATGTTCTAAAATCGGTTTGTTCATGAACTAATACATTTATAAATTAAGGAATGGAATCCTTTGCAAACCGTGGTTATAATGTTCATGAATTGTTTCATGTGAATCAAAACTGATTTTGCTTCAATTGTTTATTGTATACTTCTATGAGATATAAACAATTGAACAACTCTATAACTAGTTTCATTTGAGTTATTTGAACTAGTTGTGTTAAGATGAACAAGGTTGATATGAAAGTGTTCATATGGCTAACTTCGGTTAACTATTGTTGAGCCAACAAGGTGTACACGTTTAGATACGATTACCCATATCTAAATGAAGTCACTTTTCATTTGTGTGTAACAAGCTAAGTTCGATCTAACGGTTGAAAGATATTAGCTTGAGTCTAAACATATTTTCATCTAACGGTGAATATTGAATGCTTTGTTACCAAGGTAACATTGATTGCAAACCCTGATTTGAAGATTATATAAGGGAAAACTCTAGCAACTGGGAAACCTAATCCCCACACCCCCTGTGTGATACTAGTTGTGACTAGAGTCGATTCTCCTTTAACCTAGGTTTTTCTAAAACCATTATAGGTTAACGACCTAAAGACTTCATTGGGATTGTGAAGCCAGACCCAACTATTTTCTCTGTAGTTGCGTGTTCTGATCTTGTTTTATTCTATCGTATTGAGTACTATCTTCTCTAAGATTTGCTCGAGATCTAATCTCCGATGGGCAAGATAAAAAGTAGTCACAAACATCTTCGTCTCATCGTTTGTGATTCCACAATATCTTGTTTCACCACCATATGATTAAGATTATTGTGAGGTGATTGATATTAGATGTTCTTAGGGAATATAAGTCAGGTGTATCATTTGGTTCCTGTTCACCTTGATTTATCAAAAGAAGAAACAAAACTCATAGGTATTTTTTTGGGAGACATATTTATCAATTCAATAGACTTTTCTGTGTGAGACAGATTGGTTTATCAAGTATTCGACTTTGGTTCGTAGCAACTCTTTGTTGTAGGTGAGATCAACTAAGAGAATCAAGTGCATAGAGTCATGCTGGGATTCAGAGGCGTAAGGCACGCGACTGTACCTTAATCAATGCGAGGTCGGTTAGGGATCAACTACATTCCAGTCCGAAGTTAACTTGTGTAGTATGTTTTTACAAACTCAATTTTCGGGTCCCCAAATTCTAGTGACTTATGGAGTTCACGAACTTCCTATGTCGTGTGGTTTGCGAACTCACCATTTAGGTTCATAAAAAACTTTTCACTTGGTTAATCCTTCTTGAAAAAGCGGGGGTCTAATAACATCACCCAATATTTCGCTTAGCAATCTGTATGGACTAACTCCGAAATACTTTCTAGAGAATCAACTAGAAAGTCAGACTCAATCTAGGTAAAAGTATCTCAAGGAGTTAATATCTCTCTCTTGTTTTGATTTACTCTAGCTAATAGAAATCATCGAGTCTTTAATCAAACACAAGGAATAACTTGGATGGTACCAAAGACCAATATCCAAGGATCAATCAATGACAATAAACAAACAAAGGTTGGATTTACTCTAATTGATGATCTAACTCACAATCTGTATTATTTCAATTATAAAGATAAAACAATATAATGCGGAAATTGAAATAACACAGACACCAGAAATTTTGTTAACGAGGAAACCGCAAATGCAGAAAAACCCCGGGACCTAGTCCAGATTGAACACACACTGTATTAAGCCGCTACAGACACTATCCTACTCCAATCTAACTTCGGACTGGACTGTAGTTGAGCCCCAATCAGTCTCCCACTTATCCAAGGTACAGTTGTACTCCCTACGCCTCTGATCCCAGCAGGATACTGAGCACTTCATTCCCTTAGCTGATCTTACCCACAACTAAGAGTTTCTACGACCCAAAATCACAGGCTTTGATAATAAAAAAATCTGTCTCACACAGAAAAGTCTATCAAAGGATCAATCTGTCTCCCACATAAAAACCCTAAAGTTTTTGTTCCATCTTTTGATAATAATCAAGGTGAACAGGAACCAATTGATAATCCGGTCTTATATTCCCGAAGAACAGCCTAGATAAATCAGTCATCTCACAACAATCTTAATCGTATGGTAGCGAAACAAGATGTTGCGGAATCACAAACAATGAGGCGAATATGTTTGTGACTACTTTTGATATCTTTCCTTTCAAGGATATTAATCTCAAGCCAATCAATCTGATTGTACTCGTACGATAGAAGATGCAAGATCAGATCACACAACTACGATAAAAGTAGTATCGGTCTGGCTTCACAATCCAATGAAGTCTTTAAGTCGTTAACCTGGTTTTAAAAGAAGAAAACCAAAGGTTAAAGGAGAAACGACTCTAGCACGCAAACTGGTATCACATGTGAGGTGTGGGGATTAGTTTTGCAGAGTTGCTCGATGTCCCCTTATATAGTCTTTCAAATCAGGGTTTCGCCTTGGTCACAAAGCAAACAATATCCACTGTTATGCGAAAACCTGATTTAGATTCAAGCTAATATTTCTCAACTGTTAGATTGAAAACTTAGCTTATTATACACAAATGAAATGCACGCTTATAGGTTTGTTAACCGTACCCAAACGTGTACATTGTTGTTTCAACAATAGTTAACCAAAAGGTTAGCCATATGAGCATTTCATACCAACCATATTCTTCTTCACTATAACTAGTTCAAATGACTCAAATGAACTAGTTAGAGAGTTGTTCAATTGCAAGGAAATCTTATGTACTACACAAGACACAATTGAAGCAAAGATGATTTGATTCTCTCGAGTCGGTTCATGAACTTTATAGCCACAGTTTGTAATTTTCATTCCTTAGTCTTTATAAGTTTAAGTTCATAAATCATCTTCAGATATATAACCTTCTTAAGTTCGCACACTAGGTTCGCGAACTTAAGCAACCGGGCAGAGTTTACAAACTCCAGCAGAAAATCTCGACAAAGACTTTCCGCCAGTTCGCGGACTGGTACTCACACAACTAGTTTGTCAACTCCAGCTGAATTTCTCGGGATGAGAAGTTTGGCAGTTCGCGGACTGAGTTCGCGGACTTGGCAACAAGCCATTCTTCCGGTTTCTCTTGATCAACAAAGTACGCAAACTTTGGTTCAAGGAATAGGACTTATGCACATATGTGTTTCCACAACAATATTTATGTCCATCATTGGTTATGTAATCTAAACTCTCATTCCAACCATTAAACATTCTTAGAGGACGTTATATAGTTGTTACATCATTTCTCGTCAAAGCAATTTTCAAAGTGATATGATTGAAACATATCATGACTTTCGTCACTAGGTAAAGATAAACATGGTCAAAGCGAAACGCTTACCAACACATATTTCGAGATATAGATAGCGAGGTATACTCGGCTCGAAATACCAAATGTGTATAGTCTTAGTCTACATATATCATACGACTTTTTGTCTTAAGAAGTAGGAGATAGAGTAGATATACTTTTGAGTGACAGATAAGTTCAAGTCTTCACATACCTTTTTGTCGAGAAGTTCCACCAGTTCCTTGAGTAGTTCTTCTTCTTGTATGATGAATCGCCATGAAGTCCTTGAGCTCATCTACACTTTTTATCCTAGTCCGAGACTTAGCTATAGTAGACTAGAAATCAAGACTTATTTTTTTGATCACTAACATTGATAAACATGCTTGAGATAGCAACGCATGCGAGTTCGACCGAGCAATGCTCTAACAATCTCCCCCTTTGTCAATTTTAGTGACAAAACTATCAATACATATGGAATACAAAAAAGATAAAGAAACTTTAGTAGGATTTTTATTTGACACCAAAAAACCATGAGAATGATTTTTTATATCCAAAAACTCAATCAAATTAATCACAAGTAAACTCATGATTAATTTAATCGGAATATGCAATCAAATTAAACACAAAGGTGATCAACTTAATTGATTATGCTCGACATAAGAGAACTTACGGAGCATACGACTAACATACCCATTAGAAAATGAATAGGATAATCGTTCATATACTCAATATAAGAGGAGTCTTATGGAGTAAGAAAATACTCAACTAGATTAATTACAAGAGAACCCATAATTAATCTAATTGAAATACACAACCAAACTAATTAAAAAAGTAATCAATTTGATTTTCATTTGTATTGCTCGACATAAAAAGACTTATGGAGCAATAATTAAATAACCAAACAAGAAAAATTCTCAACATAAAGTACCTTACGGAACAACCAACAAAGCTAATCAAAAAATAATTAACTTGGTTGTATCGTGCTCAACATAAGACACATTATGGAGCCTCACAGTATTACATAAAATATGGATCAGTGAAGATCAATACCGTGGAATACACAAGGATTCATTCTATCTTCCATTACTATTTGCATAACGATTTTTAATAGACATAATCCTTGAACACAAAATATTTTAACCTATCTTCCATCAAAGAATTGACAATATAGGCTTAAATTTTGTATATGTCAAAAATCTATCTATATTATAAGGAAGAAGGCTGTCTGTCTATGGGTAAATTAGAGCCCTTGATTCCGGTGATCCTACGGTCTCGATTGACTATTTGTTGTTTGACTCAAAGTCAAAGGTGGCCGTTAATTTTAGGCATCTTATTATTTTGGACGTCGGAGATTATGTAACTACTTAACCTATAAACGATTAGGTCAGGGGTACTTAATTAGAAGTCCTCTCAATCATTATCGGGATCTTTAATTATATTGCGCTTGATCAATGCCATTGGCATTAACCTTCCGAACACACTGTCAATGGCAAGAGGTGACCACCAATTTTATTAATCCCTATTTCGTAATATCTAGACATGATTAGTCACGGCTTAATCCTTTGTTATATTTGTTGTGATAAGATTTGCTCTAGAACTACATATGGTTCATCGAAATCTAGAACAACACAAGGAGGCCGTCATAGGTGTACTCTACAAAATCGGAGAACCTGATTCGTTCCTTGATTCTTTGATAATTAGCTCAATTTATCGAGCAGAAGTTGCAGAACTAATACATTTTGCATATGGATCCATTTACTTAGAAAAGGTAGCTATGACGTTTCTGAAAACACATTCAACCCAATCCATCATGATCATTCAAGAACCCTTATCAGCTCCCAACAGCAAGAACTTCTCAAACAAATTTTCCAAGAATCCTTTGGGGCGTAATAAAATTTGGATTAGACAGACAAACAGTTTGGGCATAATAAAATTTGGAAACTGCGTTCTTATCTAGGAAACGTAATGAAATTTTGGCATAAGAATTGGAATAAGTCCAGCTATTCCAAGTGGTGCGCGCTTATGTAACATGTTGCAATCTTCAACACAACTCCAAATAAATGTCAATGGCTTTCCAATTTCGACTGAATGATCTCGGGGTAAACTGGGGGGTTTTAGTTTCAATATCTGAACCGAGAGAAACTTTTTTCATTTTTCTACTATTTCGTATGATTTAGGCCGTGATCTTTTCATTGTCTGAAATGTGGGCTTAACATTGAGAATAAATACCTCAATGCTTAACATTGTTCCCTGCATCGAAGGAGTAACTTCCAATTAAATAATCAAAGACATAAAAGACGAGCATGATGAGTTACGAATATGATTTTTATATACTGCTCTCACGCATACATTTTGGTCTGACAAAAAAAAAACGTCAACATAAGTATGAATGTATGATGCCTTAGTGATACAACGTGTACCGAGACTGAGACGAAATGACTACTAGAGTGGAAATTTTTTTTTTAGAAATGTTCCAGAATGCACCTATTCCAAGTTTACTGTAACCTATAATGAGAAGTATATATAATAGGCCACATCAATGAGATTTACAAACATTCGAAATAATGGAGAACTTATACTTGGTACATGGAGATATTTATGGAGAACAAACAATGCAAAAAAATTTTTACATCACCTGCCAGAGAGTCTAGAAGTTCTTGAGTGATGGTAAAACTATTTGAGCTTATTGTTCTAAGGAAAATGGAATCAGATATCTTGCTTCAAAAAAAAAAAAAAAAAAAACAACAACAAATAGTTTATGTTGGTGAGACAAAATATGTAAACATTTTAATCACTAATGTAAATACACCAATTCCTCATGTAGTTAATAATAAACAATTGGTGCCAGATCATTGTTACAAACTATTCTTCACTTATTTGTATTTTGGTTTTCTAAACGGGACAACAATCCGTGAATGTGTCCGGTAAATCTACTAAACAGGGAAACCACCTGTCACCTACTATGAAAATTGCCGGCATTCACAAAGATATAGTCACCTTGGAAAATATATAGTTTGCCCATATCCCAATCTTGATGGCTATATAGGTAAACATTGTATGATTTAAGAAATCATTGATTGTTTACTTAAGATTTTTGCTTTACTTTGATGCAACTCAAATACGTCGAAAAACCACCATGAGATACCACAATTGTGCCAGAGATTTTTTAGGAGGTTATATTGGGTTTCATACAGTTTCCTTGCCGCCTCCAAATGTGTGGTGCCACTGGAAAAGCAAATTTTCTGGGACGTATGCATGTATTGGAGTTTTCTCCTCAGAAATGTCGTGTGCAAAGAAGTTATATTTTCGTCTGAGGATAGTTGGAAGGCTTGCCCTTGATTATTTTTGAGTTAGTATTTTGTTTACTTATTTGATTAGCAACATGTTTTATTTCAAATAATATTTTCTTTTCTTTTTGGAGTTCTCGAGTAGCGCGGCTGTTTAATTGTGCAACTGCCAACAAAATAAAAGCATGCAGATACCGTCGACGAAACCTTCTGAATCAATCGCAATGCACTATGGATCGTTAAGTTAAGAAATCTTTCAAGACTCTCGATATGCAATGTACAAGACCAGATAATTCATCCAAGGTTGCATATTGTTTAGCCCCGTATTTGCAAACACAATTCCGGGGAGTCCTCCTACGTTAAAATAAAGATGAATCCTACGGCCGTAACTAAAACATATACCATCATTTTTTTATGTATAAGTTTATTTTCGTGTAAGATGTATTACAAATCCATGTCCTATGTTTCATCTAAGAAAATTTCACAAAAAGGTTGATCCCCGGCCGTAGGCCGACCTGATACCTAGTTCATCCTTAAATCAATACATGAATACCGATCATGAACGACTTTACTTTTGAAAAAATATGGGACAACATAGTTCACGGACGTAAACACCAATATCCCATAACAAATTGCAATAAAACAAATCATAAAGATTAAATATTGCAACCATCATCCTCCAAATACTTTTAGAATTTAATACCAATAAACCTAAAAAAGAACAAGAAGATGAAAATAATATCTATGTGTAGTCACAATCATTGCTATTCGAAGCACTAATTATTCTTCCAACAAAACCGAAAAGAAGACTTACTAGGCATTGTAGATCTTTCTCGGAGCATCTACAGAAAATTCCTTCTTATTATTGAAAAACCCATTGATTATGGGATCGTTCAATTCCTCTAGATCTTCATAAATATTAGTTAACTCACTAAGTTCTCTTTTTTAGATCACGCAGGGTATTCTTGGTTAGAGACAACCTTTGTTCATAGTGATTTATCTCTTCCAAAAAGGAAATGATTCGAGATTTTAAATCATTTCGCTTGTTGATGAAAACTTTCACCATGTCTCTAGCATGACAAACGAAAAAGAGACAGTTAAAGGAAGAACCTTCTCCATTAGTTGTTGACTTCTTCTTTATCATTCTCGAGGAAGTGATTCCTTTGCACAGATGTACATTGACTGCTTCTACTGCATCTCTTTTGGTAGTACCTCTAGTTACAGGAGACATGAGAACGTAATTGAAAAAAGGAGAAAACAAACAATAAAAGGAGATTTATAAGTGTCAAACCCTAGACCATTTTGACACAGTCTTCCAAGAATCTAAAAATAAGATTACCTACACAAATATAAATTGAATTCTCAGACACTTCTCATCTTTCCCAAGTTAAAGATGAGAAGGCAAACGTCACCATTCAGTTGGTGACTGGACGGGCCAAATGCCCACTTCCCTTGTTTTTTCGTGGCTTGTCACTGTTGGATGTGCTAACAGATTTCTTACTTCTTCTGGAATATTTACCTTGCTTATCTTTATCCAGACTCACTTTTTGCATGTTCTTTTGAAGTTTGGTGACTCTTTTGTTGCTTTTCTTGAATCTCCAACAGGTATCTTTATCATGCCTTGAGTGTCCACAGAAGGAGCAGATCAATGTGGATTTTTCATCTCCATGTAATTTTTCCTGTTTGACACAACACCCAACCATTGTTTCCTGATTTGCAGAATCCATCACTTTTGTTGTTCTGCTTTTGAATCCTAAACCATGATTGTTTCCGAAGGATCTCTGACCAAACAACATTTCTACAATTTTGTCAGAGTTTCCAGACAGCCTTTGCAGGTCATCTCTGAGAGAATTAATCTCTTCTTCCCTTAGAGACATGGTTTTGACGAAATTAATATGAAGATGCCCTACCTCAATATTTTTCGTCTAGTGTGATGATTCAACATTGCTCAATGAGGCTTTAAGACGAAAGTTCTCTTGAAGAATCTCTTTATTCAGGAGGTCAACCAGCTCAGTGTCAAATTCAAGTTCCGAACCAGAATTTGAAGTTGAAAGAGAATCTGAAGTAAGGGCAGTAAATCCATTGCACCAGTTAGACTCATCTGAGTTATATTGAGAAGTATGGTCTTCTGTTGAATTATTTTCAGCAACCAGAGAAGGTGGAAAACTTGCAAATCTATTCTTCCTTTTTATTAGATTCTTGACCTCTTTGACTACTAGTGAATGATCACATTCATCAGCCCAAGACAGGTGAGAGGAAGACATCTCTGGTTTGTTCACAGCGTTGAGTGTGAACGTTTTTTCTGTCTCTTGATCAATAATTCTTAACTTTCCAATTAGTGAAGTCTTGGAAAGTGTATCAGGATTATTTCCCTCAATGATGACATGCTTCTTAAAATCGTATCTTGATGGCAGCGATCTGAGGATTTTCATCACAATGTCCTTTTCAGGAATGGTCTTACCCAATGCAAATGATGCATTAACAATTTCAGACTTTCAGGAAAAAATCATCAATCGATTCATTATATGCCATACGAAGATTTTCCCATTTGGAATTCAGATTTTGAAGTATGGCTTCCTTTTCACTGGTATTTCCTTCGAATACGTTTTCTAAGATTTCCCAAGCATCTTTAGACCCAGTGCAATTTGACACATGGTGATGAAGGTGTGAGGTAATGGCATGTATGACCGTCGGAGTTTTGCTTTGCATCAAGTAGCTCGGCAGGACTATATTCACTAATATTCTTGGGAACGTTTATATCTCCAACTTCCACGACGGGAGCATCATAGCCATTAACAATATATACCCATGATTGAAAATCACGCGCTTGAAGAAAATATCGCATAGCAATTTTCCACCACAAGTAATTAGAGCCATCAAAGACTGGTGGTACGTTAAAAGAGATAGTACCTCTGTCCATAGAGTCGGATCGCTACAAACACAGACTTGTAAGGTCTTAAACATGTTTGCCTGCTCTGATACCAATTGAAAATGCGGGGGTCTAACAACACCACCCAATATTTCGCTTAGCAATCTGTATGGACTAACTCCGAAATACTTTCTAGAGAATCAACTAGACAATCAGACTCAATCTAGGTAAAAGTATCTCAAGGAGTTAATATCTCTCTCTTGTTTTGGTTTACTCGAGCTAATAGAAATCAGCGAGTCTTTAATCAAATACAAGGAATAACTTGGATGGTACCAAAGACCAATATCCAAGGATCAATCAATGACAATCAACAACCAAAGGTTGGATTACTCTAATTAATGATCTAACGCATAAACTGTATTTTTTCAATTATAAATATAAAACAATATAATGCGGAAATTGAAATAACAAAAACACCAGAAATTTTGTTAACGAGGAAACCGCAAATGCAGAAAAACCCCGGGACCTAATACAGATTGAACACACACTGTATTAAGCCGCTACAGACACTAGCCTACTCCAAGCTAACTACGGACTGGACTGTAGTTGAACCCCAATCAGTCTCCTATTAATCCAAGGTACAGTTGTACTCCCTACGCCTCTGATCCCAGCAGGATACTGCGCACTTGATTCCCTTAGCTTATCTCACCCACAACTAAGAGTTGTTATGACCCAAAATCGCAGGCTTTGACAATAAACAAATCTGTCTCACACATACAAGTCCATCAAAGGATTAATCTGTCTCCCACAGAAAAACCCTAAAGTTTTTTGTTCTGGCTTTTGATAATAATCAAGGTGAACAGGAACCAATTGATAATAAGCCCTGCCGGTTTTTGTCTCCCACATACAAGTTTTTATTCCGGCTTTTGAGTTACTACAAAAAGAAAAAAAGAAAAAAAAAAAAAGACCGACCAATTGACCAAACAGAATAAATTTGACACTTGGATAAAGCAATATGTGTGTGTTATCCCTGTCTCCGTCGCCTAAGCAAGCATGGAGTGCAGGATCCAAGGGAAACTATCATGTAATCTTCTGACAAGAAACATGCGCTTGGATCCACAAGATCCAATCATGATGTCTCAAAAAAAATTTGTTATGGTGCAATAAAATCGACTCCTGGTTTCCTTGTATATGCCAGTTAGTCGATCTAGATTTAAGTTTATTGACCGTTGGTTCCCTTGTATATGCCAGTGTGTTGATATTAGAATTCAGACCAGTAGCTCAATCCAATGGGATTCATAGGTTCATCATTGGCAGCGACCTTCAGACAAATATGGGAAACATCGATCACTTTAGTAAACATCGCAACCATTTATATCTATTTCCATCTTCTTTATCTATTCATTTGATATTGTGGCTTGTTCGACTTTCTTAACAGAGCTTAATTTATATATATTAATTTGGATTTATAACAACGTACCTCCTTTTGCAACCATTTTGGATTCATTTATGGATTTATCACAGGTAGATGGAGTTTGAAAAATAGGTTTTGTAGGAAAACCTCTTGTAAACCTTCACGAGACTATAACTCGTCCACTAGCGACACTTAGGAGTTCAAAGGCTTGTTATTTATGCTAAAAGTGACCGTAGGCTCGACGAGACGGAGTTGTATGTATGTTTTAGAATTCTTTTGTTTGATTTGCTCGAGGACTAGCAAAGTCTAAGTGTGGGGGAATTTGATAGGTGTCTAAAACACCTTAATTTTATATTTAGTATTTATGCTTTCTTTGCTATTTTTCTTGTAAATTATATATCTTATGTTTGGTTTTGAGCGTTTAGGTACTTTGGAGTCATTTGGAACAAAAGAAGAAGAAACACGCTTAAAGGGCAAGGCGGATTATTTCTCATTATTTGCTTCTATTTCTTAATTTCTGTCTGAAAAACATGTCAGCTTTAGTGATGCGAATTCTGTCTAAAAAGCATGGCAACTTTAATGATGAAGAGAAATTAGAGAGAAAAAGTAGATCTGAGAAGTAAGGGACGATCGCTGTTGGTGGAAGGATTAGAGGAAAAGCTTAGTGGAGCACAAAGGGGCAAAACCGTCAGCAATTGCTACCGGGTGCCGACCCAAGGTTAAGGGGAAACTCTCTCAGGGGAGTAATAAAAACAGCTAGCTGAGGTTAAGGGGTGACCATCTGTTATAGGGAATCCACTGGGGTATCTAATAAGTGGGGTGTGATTATCTAACCCTAACTCCTACACCCTAAATCGAGAAACCAATTCTCAAACGCAATCATTTATCACTTGAAATTGAGAAACAAAGGCAGCAGCTGCTGCTACTGAACCATATCGAGAAATTGAATCAAGAGAAGGAGCAACAGCTGCTGTTGACGATCGAGAAATTTAGTGAATGCTGCTGAAATACAGAGAGGAGGTGAAACTGTGAGGCTGAGATATGTTGAATCTATGGGGATTTGATGCTGTGGCGGTCGAGATTCAGAAGTGGATTTACAGACAGAGATCAAAGAGAGATGACCTAAGTTTTTGTTGTTGGGTTGAGCAGAAATTACAGAAGATGGTGGTCGATGTCGCATATTTGAATTTGAGAGATTGAAGTTAAGAAATGGATTTGGAGTTCTAAAATTAGGGGTTGGAATGTGATGAACAGAGCTAGATGGGTTCGTCTCAGGTTTGATTTCTAGCTGCAGCTGCTAAGAGAAGAAAGCTATGAAGGTCACAAAAGAAAATGGGTACTGAGAATTATAGCTTAATGTTGAAGCTGATGCTGACATATAAGTGTTGCTGGGTTGGGTTGAGATGAAATGGTAATTGTGAAGCTACAAGAGTTGCAGTGATGGTAGTTCTCAGATGGTGTTGCTACTTCAAATTGGAGCAAAATGGGTTTATGCTGAAATGAAGTTCATCCAGTCCTAATATGGGTTTTGGTTGTAATTTCAGAGTCTGTTGCAGAGCAGGTGAAGCAGCTGAGGAGCTAGTGTATGTTGCAGTTGTTGTGTTGTGATGCAGGTGATGGCTAGAAGGGACTGACAATGAATGCTTTGTTATATGTATGTTAGGTATTTGTTGATATAGAAATGGTGGTGTTGGTTGAGCTGAAATGTTGCAGCTAAGCTAGTTGCAGCTGAAATTGATATGTTAAACTAATTGCAACAACTGAAGTTGAAGCTACAGATGGTGTTAATGGTGGACTGATGGCTTGACTGGAGTGCAGGTGGACAGTGAGGCTTGTTGTAATTGCAACATGGATTGTGGTGGACAAGACTGAGAAAGATATTTTGTTGGTGTTGTGGAGCTGAGATGGAAGTAGTTGTTCTTGTGCAGTGAGATTGATGATTCTGCAGCAGGTGTTATGGCAGTTGTAGATGGAACTGAAAAGTGCCATGAGCTAAGATGCAATGGTGGCTTTGCTATTAAGCAGCAGAGATGAGTGCATGGCCATCATGGCTGGCTGCATAAT
This sequence comes from Papaver somniferum, assembly GCF_003573695.1. Taxonomy (NCBI): domain Eukaryota; kingdom Viridiplantae; phylum Streptophyta; class Magnoliopsida; order Ranunculales; family Papaveraceae; genus Papaver; species Papaver somniferum. The sequence goes on from NW_020628818.1 coordinate 308,446, forward strand.
GATGGTGATATAACTGAGTTTGTAACTCAGATGGAGGTTTGCTGATTCTATTGGCTCAAGGGTTGGATGAAATTTAGGTTACTGTGAGTGTGAAGCTCAAAAAATGGACTGATGGGAATTTTGTGCTGGGAAGATGCAAGCAGTGGTGAAGTTGGTTTTTCAGTCAATTGAGCTAATGGGTTTGTGGAGGAGCTGAATTGTATGGCCACATAATAGATGTATGATAGGGCTGTGTGTATGTGAATCGCAGCTAGATGCAGAAGGTTCAAAAGTAGCTGTTGTTGAGCTTGTGATCTTGAGCTAAGTTGGTGGTTGCTATTGAGATTAGCTTGATGGTACTGAGCTGGTGATTCTGGTGGAAGAAGCTGGATAATTTGCAGCTGTAGGAAGAATTTAGGTATTGTAGGTGCGAGCCATGGCATGGTGAAGCGCCAAGATGGCCATCGAATGGAACTGAGATGTGATGCTGTGTATGAGAAGTACAAGGGAGCTTGACTGCAGTGGAGGAATGAAGTGTAGCTGATGCATTTGGAAATCTTGGTGCTGAGTTGGTTCTGCTTATACTAAGAGCAACGACTGAATCTTGAGAATTTGTGGTGGAAGGAACTGTGTTGCAGTTACAACTAAGATGGAGATATCCAAGGGTAGTGAACTGTGAAGTTTGAAGCAGAATTGAGAGTCTATGATAATGGAGAATTTGTGTATGTGCAGCTGCAACTGGAGTTTCTACTGGTGGTACTGATACTAAGCAGTGAACTGGTGCAGTTCAGGTGGTGCTGCAATGGAAAGAGGAAATGTAGCTATGAGCCCATGACAGTGCAGGTGCAGTTGCAAGGGAATGAATTGCAGGTGATGTGTGTTATGGAGTGATGATTATGGTGGTTGTAGCCAAGGAAAAGTGATGGTTGAATTGCATTATGGGCACTGGAGCATTGTTGATACAAAGCTTGACAAATAAGAGAGGTTAGATGTATGCATAAGGTACATGGGAGGATTGCAAGAGTTTGCATCAAAATGATGGAACACTGAATGATGAGCAATCATTGTGCTTGATTGAAGCATGACCTGTGCAAGCTGCAATGGCTCATGCCAAACCCAGTCATGCTAGTTAGAACCTGACATCACCTGACTCGGTGATTGACCGGGTCGACTCCGTTGACCCGACCGATCTGACCCGGTGACCGGTTTGACTTTGCCGGTCACCTGAGTTATTTTCCGGATAACTTTCGGCCATTTTTCGGCGATGATTTGCAGAGTTTCTACATGGGTTTATCTCACTCTTAAGCCACGTGGATTTTCATTTAATGGGCTTTGAAGTTTTGACCTAGTTTTGGAAGGGAGAAAAGCTACAAAAAGAGAGTTTTCTACAACTTTGATATCACGTAATATTTTCTACTTGGAGCTTTGGAGAGAAATTCTTCTAGGGTTTTCTTTCGTTTGTTTTTATCTTCTTTATTTTATTGATTATGATTATGATGAACTCCATTATTATGAGTAACTAAATACAACTATTGGTAATGGGATAAAAGTTGATTTCCCAAGCATGTTATTTGAATCTATGGATTAGTTTTGTCTCAATATTTTATTGTTTAGGATTCATGGTCTACATTGTTATAGGATTTCATTGTTTTATTGGTTGAGTCCGGAACCAATCCGATTTGCATTCATCTGTAAAGCTATATTAGAGTTTTCAATACGAAAAAGTTGTGTGTCCCTGATTTTAAGTATCATAATTATGGGTAGTGCTTGTATCGATATATCCTACTAGTTACATATGAATCATAACCTTGGTTAAATCGAATTAGTGTTTTTACACGTTTGATTGCTTTGATTAGTCTTATTCCATAAATCTTAAAGCTTTTAGGGAGTTAAACTTAATTGTGCTTTTACACTTTGGGTTACTTTCTAGGAAGAATTCACATAAGCATCTTTTAATGTGGTTGTGATGGAATTAGGGAATTAGCGGGATATTCTTGCGATCAAGGTATCCCAGGGATTTTAATAGATGAAAGATTAAAATATCAATTCTAGTCATTGATGAAAATACATGTTTGTGAATGATACTATCCCGTGACCAATATCTTCTCCTTATTGATTTTTCCAACTATTTGCTTTGCTTTACTTTATTTTATTTGCTAAAACAAAAATTCCCCTTGGTTATCTTAGAAACTGAAAATTACATAACAACAAAAGCCTCTCTGTAGATACGAACTCTTTCTTACCACGTACTTCATTTAAATTTAGTTGAGTGAGAAAGTGAAATTATATTTGACGGTTGACAACTAATCAAATTTTGGCGCCGCTGCCGGGGAGGCATACGGCTTGTTATTAAGTTTTTAGTTTCTTATCATTACTTCCGCTTCCATGTTTGCTTTTTGTTTCTTGCCTTGTTTCTCACTTGTTTGTGAGAATTGTTTTCAGGTACCTAATCCCTGTCTTCTAAAGATTGGAACTATCCAAGGTGCGGAATAGCCACTGGAAGAGGCAAAATACTCCAACCAAGTCAAGGTACAGCGGAAGAACAACAGTTAGAAATGGAAGAAGAATTACAACAAGAAGTTCTAGAACAAGAGGAACCGGTTGAACAAGGACCACCTTTTGAAGAAGAAGAATAAGAAGAAGAAGCAATGGGTGATGCAAATCGTACACTCAAGGACTTGGCATCTCACAAGTTGGATACACACCAAGGGTGTATTCAAACAAACTCTACTTTTGAGATCAAGACGGGGTTGCTTAGAGAATTACCAAAGTTCCATGGCATGGTGAATGAAGACCCAAACAAGCATCTTATGGACTTCCACACCATTGTTACGGCCATGCTTCCAGCGGATATTGAAGCGGATGGTGCAATGTTTAAAGTTTTTTGATTCTCGTTGATGGATAGTGCTAAGGATTGGTTGTGTTATTTACCTCCCGGAAGTATCACAACATGGAATGGGTTGAAGAAACTCTTTTTAGAGAGGTATTTTCCTGCATAAGGCTACTCAAATTTGCAAGGAGATTTGCGGGATGAAGCAAAATGTGGGAGAATCTTTATATGAATGTTGGTAACGATACAAGAGATTGGTGGAAAGCTGCCCTCACCATAAATTTAGCGACGCGATGATTATCCAATACTTTTATGAAGGACTCCAATCAAGCGATAGAAATCTTCTTGACGCTGCGGGTGGTGGTGCACTAGTGAGCAAAACGGTGGCACAAGCTAGAGAATTGATTGAAAACATGGCAACAAACTCTCAACAATTCTTGAGTCGTGGTTCGGATGTGCTTCTTAGGAGAGTAACTGAAGTGAGCGAGGTGGAGGAACTTCGTCAACAAATGGGTAACATGACAGCTATGATGCAACAAGTTACAGACGCGGTGATACCAAGTTCTTCTCAAGGGTATGAATACTCCAATGAACAAGCTAATGTGATCTTCCCAAATCAGCAAAGACGGTATGATCCCTACTCCAACACTTACAATCCGGGATGGAGAGATCACCCCAATTTTAGCTATGCAAACAAGCAAGGAGCGGTTCAACAACCTAATTTCAACCATCCGAGTGGACTTCAACCTCAACAACAACAATTCTAGCCGCGTCAACAATTTCACCAACCACAACAACAACAACAACAACCTCAAAATCAGGGGTCAAGTATGGAAGAGTTGCTGAAATCTTTTATGCAAGGACGGAGAGCACGGTTAAGGAGTTGCAAACTCAAGTTGGTTCTATGGATATTGAGTCTAATCAATTAAAGGCACAAAATAGTGGGAAACTCCTTTCTCAACCTATTAACCCAAAAGGGGATGTGAATGCTATTACGTTGAGAAGTGGTACACAACTTGTGCAACCCGAAGTTACTGATTCGGGCAAGGTAAAAACACCAAAGGAACAAGGAGAAGAATGAGGATTCTCCCCAAACTTCTGAGGTACTTATTCCTAACTCTAAAACTCCGGTTTCTACTTATGTTCCTCCTTTACCTTTCCCTCGCAGATTCGCAAAGTCCAAGATGGAGGAACTAAAAAAGGAGATTTTAGACGTTCTAAGAAAGATTCATGTGAACATACCGCTCATAGATGCTATAAATCAAATGCCAAAGTATGTAAAGGTATTGAAGTACTTGTGTACCAACAAGAAAAGGCTCAAAGAAAATGAAGTGCTAAGTGTGGGGGAGAATTCTTCGGCAATCTTACAACACAAACTCCCACTGAAATGCAAGGATCCGGGTAGCTTTGACATTCCCGTCACAATTGGTAACACTACGTTTAACAAAGCTATGTTGGATTTAGGTGCATCCGTTAATGTTATGCCTGCGTCCATGTATAATTCACTTGAGTTAGGTCCTCTTAAAAAGTCTGGAATTGTGTTGCAATTAACCGATCGCTCTAATGTTTACCCAATGGGTATTGTTGAGGATGTTCTTGTGCAGGTTAATCAACTTGTATTTCCAGCTGACTTTTGTGTGTTAGAGATGAATGAAGGTTCACCAGACTCGTCTCTTCCATTGCTACTTGGGCGTCCCTTCATGAAAACGGCGAAAACCATTATTGATGTGGACAAGGGAACGTTGACTATGGACTTTGATGGAGAAATAATATGTTTCAATATTTTCGAGACGATGAGATATCCTAGAGATATCCTAGAGATGTCCACTCTTGTTTCTCCATTGATGTTATGGATACATTGGCACAACAAGTGTTCGAATTGAATGGTGATGATGACTTGGAGACCGTTTTAACTACATCCATGGATAATGGTGTAGAGTGTGGTAATGAAGTCAAGGAAGCCCTTGGTGATCTTAATTCACTACAAGGATGCACGGAAACTCATAATATCTCTTTTATTTCTTTACCATGCAACGATGAAAAACTTTTACCATCTATTGTTAAATCTCCAAAATTAGAATTGAAACCTCTCCCAAGTCACCTAAAGTACTTGTACTTGGGTGACAAGGAAGAGTTACCTGTGATTGTTTCTAACGAGCTTAGTGAATTACAGGAGCAAAAACTTCTAAGGGTGCTAAGGAAGAACAAGACGGCCATTGGATGGACAATTGCTGATATCAAGGGTATAAGCCCTGCCGTTTGTATGCATAAGATTCGTTTGGAGGACGATGCAAAGCCTACAAGGGAAGCGCAATGTCGTTTGAATCCTCCCATGATGGAAGTTGTGAAAAAGGAGATACTCAAGCTTTTGGAAGTAGATGTTATATACCCTATATCCGATAGCAAGTGGGTAAGCCCGGTGCAAGTGGTACCAAAGAAATCAGGTGTGACGGTGGTGGAGAATGATAAGAATGAACTTGTCCCAACTCGTGTGCAAACCGGTTGGAGGGTTTGTATTGATTATAGAAAATTGAATGCCACCACTAGGAAAGATCATTTTCCATTACCTTTTATTGATCAAATTCTTGAACGTTTAGCTGGACACTCTTACTATTGCTTCCTTGATGGCTATTCAGGTTACAATCAGATTGTGATAGCACCGGAGGATCAAGAGAAAACTAGTTTCACTTGTCCGTTCGGTACTTTTGCTTATAGAAGGATGCCTTTTGGCTTGTGCAATGCTCCATCTACCTTTCAAAGGTGTATGATAAGTATCTTTTCAGAATATGTTGAAAACATAATCGAAGTGTTCATGGACGACTTTAGTGTCTTTGGTGATTCATTTGACCTTTGCTTGAACAATTTGTCACTAATCCTTGAACGATATGTTGAAACAAATCTTGTGCTGAATTGGGAGAAGTGCCATTTTATGGTAACTCATGGCATAGTTTTAGGCCATATAATATCTTCTAAAGGCTTAGAAGTTGATAAATCTAAGATTGACCTTATTCATGCTCTAACCCCTCCCACTACGGTGAGGGAGATACGCTCTTTTCTTGGACATGCAGGTTTTTATCGTAGGTTTATCAAGGACTTTTCCAAGATAGCGTCACCACTTTGTAATTTATTGCAAAAAGATGTGGTTTTTAACTTTGATGAAAAGTGTGTGGAGGCATTCAATCGCTTGAAAGAACTTTTGATTTCAACCTCTATCATTAAACCACCGGATTGGAGCAAGCCTTTTGAGCTTATGTGTGATGCAAGTGACTATGCGGTTGGTGCAGTGCTTGGACAGTATGTGGGTTACTTTCTAGGAAGAATTCACATAAGCATCTTCTAATGTGGTTGTGATGAAATTAGGGAATTAGCGGGATATTCTTGCGATCAAGGTATCCTAGGGATTTTAATAGATAAGAGATTATAATATCAATTTTAGTCATTGATGAAAATACATGTTTGTGAATGATACTATCTCGTGACCAATATCTTCTCCTTATTGATTTTTCCAACTATTTGCTTTGCTTTACTTTATTTTATTTTATTTGCTAAAACAAAAATTCCCCTTGGTTATCTTAGAAACTGAAAATTACATAACAACAAAAGCCTCTCTGTGGATACGAACTCTTTCTTACCACGTACTTCATTTAAATTTAGTTGAGTGAGAAAGTGAAATTATATTTGACGGTTGACAACCGATCACCAACCATATTCTTCTTCACCATAACTAGTTCAAATGACTCAAATGAACTAGTTAGAGAGTTGTTCAATTGCAAGGAAATCTTATGTACTACACAAGACACAATTGAAGCAAAGATGATTTGATTCTCTCGAATCGGTTCATGAAATTTATAGCCACAGTTTGCAATTTGCATTCCTTAGTTTTTATAAGTTTAAGTTTAGAAATCATCTTCAAATATATAACCTTCTTAAGTTCGCACACTAGGTTCGCGGACTTAAGCAACCGGGCAGAGTTTACAAACTCCACCAGAAAATCTCGGCAAAGACTTTCCGTAGGTTCGCGGACTGGGTTCGCAGACTGGTACTCACGCAATTAGTTTGTCAACTCCAGCAGAATTTCTCGGGATGAGAAGTTCGGCAGTTCGCGAACTTGGCAACAAACCATTCTTCCGGTTTCTCTTGATCAACAAAGTTCGCAAACTTTGGTTCAAGGAATAGGACTTATGCACATATGTGTTTCCACAACAATACTTATGCCCATCATTGGTTATGTAATCTAAACTCTCATTCCAACCGTTGAAACATTCTTAGAGGACGTTATACAGTTGTCACACCATTTCTCGTCAAAGCAATTTTCAAAGTGATTAAAAAATATCATGACTTTCGTCACTAGGTAAAGATAAACATGGTTGAAGCGAAATGCTTACCAACACATATTTCGAGATATAGATAGGCGAGGTATACTCGGCTCAAAATACCAAATGTGTATAATCTAAGTCTATATGTAACATACGACTTTTTGTCTCAAGAAGCAAGAGATAAAGTAGATAGACTTTTGAGTGACAGCTAAGTTCAAGTCTTCACATACCTTTTTGTCGAGAAGTTCCACCAGTTCCTTGAGTAGTTCTTATTCTTGTATGATGAGTCGCCATGAAGTCCTTGAGCTCAACTACACTTTCTATCCTAGTCCGAGACTTAGCTATAGTAGACTAGAAATCAAGACTTATAGTTTTGATCACTAACATTGACAAACATGCTTGAGATAGCAACGCATGCGAGTTCGACCGAGCAATACTCTAACATTTCTTTGAAATTAAAAGATAAATAGATATAAGGGAAAAAAGTATGAAAGGAGAATCAGTCTTACTAACTAACCTTTGATGAAGTGCTTAAAATGATTTCTTCATGTGATCTTTAATTTTCAGGAGAAACTTGGATGATCCTAAGTACTACCTAAGGTAGTTTAGTCCGAAGATTAATTTATTAAAGAAATAGTTTTGACAACTAAAATATGATAACATACTTGACATACGAATGCCTACGAGTTCAGTTTGAAGTCTTATAGTAGGCTAGTGTTTGTATATGCTTATGCAGTGTGGTGCTCAAAATGGAAGAGGTCTCGGGTTTTTTCTACTAAATTGTAATTCTCCTCATTAATTTTTTTATGGTATTCCTTATTGCATTATATTGTTTATCTCTGTAATTGAAATATCACAAGTAGTACGTTAAACAACCTAGATATATAGTTGAACTCGTAAGTAAATATCCCACGGGCTTGATCATGTTGAATCTTTTCTTGTGACATAGATCGTACAACACTTTTTCTTGTTAAATTCGAATCTTGAAGTTCGATATACACTAGGTTAACCTTGTACTTACAATATTGAATATGGATCTTGCCAATACTTGTTCTTGCGATATTAAGATCTTGACGTATTACTTTTATAGGGAATGTCCACACAGGTTCGCCAATGAAAAAATTGGCACCCTCTCTTTTTCAATTAGTATCATAGCATGCATACACCGTGAAGACTGATAGACGCATTTTTGTGTCTAATTTTTCCTTAATGTTCCGTGTTGTTAGTACTCGATTTCGTACTTATTATGGTGTTTTGTGTGTTTGTAGGTATTTTTTTTGGAAATAAGTATTATTGGAAAATTTGGCTCAAAAAGTTTCTCAGAGTACCCCTGGAGGACATTTGCTATACGGACCCCCACTTTTGATAAGGAGCACCTACGGCTATGTGTAGCCCATTTGTCTATATCACCCACTGGTTATTTGGCACCCAAGACGTTGGATAAGGGCTGACCTTTCTTCTTCCTTCAAACAAAAAAATGGCGGGGAAGTTTGGTTCTTCCCTGGCAGATTTTTAGTTCATCATTTGGAGGAGTTTTAGCGAGACTCAATGGCTGGATCTTCATAGGAAGACGTGACAAACATTAACAGGAATGGTATGGGCTTTTGCTTGGGTTAAGTTGGGCTATATTTATCGGGTTAATTATGGACCGTGTGCACGAGAATATCTCACCATTTCCCCTGAAATTTTTTGCCGTGCGTGTGTCTTGAGAGTGTCCGAACCAAACAATGACATTCAGTAGCGTGTTTTAGTGTGTATAACTAACAACAGATACGGAGAATCACTTGCAGACGCGTGAACGGGTTTTAAAAGGAAAATAAAATAATCCCGTGATAGCAGAGTATTGAAGAGAGAATTATATGCAGTTATGATGCGAGATTTGGGTGCAGTGAGGCTATATAAGTCGTTGAGGGTCAGTAGAGAGAGACGAGGAGTTTGGGAGAGGCGGAGAGCAACAACAGAAGAGAAAAAAAATCGCACCAGAGAACCACCATTTCTGCTGCTGCTGAAGAAAACGAAGAACAAAACACCACCAGAGGCAGTCGTTCATGCTACAGTGACAACGACAGTCACACGAGAGTCGCAGAGATACAACAACAACAGTTCAATTTTATCGTTCTTTGTAACAATGTTTTGCAATAATTATAAACGTTGCAAACACCCGATTTTCATTATTTTCTCTCCATTTCATCTTTGTAAACAAATTTTGATCATGAATCAATATTTTGAGAAAGTTTACACAATGATGAGCTAAACCCATCCTCTGGGGCGACGGAGGAAGCTCTTTCGCCAATGAAATGTGGTAATCTCTATTTTATTTAATTTATGCAATTATTATATGATTATTTGACTTTATAAATAAATAGATAAAATGGTTTTTGTTAAACAATTGTTATTTGAATTGATGGATCATTCTAGCCTAGGGTTTTGATGTCCCATGCTTTCAATTTACAATTGTTATTTCTAAAAAATCAACTTTTGTAATATTAAGAATCAATTTGAATAAAGGATTTGCATAATTATAATTAGAGAATATAAATCACTTTGATATTAGTAATTAGTGGAATCCATAGCCCCAGTCTTCTCCATATTTTTCATATCACTTTTATTTAAGTTTCTTATATTTTTTATTTAAAATTAAGTCTAAAATCTGCTTTCACAAGTCTTGAACGAATCTTATTACTACAACAACATTGAAAATCAGACCAATTTTTTGCGCCGCCTTGTAATACTGGTGAGGCCTTGGGTATCAAAGCTTCACCGAGCTTCCCTCGCCTTTATTCAACTTACTTTAACTCGGATTGATTCCAGAGGGGTTTGCTTAAATTGTAACGAATTCCCGTTCGAAGGATTAGAAGCTGGTCTAGAAACAATCTAAGTGGAGCCATCATGCTTTTTGTTTGCTAGAAATCAGTAGGTTTGCTGTGGTGGAGTCAGCCTTGTTTGTGTTTGCATAAAACATCCCTTCCTTTTTAGGACTTTTTTTTAATTTTGTTTTTCTAGTGTATGCCCGAAGTTTTTAAACGGGCTTGGAAAAGAAACACTTTAGGTCGTTTGATTAGTGACAAACCTATTAGTTCTTCTTGTAAAGGCGGGGAGCTCGAAGACTCTTCTTTTGAGAGCCCCGTTTTTGGAAACTTCAGTTTTGAGAATCTGTCTCTTCGTGAGGAAAGTACCCCTAGTACTCCTAGTCCTTTGGTAGTGCCAGAAATGACAACTTTGAAAGCTTTGCTAAACCCAACTAGGACCTCTAGTCCGTCTTGTATCAAGTTAGCTGAAACCGAGGAAAATTATGAACTGAAACCTGGGACTTTACAGATGATCCCAATGTTTTTAGGGAAGGAGAATGAGAACCCCTATTTTCATGTTAGGAAATTTGAGGAAGTTTGTAGTACTCTGAAAATTAAAAACCTAAGTGATGATGCGTTGAAACTTAGGTTATTCCCCTTTTCCTTAAAAGATAAAGCCAAATCTTGGTTGTATAGTTTGGACTCTGAGTCAATTGAAACCTATGACCAACTTACTTCTGCCTTTATACATAAGTTTTTCCCAAGGCATAAAACATCGTCTATTAGGACACAGATATGTACTTTTGCCCAACAAGAGGGAGAATCTTTATATAGGTACTTAGAAAGGTTCAATGACTTGATATCTCAATGTCCTCATCATGGTTTGGAGAAGGTTAAGTTAGTTCAGATCCTCTACGAGGGTTTAGATTATTCAACAACAACCATGGTTGAGTCCTTATGCACAGGTGGGTTTGAGAATAAAACTGTTGATGAAGCGATGAAATTTTTGAATGAAATCACCGATAAGACCCAACAATGAGAAAATAGTAGGGAACCGCAGAAAACAATTCTTCTAAGTAGAGAAAATGTTAATAGGGTAGAAGGATCTTATGAGTCAGATTCCAAAATAGCAGCTATAGCCAAAAGGTTAGAAGACTTAGAATTAGGTCATTCTAGTGGTAGTAGTGGAAGAAATGAGCCTTTTTGGGAAGGCCATGCTGTTGAAGAGCAAGCCAATGCTCTTTATAACAACACTAGGTTTGATAACTGACAAAAGTTTGACCCGTATTCAGAAACCTATAACCATGGATGGAGAAACCATCCAAACCTTTCTTGGTCCAAGGGCCAGAATCAAGGTCAGTCTAGTAATGCTCAGGTTCCCCCAGGTTTTGGCTATACTAAGAATCCTTCAGCTCCGGCACAGTTTCAAAACCCTTCAGATAATAAGATTATGAGTTTAGAAGAGTCCCTTGCTGTGTTAACTCGTAACACTGTGCAGTTTAAGCAATTTGTTGCTCAAGGTTTAGAAGAAAATAAGAGAATAAGTCAGGCTAACTCTCAGGCTATTTCCGAGTTGAAAACCCAGGTTAGTCAGATAAATGAGTCTTTAAGAGAAACAGGTAAGTTTCCTAGTCAGACTCAACCCAACCCTAGAGGAATTAATGAAATAGGTGAAAGACCATCTGATCATGTGAATGGTATTAAAACCCTTAGGAGTGGTAGAGTGATAAACAACAAGGTTCCCATGCCTGATAGTGAATATGCTGTAGTTCACCCTTCTGAACCAGAAACTGAGGAGACTGATAGAGTCTCTAAAGAGACCAATGAGGGTCATATTGAGCCCGGCTTTGTCCCTAGAGCCTCATTCCCATAGCTGCTAGTTCCAACTAAGAGGGAGTCCAATTTTAATGATATATTGGAGGTTTTTAAGCAGGTAACTATCAACCTTTCACTACTAGATGCAATTAAGCACATTCCCTCTTATGCCAAGTTTCTCAAGGATATGTGTACGCGAAAGTGAAAGATTAATGTCCAGAAGAAAGCCTTTTTAGCTAGTCAGGTGAGTTCTATTATTCAGAATACCACTACTCCTAAGTGTAAAGACCCAAGGTCCCTTACCATTTCTTGCACAATAGGTAAATACCGTGTTGAGAAAGCGTTGCTTGACTTAGGAGCTAGTGTGAACTTACTACCATATCATGTGTACCCAGATGACACTTCAGTTAGCTGATAGGTCCGTTAAAATTCCTCGTGATGTGATCGAGGATGTTCTCATAGAGGTTGACAATTTTATTTATCCAGTGGATTTTGTTATCCTAGATACCCAAATTGTCCCTGACCTAGAGAACTAGATACCGGTAATTTTAGGTCGCCCGTTTTTAGCTACATCCAATGCGATCATTAACTGTCGTAATGGTATTATGAAATTGTCTTTTGGTAATATGACTATTGAGCTGAACATTTTTAATATTAGTAAGCTACCCTCTGAACTAGATGACTCGAACATAGAAGAGGTGAACATGATAGGAACATTAGTCGAGGAGTCATTACCAAACACTTTGTTAGAAGATCCATTAGAGAAATGCCTAGCTCACTTTGGGATTGATTTTGATGATGATAATGTGATTAATGAGGTGAATGCTTTGTTAGATTCAACCCCTTTGTTAGATACTAGTAATGGATGGAAACCTAAGTTCGAATCACTACCAGTTTCTAAGTCTACCCTAGTTCCTTGATTAGAAGAGCCTCCTAAGTTGGACCTAAAACCATTGAAAAATTACCTGAAATATATGTTTTTAGGCCCGTCTAAGAGTTTACCTGTGATTATTTCTTCCGTCTTGGATAGTTACCAGGAAAGTAGGCTAGTAACCGTCCTTCAAAACAACAAGGAAGCTTTAGGGTGGACCATAGCTGACATTAAGGGTATAAGTCCCACTGTTTGTATGCGTCAGATCTATTTAGAGAGTGATACCAAACCTTCTAGGGAGATGCAACGTCGACTAAACCCTAATATGAAAGAGTTAGTTCGAAACGAGGCCCTTAAGTAGTTAGATGCAGGCATTATCTATCCCATTTCAGACAGTAAGTGGGTCAGCCCCGTTCAGGTTGTACCCAAGAAATCCGGTATTACTGTAGTCCATAATGATAACAATGAGTTAATCCCGACCCGAGTGACCACGGGTTGGCGTGTTTGTATTGACTATAGGAAATTGACAAGGTCACTAGGAAGGACCACTTTCCCCTTCCCTTCATCGACCATATGCTAGAGAGATTAGTTGGACATAGTCACTACTGCTTTTTAGATGGCTACTCTGGATATAATCAGATCGTTATTGCCCCAGAAGACCAGGAGAAAACCACTTTTACTTGTCCCTTTGGTACCTTTGCATATAGACGCATGCCTTTCGGGCTTTGTAATGCCCCTGCGACTTTTCAGCGTTGCATGATGAGCATATTTTCTGACATGGTAAAACGGTTCTTAGAGGTCTTTATGGATGATTTTTCAGTGTTTGGTTCGTCTTTCGATGAGTGCTTGCATCATTTGTCACTAGTGTTGACTAGGTGTAAGGAAAAAAAATTAGTGCTTAATTGGGAGAAATGTCACTTCATGGTTCGTTCAGGAATTGTTTTATGGAATATCATATCTTCTAAGGGTATAGAGATAAATAAAGCGAAAGTTGACCTTATTAAAACTTTACAAGTCCCAAAAACCGTAAGAGATATTAGGTCATTCTTAGGGCATGCAGGTTTTTATCGTCGATTCATTAAGGATTTTAGCCTAATTTCTAGACCTCTTTGCAATTTGCTTGCAAAAGATGTTAAGTTTGTCTTTGATGATGCTTGTTTAGAGGATTTTGAGAAGCTTAAGAATTTACTCACTACCGCCCCCATAGTCCAGGCACCCAACTGGAACCTACCCTTTGAGATCATGTGTGATGCTTCAGATTATGCTATTGGTGTTGTGCTAGGTCAGCGAGAAAACAAATTACTTCATGTGATTTACTATGCTAGCAAAACTCTGAATGATGCCCAGTTGAACTATACCACTACCGAGAAGGAACTGTTAGCCATTGTGTTTGCCTTAGACAAGTTTAGACCCTATCTCTTAGGTTCTAAGATCATCATATATACTGATCATGCTGCTTTGAAATATCTTTTGTCTAAGAAGGATACAAAACCTAGATTGATTAGGTGGATCCTTTTGTTGCAAGAGTTTTCTCCAGACATTAGAGACAAAAAGGGTGCCGAAAATGTTGTAGCAGACCACTTGTCTAGGCTAGTTGTTAGTTCCCTGATGATTCCCTTCCTATAAGGGATAGCTTTCCTGATGAACAATTGTTCTTTGTTACCCAATTACCTTGGTATGCGAATATAGTGAACTATCTTGTTACTGGTCGAATGCCCCAACATTGGGGTAAACAAGATCGTTCTAGGTTTTTAGCTGAGGTTAAGCACTTCTTTGGGATGATCCTTATTTGTTTAAGTATTGTCCAGACCAGATTATTAGGAGATGTATACCTGAGAGTGACCAGTCCAGTATTATTTCCTTTTGTCATGATCATGCTTGTGGGGGTCACTTTAGTGCTAAGAAAACTGCTGCTAAGATATTGCAGTGTGGATTCTATTGGCCTTCGTTGTTTAAAGACTCCCACAGTTACTGTGACTTGTGAACGTTGCCAGAAATTAGGAACCATTTCCCGTAGGAACATGATGCCCTTGAACCCTATTTTAGTTGTGGAGGTCTTTGACGTGTGTGGTATTGACTTTATGGTCCGTTTCCTAATTATTTTGGTAACTTATACATCCTTGTCGCTGTAGACTATGTCTCTAAGTGGATTGAGGCGGCTGCGTGTAAAACCAATGACCATAGGGTTGTGATTGAGTTCTTGAAAAATAATATACTTACACGTTTTGGTACACCGCGAGCTATAATTAGTGATGGAGGGTCGCACTTTTGTAATGGACCTTTTAGGCTTTTGATGAAAAAATATGGTATTGCACATAAGCTAGCTACCCTGTATCATCCACAGACTAGTGGTCAGGTAGAAGTTTCCAATAGGGAGATAAAACGTATATTAGAGAAAACAGTTAATCCTAATCGTAAAGACTGGTCGTCTAGGCTTACTGATGCCTTATGGGCTTACCGTACTGCGTTTAAGACCCCCATTGGAATGTCGCCTTATCGTCTTGTTTATGGCAAGGCATGTCACATACCTGTTGAGTTAGAACATATAGCTTATTGGGCTGTTAAGCAGCTAAATTTTTCACTCGACAAGGCAGGAGCCCATAGGAAACTCCAGCTCAATGAGTTGGAAGAGATTCGTAGAGATGCAAACGATAGTGCTAAGGAGTATAAGAACAAAATGAAACTTGTGCATGATATAAATATCTTAAGAAAGTCATTTTATCCAGGTCAAAAAGTTCTTCTGTATGATACCCGCTTGCATCTTTCCCCTGGGAAGTTACGTTCTCGGTGGACGGGTCCTTTTATTGTTCGCATTGTCTTTCCTCATAGAGCTGTTGAGATCGAGACATTGGATGGTATTAGTTCTTCGAAGGTTAACGGTCAGAGATTGAAAACCTTTTTAGAGCCCTTTCCTACAGGTATAGGAAACCCCAACTCAATGAGTTGGAAGAGATTCGTAGAGATGCATACGATAGTGCTAAGGAGTATAAGAACAAAATGAAACTTGTGCATGATAGAAATATCTTAAGAAAGTCATTTTCTCCAGGTCAAAAAGTTCTTCTGTATGATACCCGCTTGCATCTTTTCCCTGGGAATTTACGATCTCGGTGGACGAGTCCTTTTAGTGTTCGCACTGTCTTTCCTCATGGATCTGTTGAGATCGAGACATCGGATGGTAGCAGTTCTTCGAAGGTTAACGGTCAGAGATTGAAACCCTTTTTAGAGCCCTTTCCTACAGGTTATATTGAGGAGGTCCCTCTGGAGGACCCTGTTTACCCTTGATTGACCATCGAGGCGATTGTATGTTGTATATTAGTTTTTTATTTCTCTCTTCACCCAAGTACTATCTTTCCGACTTCTCTCTTTACTAATTCCTCATGTTACTTTACTGTTTGGTATTGCTCTTTCATTAGAAACATTGAGGACAATGTTAGATTTAAGTTTGGGGGTGGGGAAGAAACTTTTTGTTAGATTTTAGTTGCAATAAATAAACTCCAGAGCCTAGAAATTTATGCTTATTAAGGTTGGCACTAACCAATCTAAGTGGATGGGAACATCTTGTTTGTAGGAGTTGAGGAACCAATCTGATTAGATGGAAACATCTAAAGAGTCTATTCATAAAAGCACAGAGCTTAGGTGTTAGAATTAAAAAAAAAACATGGTAGTTTCGCCATATCTCGTTGAATCCTAATCCTTCTGTTTTTATTTTTTAAGTGATTTGGTGGGGCACACGATTCAAGTTGTTACCTTTGATAGGGTGGAATAGAGTGATTGAGATACCACCAAAAAAATAATAAAATAATAAAATGAATGAGACCAGACCATTGGACCAACAGGAATAAATTCAATAAAGTTGACTGATGAGTACCAAATATTGTATATATTTATCCCTTTTTGTTGGCATTTAACTCATCTTTTGTGCAGTAATTCTACATTTTATCCCATATTCTGTATTTTCATTGTTTTCAAGAATAAATATTTTTCTTACTTAATTTTGCATTTTTAGGTAATAAATAAAGTTTGGATGAATAGCAGAGCGGAAAAGAGCAGAAAAGTAGTGAAAAGCCGGGAGGAATTACACAAGGAAGCCGCGAAGAATGTTGTGCACAAGACCAAAAGGCTAGAAGTGGGCTTGAAGAAGAAGAATTTTCCTTAAAGAAGATATGGGCTTGGCATACCCAAGGCCCAAAACCCTTACTCAAACACATTTCCACTATCCAAGCCCGTCTCGGATTTCAGCCGTCAGATCGAAGCATTTCAGCATCCTACGGTCGCTCCATCATCGCACATCAAACTCCGAAGCCCCCGCTTTACATCGCAACGCCCATCTCCATCTTGGGTCGTCCGTTTTGCTACATCCCTTCATCCGACGGTCGCTCCACGCTTACCTCCGTATCGCCGTTGGATCCACCTACCATCTTCCCATCCATCGCTCCTTGTCGCAGATCATCAAAGTTCGCTATCCCCGATCAACACCCTAGCAACCGAACACCTACACCCCAAACAAACAGACCCTAATCTCATTATCCATCGAGCTCTCTTCTCCCCAAATCCTCTGCAACAACCATCCCCCAACAGAGCTCTGCTCTCTGCCTCCCCTCGAGCTTCACCACTTCCATCTTCTTCCCCGACCACAAGGACACCATCACAGAAACACATCAACCCACTTCCCTGGTTCTTTCTATCTTGTTCTTAGCATCTACACAACCCTAGATGCTACAAACAAGAAAGGCAGAGCTAGAGTTCAGTTACAGTGGAGAGAAGACCAAATTGGAGCGTTGTTCGAGTTGACAGGAGCAAGTGGAAGCATGGGTCAGCGCTCAATTGCAGAGGAGACAACGAATTCAGAGGGTACGGTGAGTTTTCCCCAATTTCCCAAGAACCCTAATTTTATCAAATTTGGGGGAAAACATTGTAAAACCTAATTGAATGTTTTGGGTATAAATAGAGATGTAGGATGAGTGTAGAAATCATCTCTGGGCTAGCCAGTGAACAATATTTTCAATCAATTTTCATTTTCCAATTTCCATTTTAGCAACAGTTGATTGTGTGTAACCTGTGTGCATGTTGCATCTTAATTTAGCTTGTTTGATGAATGATGTTGTTATACTCATGTCTAGCATGAGCTAATTCACTGCAACTAAGGCTCTGATGAAGCCTAGTGCACTGTTAGATGATGCATGATTAGGATAGTTTTCTTGATGCCTGTTTTGCTTGAGAAATGGGAAGTACTCAGTGCTCTGGCATGCCTGTGATTGATTGTGCTGTCAAAAGACAGTCAATGCTAGGGGCATATCAGTGAGCAAGCTGATTTTCCTCCCATTCTAGATGTATGCATAGGATTTTCAACTCAACCTAGATTGCATTGCTTGATTAGGGCACAAGGTGAATTCAATTGCCTTAGTAACTTCACACAGTTCTGCATCTTTTTCCTTTTCTGTCACTGTTGCTCAATACCTTTGCCTTAGGCTGCTGCCTTTGTTTCACTATCACTGTCACCATAGTTACTACCCTTAGCTCACTGTAGGATAACTTTAGCTAGGAAGACTTCATCACACTCACAAGTCCCTGTGGACAAACCCCTACTCATCCCTATACTATAAAACTTGGCCTTGTATACTTACAAGTTTTGTGTGCAACCCCATTTTCGCCACCAAGTTTTTGGCGCCGCTGCCGGGGACTTGGCTGTGCTGTTTTGAAGCTGCTGATGCTGTTGGAACTGCAGTGAAGCTGAAGTTCCTGAACTGGTGCTGTGGCCCATGCTGCTGCTTGTTGCTCTTTGCTGCTGCCGTTGATACTTTAGTATTGTGGTGCTAAGAAGCTACTGGTGCTGAGGACTTGCAGCTGTGCAACCTGCTGGATATTTGGAGATGTTGGTGCTGGAGCTGTAAACTGATCTGCTGCTCCTGGTCCTGCTGCTGCTGCTGCTGTTGCTGCTGCTGGTGAACCAAGCCTGCTGCTGCCAAGCCAAAGCAACTGGGCTGCCAACTGAAGCTGCTGGGCTCTGCCTTCTACTGGTGGGCTTGTACTTCTCTGAACTGGGCTTCGTTGCTGCTGCTGCTGGGCTCTGTTCCACCTGTTGTTGCTGGGCTTGAGCGCGAAGCTGCTAAGGACGATCCTAAATCCCAACTGGGCTGTGCAACTAAAAGGGGACCAAAAGCCTATTTTTGGGCTTCCCTCCAAAAATCAAGTAAGCCTAACCCATGAGTTAACCCACTTGGGCCTCATTTAAATTCAAATTCGGGCTTGTAATAATTAATTTAATTATTTAGTTGGGATTGTAATAATTTTTATTTTCCCTTTATTTTCTTTTTCTTTTTCTTTTTCTTTGGGGACTGTAATTATTTTTTGTCTTTATTTTTCTTTTATTTTTTCTTTTTCTTTTTCATTTTCTTTTATGGGCTTGTAATTATTATTATTGTTTTTATTTTCTTTTATGGGTTGTGCTAATTTATGCTAGGTTTAGTTCAAAAACTTTTCCAAAGCCCAATTTTAAACCAAAAACAAAATCCCTTATTAAAACCAAAACCCACTCAAAAAACCAAATCATCAAAACCCATTTTAAACCAAAATATTGGGCCTTTTTGTCCAAAATTGTTTCCGATTGCTCTGACTAAAATGTTAGTTAAGGTACCTACTAGGACATGATTGTGACCTACAGAGACCAAACAAACAGACTTGTTAGAATTAACCCAGACGAACCTATCGAAATTCTAAGTTCTGAGGGAGACAGTCCATATCAACCAGAAACAATGGGAGAACCCCGTACCCTCAAGGATTATATGTACCCAACTAGAGCCAGTCAACCTTCTTGTATTGTGCTACCCGAGGCTAATGGCCATTATGAGCTGAAATCAAGCACAATACAGATGCTCCCTATTTTTAGAGGTGTTGAGAATGAAAACCCGTACCACCACGTGAGAGAATTCGAGGAAATTTGTGGAACTCTGCGTTTCACTCAAATGTCCGACGAAACCCTAAAGTTAAGGCTCTTTCCTTTCTCCCTGAAAGATAAGGCAAAGGCCTGGATTTATGCTTTACAGCCTCAATCCATCATGACATGGGATGACCTCATAAAGGAGTTTTTCAAAAAGTTTTTCCCGAATCACAAGACTGCGACAATTCGTCAAAGTCTGAATAGATTTGTGCAATTAGAGGGTGAGACCTTAGCTAGATACCTGGAGAGATTCAACGAATTATTGCTCCAATGTCCCCATCATGGTTTTGAAAAATGGAGACTTGTGCAAATTTTGTATGAGGGTCTAGATGTGTCCACCCGAACAACGGTTGAGTCGATGTGTAATGGTCTATTCGTAGACAAAACTGCTGATGCGTCTTGGGACTTCTTGATTGAAGTAGCTGAAAAGACGCAACCGTGGGAATCCATCCGTGAACCCAGAAAGACTACATCCGAAGCTAAGGCTTTTAGGATTGAAGCAGATTTCGAGGGAAGAGAAAACATGGCATCGATAGTTAGGAGATTAGAAGAGTTAGAACTACATAAAAATTCAAAACCTTCCACCACTACTCTCCGAGAACATGTCGCTTCGTCTGTATGTGCCGCTTGTAACGATCCCAACCATCAATTCCAAAATTGCCCCGATTTGCTTGCAGTCCAGGAATCTAGGCTTGAACAGGCACATGCCATGTTTCAAAAACAAGAGCATAACCCCTATTCACAGACCTACAATCCAGGATGGAGAAACCACCCTAACTTTTCATGGTCCAAAGGACCCACTCAGGGAGGACCATCTCAACCCAATCAGAGCTATCAAAACAATCAGGGATCTCAGAACAATCAAGGTTATCAATATCCTAGGAACCCTCAACAATCAAACTCTCAACAACAATCATATCCTCAACACAATACCGACAAGAGATTATCCACCCTAGAGGAGATGGTCCAGAGTCTGGTGCAAGGTCAGAAAAATCTTGATCAAAAGATGAGTCAAATGTGTGATTCCATGAGCGAGAGAGAAAAGGGTACACTTCCTAGCCAACCCCAACAAAATCCAAAGAGGATATTTCAAGCAGGCACATCATCTTGCAATGAAACCTCACCCGATCAAGTCCATTCCATCACCACTCTTCGAAGTGGTAAGATTGTTGAGAACAATGTAGGCATACCATAATCAAATGAATCTGAGCCAAACATGTCATTGCCTACACCACCCCAGAAAACCAAAGAATCTGAGCAAGTTGGAAAGCCTGACAATTCTACTGCTGTGAATGTCCCTTTGCCAACTCATTCTCCTGTTGCCCCATTTCCTCAAAGATTGATCTATCAACAGAAAAGTACCCATTATAATGAGATGTTAGATCTGTTCAAGAGAGTCAACATCAACATTCCTTTTCTTGAAGCAATTAGGCAAATCCCGGCATATGCTAAATTCCTCAAAGACTTGTGTACTCAAAAGCGCAAGCTCAATGTGCACAAACGTGCTTTCTTAGCTGAACAGGTGAGTTCCATCATTCTGAACAAAACTCCACCCAAGTTTAGGGATCCAGGATGTCCAACAATTTCTTGCACTATAGGAGAACACACGGTCAATAAAGCGTTATTAGACCTAGGTGCAAGTGTTAACCTACTGCCATATTCTGTTTATGAGCAGTTAGGTCTTGGGGAGTTGAAGCCAACATCTATCACTCTACAACTGGCAGACCGATCTGTCAAGATTCCTCGTGGAGTGGTCGAAGACGTTTTGATCAAGGTTGACAAATTCTATTTTCCCGTAGACTTCATTGTCTTAGACACTCAACCTGTACAAAACCCAGACTGTCACATCCCTGTCATCTTAGGACGTCCTTTCTTGGCTACGTCCAACGCAATCATTAATTGTCGTAATGGAGTGTTGAAACTGTCTTTTGGAAACATGACGTAGTAGAATTGAATGTGTTCGATATTAGTCAACAACCTGTGAATCTTGATGATGATGATGTGCATGAAGTTAATATGATTGAAGGATTAATACAAGATTCGTTGACTAACATTCTATCCGTCGACCCCTTTCAAGCATGTATGGAGAACTTTAACTCAGATTCCTATGATGATGCATACTGTAGTGACGTCCTATCTCTGCTCGAATCTGTACCTCAAATGGACGTCACTGAAAGAAGATATGAAGTGGAACCACCCTTACTCTCTGATTCCAAGCTCATTCCATCCATTGTTGAGCCACCCAAGCTTGAATTGAAAACATTGCCTAGTACGTTGAAGTACGCATTCCTAGGTTCTTCTGATACTTACCTGTCATTATTTCATCATGTTTAGACACGGAACAGGAAAGTAAGCTTTTAGAAGTACTTAAGGAACACAAAGAGGCCTTAGGATGGACCATCTCAGACCTCAAAGGAATAAGCCCCACCATTTGCATGCACCACATTAATCTCGAAGAGAATGCCAAACCATCTAGGGAAATGCAAAGGAGACTTAATCCTAACATGAGAGATGTAGTCAAAGGAGAAATCCTGAAACTACTTGATGCGGGTATCATATACCCAATACCAGATAGTAAATGGGTTAGTCCCATTCAAGTTGTGCCTAAGAAGTCAGGCATTACTGTAGTTCAGAACGACAAGAATGAGTTAGTCCCTCACGTACAACCACAGGATGGCGAGTATGTATCGACTACAGAAAGTTGAACACAGTAACTAGGAAGGA
This sequence comes from Papaver somniferum, assembly GCF_003573695.1. Classification (NCBI taxonomy): domain Eukaryota; kingdom Viridiplantae; phylum Streptophyta; class Magnoliopsida; order Ranunculales; family Papaveraceae; genus Papaver; species Papaver somniferum. The sequence continues at coordinate 330,707 of NW_020628818.1, forward strand.
TCACTTCCCGCTCCCTTTCATAGACCAAATGCTAGAACGTGTGTCTGGACACAGTCACTACTGTTTTCTAGATGGCTTTTCCGGTTATAACCAAATTCACATTGCACCAGAAGATCAGGAAAAAACTACGTTCACGTGTCCCTTTGGGACATTTGCTTATAGACGCATGCCCTTTGGGTTGTGTAATGCACCTGCTACTTTTCAGCGATGCATGATGAGCATTTTTTCTGACATGATAGATAGTTTTCTCGAGATCTTCATGGATGATTTCTCCGTGTTCGGTTCTTCGTTTGATAAATGTTTAAGACATCTTACCCTTGTGCTGTCCAGATGTAAGAAAAGGAACCTTGTTCTAAATTGGGAAAAGTGCCATTTTATGGTGAATTCAGGAATAGTTCTAGGACACATCATCTCGGAAAAAGGCATTGAAGTAGATAAAGCTAAAGTAGACCTCATCCGACATTTACCAAAACCCCGCTCTGTGAGGGAAATTCGATCATTTTTAGGTCATGCTGGTTTTTACCGGCGATTCATCAAAGACTTTAGCAAAATCTCAAGACCTCTGTGTAGTCTACTCGCCAAAGATGTTACCTTCAATTTCGATGATGCTTGTGTGAAAGCTTGGGAGGAATTAAAAACTCTTCTCACCGCCGCTCCTATAGTCCGACCACCCAACTGGGAACTACCGTTTGAACTCATGTGTGATGCCTCTGATTATGCTGTTGGTGCTGTTTTAGGACAGCGTGTTGATAGACTACCATACGTGATATACTACGCTAGCAAAACCCTTAATGATACTCAACTCAATTACACAACTACCGAGAAGGAATTGCTTGCTGTCGTTTTCGCATTAGACAAGTTTAGATCTTATCTCATAGGATCTAAGATCATCATATACACTGACCATGCGGCTTTGAAGTATCTTCTTTCCAAGAAGGATGCTAAAGCTCGCCTTATTCGATGGATACTCTTATTACAGGAATTCGATCTCGAAATCCGTGATAAGAAAGGTTGTGAGAATGTGGTTGCTGATCATTTGTCTAGATTAACCATTGAGTCTATTGATGAGTCCATGCTAATCAGAGAATCATTTCCTGATGAGCAATTGATGTCTGTATCAGACCTCCTTGGTTTGCCGACATCGTTAACTACCTTGCTGCAGGTAATGCCCTCACGTTGGTCGAGACAAGACCGCTAGTTCTTGGCTGAAGTTAAACATTTCCTTTGGGATGACCCATATTTGTTTAAGTACTGCCCGGACCAAATCATTAGGAGATGTGTCCCCAACACTGAACAGAAAGATGTGATATCTTTCTGTCATGACCAAGCATGTGGAGGCCATTTCAGTGCCAAGAAAACCGCTGCAAAGATCTTGCAGTGTGGATTCTATTGGCCATCATTGTTCAAGGATTGCCATGATTATTGTGTTGCTTGTGAACGCTGTCAAAAGCTAGGAAGCATTTCGAGGAGAAACATGATGCCATTGAACCCCATTTTGATTGTGGAGATTTTTGATGTTTGGGGGATCGACTTCATGGGTCCATTCCCTATTTCTGACGGTAGATTGTACATCCTAGTCGCAGTTGATTACGTTTCTAAGTGGGTAGAAGCCATAGCAACCAGAACAAATGACCACAAGGTGGTACTTTCATTTCTAAAGGAAAACATATTTGCACGTTTTGGTACCCCTAGAGCTATCATCAGTGACGGCGGTTCACATTTTCGTAACAAGTACTTTGAGTCTTTAGTACGCAAGTATGGCATAACTCACAAGGTTGCTACTCCGTACCACCCTCAGACGAGTGGACAAGTAGAAGTTTCTAATAGGGAAATTAAGCACATTCTGGAGAAGACGGTAACCCGTCAGGAAAGATTGGTCATTAAGATTGAATGATGCTTTGTGGGCCTATAGAACAGCTTATAAGACACCAATTGGCATGTCCCCCTATCGTCTAGTGTATGGAAAGCCGTGCCATCTACCTGTGGAATTAGAACATCGTGCCTACTGGGCAATCAAAGAGCTGAACTTCTCTCTGGACGAAGCTGGAATTCAAAGGAAACTTCAACTCAACGAGTTGGAAGAATTGAGAAATGAGGCTTATGATAGTGCCAAGTTATATAAGCAGAAGATGAAGATGTTTCATGATAAGCGTATTCTGCGCAAATCCTTCACTCCTGGTCAGAAAGTTTGCTGTATGACTCCCGTTACATCTTTTTCCGGGAAAACTGCGTTCCAGATGGAAGGGTCCGTACCTAGTACGCACAGTTTCCTCATGGAGCTGTGGAGCTAGAAGATGTCTCCAACAAGAACATTTTCAAAGTCAATGGGCAGAGATTGAAGCCATTCCTTGAACCATTCCACCCGACATTGAAACAACCAACCTGGAGGACCCGGTCTATGTGGACTAAACTGGTCCACTCTTTCCCTAAATAACCAAAAAGTTTTCCAAATGTTTCCCTAAAAACCAAAATTTTTCTTTTTCCCATCAAAACCAAATGTTTTTCTCCCATAAAAACCAAAGTTTTCCAAATGTTTCCCTAAAAACCAAAATTTTTCTTTTTCCCATCAAAACCAAATGTCTCCCGACAAAACCAAATTTTTCCCAAAAAGTCCAATCCCATTAAAAACCAAATTTTCTTGTAGATAATGTGTTAGTTAAATTTCCTTTTGTATATATTGTGTGCTCATCCATTGTGACTCCGAATATGTTGGAGTTTTGCCTTGGATAACGGAGTTTTAATCGAGCTTTCGCCGTACAATCGGGTATTCTCTCTCCTTTTACTCTACTCAGCATGTTCCTCTTCATATATTGTTTTATAATTCTTTCCATATTTTGAAACATTGAGGACAATGTTTAGTTTAGGTTTGGGGGTATAGAGTAGATACCACGATAATATGCCATAATTGAAAACAAAACTCCATCTTTTTGAAAAAATTGAAAAATTCCAAAAAAAAAAAAAAAAAAAATTGAAAAATGAAAATAAAAAAAAAATTAAAAATTAAAAATTAAAAAAACATAAAAAATGGAGCTCATTTACCTTGAAATGTTGACTCTTGTGCAAATATGTAATTATTAGGAGTCTTAGTCTAGATATTTAGGCCCCTGATTCTAGCACAATTCACATAGTGATAAGAAATTTGCACGCGCACGATCTACCAATACATGTATGGCCTCGATCTTCAAGGTGTTTGATAGGAAGTCACGATTGCCAATCACTTTAGAATACTGAACGAAACTTGACTAGCTTGTTCTTTGGTTGGTTGGGATAGAAGGTGGAGGTTACATTAAGAAAGACAACCATCGAATTTAACTGGGTGCATCAAAAAGGGCTACCTCTTGCAAAGTGTCATGTAATTTTTTTGTTTCTTTTGTTATGTATCAAAAGAGCTACCATATGTAAAAATCAATTTCATTTTCCAAAAAAAAAAAAAAAAAAAAAAAAAAGAAAAACGATATATATTCAAAAAAAAAAAATCAGAAAAATACAAAAAAAAAAAAATCAAGTATTTATCAATTCCATCCTCTCTTGTTCCAAAAATAAAAGAGAGTAGTCAATGTAAATAAGAGTCATGTAAAGAGTCATTTTGTTGTTTCATTGTAATAAGCAAGGAGGGTGTATGCCATTGATGTACAACGCGAGTAATTGTGAAATACCTCCAACTCATTCACAATTCTCGTAAAGTCCGGACAACTAGCTAGATTTCGACCTTGGTTCTTAGCCTGAGAAACTATCTCTTGGTGATTAGTAGTCATAACATCCGATCTTTCTTTACACATGTGTAGATACACTTTACACTCTTATCACATGTCTTTATTTGTTATCAGTGCTAGGATTGTGCCTTGATAGCTAGATTGACATCTCCATTTTGCTGTGAGCTTAACTGACTTGCACATGTCACATTTGATGGAATCTGAGCTTATATTTTGACCTAGAACTTTGTAGGTACGTTCTAAGCAAACCTTCACGAGACTTCAACTCGTCCACTAGGGAGACTTAGTGGTTTAAAAGGCTTAGTGCATACGCTAAATGCATTCGAGAGACCAGCGACAGTGGTATAGGTAGGATTTCCTTAGTTTTGTTTTACTTGAGGACAAGTAAAATTCAGGTTTGGGGGTATTTGATGAGTGCCAAATATTGTATATATTTATCCCTTTTTGTTGGCATTTAACTCATCTTTTGTGCAGTAATTCTACATTTTATCCCATATTCTGTATTTTCATTGTTTTCAAGAATAAATATTTTTCTTACTTAATTTTGCATTTTTAGGTAATAAATAAAGTTTGGATGAATAGCAGAGCGGAAAAGAGCAGAAAAGTAGTGAAAAGCCGGGAGTAATTACACAAGGAAGCCGCGAAGAATGTTGTGCACAAGACCAAAAGGCTAGAAGTGGGCTTGAAGAAGAAGAATTTTCCTTAAAGAAGATATGGGCTTGGCATACCCAAGGCCCAAAACCCTTACTCAAACACATTTCCACTATCCAAGCCCGTCTCGGATTTCAGCCGTCAGATCGAAGCATTTCAGCATCCTACGGTCGCTCCATCATCGCACATCAAACTCCGAAGCCCCCGCTTTACATCGCAACGCCCATCTCCATCTTGGGTCGTCCGTTTTGCTACATCCCTTCATCCGACGGTCGCTCCACGCTTACCTCCGTATCGCCGTTGGATCCACCTACCATCTTCCCATCCATCGCTCCTTGTCGCAGATCATCAAAGTTCGCTATCCCCGATCAACACCCTAGCAACCGAACACCTACACCCCAAACAAACAGACCCTAATCTCATTATCCATCGAGCTCTCTTCTCCCCAAATCCTCTGCAACAACCATCCCCCAACAGAGCTCTGCTCTCTGCCTCCCCTCGAGCTTCACCACTTCCATCTTCTTCCCTGACCACAAGGACACCATCACAGAAACACATCAACCCACTTCCCTGGTTCTTTCTATCTTGTTCTTAGCATCTACACAACCCTAGATGCTACAAACAAGAAAGGCAGAGCTAGAGTTCAGTTACAGTGGAGAGAAGACCAAATTGGAGCGTTGTTCGAGTTGACAGGAGCAAGTGGAAGCATGGGTCAGCGCTCAATTGCAGAGGAGACAACGAATTCAGCGGGTACGGTGAGTTTTCCCCAATTTCCCAAGAACCCTAATTTTATCAAATTTGGGGGAAAACATTGTAAACCCTAATTGAATGTTTTGGGTATAAATAGAGATGTAGGATGAGTGTAGAAATCATCTCTGGGCTAGCCAGTGAACAATATTTTCAATCAATTTTCATTTTCCAATTTCCATTTTAGCAACAGTTGATTGTGTGTAACCTGTGTGCATGTTGCATCTTAATTTAGCTTGTTTGATGAATGATGTTGTTATACTCATGTCTAGCATGAGCTAATTCACTGCAACTAAGGCTCTGATGAAGCCTAGTGCACTGTTAGATGATGCATGGTTAGGATAGTTTTCTTGATGCCTGTTTTGCTTGAGCAATGGGAAGTACTCAGTGCTCTGGCATGCCTGTGATTGATTGTGTTGTCAAAAGACAGTCAATGCTAGGGGCATATCAGTGAGCAAGCTGATTTTCCTCCCATTCTAGATGTATGCATAGGATTTTCAACTCAACCTAGATTGCATTGCTTGATTAGGGCACAAGGTGGATTCAATTGCCTTAGTAACTTCACACAGTTCTGCATCTTTTTCCTTTTCTGTCACTGTTGCTCAATACCTTTGCCTTAGGCTGCTGCCTTTGTTTCACTATCACTGTCACCATAGTTACTACCCTTAGCTCACTGTAGGATAACTTTAGCTAGGAAGACTTCATCACACTCACAAGTCCCTGTGGACAAACCCCTACTCATCCCTATACTATAAAACTTGGCCTTGTATACTTGCAAGTTTTGTGTGCAACCCCATTTTCGCCACCATTGACCACTGGTGCCCTTGTATATGCCAGTTGTGTTGACCTAGAGTTAGGTTTATCGACCACTTGTCCTCTTGTATATGCCAGTTGTGTTGATATTAGTCAGACTGGTATCTCAGTCCATTAGGATAGGTTCACCTTGGCAGAGGCCTTCAGACAGATATGAGAAACACCGTTCACTTTTAACCATCTTCTTAATCTTTACATGTGATTGGTTGACTCGGGTTATGATGTACAGAAACTATCTGAGTAGATCTCTGTCACTTATATATGAATTTTAGTATGCTGAGTGCAAACTCGTGTACAACAATTGGAATTTCGCATCAGGGTACTTCCTCCTGTAGTCAATGAGAGTATGCCAACCAAGGAGATTCTTTAGTGCTTTCCAAGGTTCTGCATAGATATCTAGGGTCTGGAGTAAAGGTTTTGTGGGTACACCTCTGGTAAACCCTCCGGAGACAACACTCTTCCACTAGGGCCACCTAGTGGTTTAGCGGCTTGCTGCACGTGCTAAGTGTAGTCATTTTTATTTTCTAGATTAGATTTGCTCGAGGAATAACAAATAATAAGTTTGGGGGTATTTGATAGACGCATTTTTGTGTCTAATTTGTCCTCAATGTTCCGTATTGTTAGTACTCGACTTCGTACTTATTATGGTGTTTTGTGTGTTTGTAGGTATTTCTTTTGGAAATAAATATTGTTGGAAAATTTAGCTCAAAAAGTTGCTCGGAGTACCCCTGGAGGACATTTGCTATAAGGACCCCCACTTTTGCTAAGGAGCACCCAAGGCTATGTGTAGCCCATTTGTCTATAGCACCCACTGGTTATTTGGCACCCAAGACGTTGGATAAGGTCTGACCTTTCTTCTTCCTTCAAACAGAAAAATGGCGGGGAAGTTTGGTTCTTCCCTGGAAGCTTTTTATTCATCATTTGGAGGAGTTTTAGCGAGACTCAATGGTTGGATCTTCAGAGGAAGACGTGACAGACATTAACAGGCGTGGTATGGGCTTTTGCTTGGATTAAGTTGGGCTATATTTATCGGGTTAATTATGGACAATGTGCACGAGAATATCTCACCATTTCCCGTGAAATTTTTTGTTGAGCGTGTGTCTTGAGAGTGTCCGAACCAAACAATGACATTCAGTAGCGTGTTTTAGTTGTATAACTAACAGCAGATACGGAGAATCACTTGCAGACGCGTGAACGGGTTTTAAAAGGAAAATAAAATAATCCCGTGATAGCAGAGTATTGAAGAGAGAATTATATGCAGTTATGATGCGAGATTTGGGTGCAGTGAGGCTATATAAGTCGTTGAGGGTCAATAAAGAGAGACGGGGAGTTTGGGAGATGCGGAGAGCAACAACAGAAGAGAAAAAAATCGCACCAGAGAACCACCATTTTTGTTGCTGCTGAAGAACACGAAGAACAAAACACCACCAGAGGCAGTCGTTCATGCTACAGTGACAACGACAGTCACACGAGCGTCGTAGAGATACAACAACAACAACAACAACAGATCAATTTTATCGTTCTTTGTAACAATGTTTTGCAACAATTATAAACGTTGCAAACACCCAATTTTCATTATTTTCTCTCCATTTCATCTTTGTAAACAAATTTTGAGCATGAATCAATATTTTGAGCAAGTTTACACAATGATGAGCTAAACCCATCCTCTGGGGCGACGGAGGAAGCTATTTCGCCAATGAAATGTGGTAATCTCTATTTTATTTAATTTATGAAATTATTATATGATTATTTGCCTTGATAAATAAATAGATAAAATGGTTTTTGTTAAACAATTGTTATTTCAATTGATGGAGCATGCTAGCCTGGGATTTTGATGTCCCATACTTTCGATTTAGAATTGTTATTTCTAAAAAATCAACTTTTGCAATATTAAGAATCAATTTGAATGAAGGATTTGCATAATTATAATTAGAGAATATAAATCTCTTTGATATTCGTAATTAGTGGAATCCATAGCCCCAGTCTTCTCCATATTTTTCATATCACTTTTATTTAAGTTTCCTATATTTTTTATTTAAAATTAAGTCTAAAATCTGCTTTCACAAGTCTTGAATGAATCTTATTATTACAACAACATTGAAAATCACACCAAAGACCAAACAGTATGTGTTTGTAGTGATCCTAAAATTATATTTTGAATGGTTAATTATTTTGGGAAGATCGTTTCGTTAATCTTTAACGTACTCTAGAATTCATTATGGATATTCCATAGTCTTTCTTATAAATGAACAATATAAGATATTATTCTCTTATATATTTAGAAATCAACTGTTAAAAATCTAATGATGGTACTAGCTTGGATATTCCATAGTCTTCCTGCATATAAACATTCATGGTATGAACGCGATGAATATTTTGTTATAAGCATAAGAATATGCAAAGATTAAAAAATAATTATGCCGAACCTTGCTTTGAGCTATCAGTATTTTCGTCGGACATGTTCTTTTGGGAGGAACCTTGGTTAGGGCATCTAGTATATTTGCAGACATAACATAAGCATAACCTCTATACTAAGTATTAAGCTTTATTTGATACACAAAGAAAAAATAAAAAGAAAATAAAGACGAAGAAAAACAACCTTGGATATCTTGTGCTTCTTCTTGCAAAACTTCCTTGGATATCTTGTGCTTCGTTTTGCAAAAGAGTCTTGGGTCGATGCTCTGAATATGCAATCGTGTGTCATATATATATATATAGGTTTTAGAGAAGCCTTGTTAAGGAAAACAGTATTTCCATATAATTCTAGAATAACTTTTTAACTTTCCTAAATCCATCGCAAATCAAAATAAAGAAATCAGTGTCCTGGGATAACTAAACATGTATTAGCTTTTCCTAAATCCATACCAACTCCAAATAAGGAAATTGGTGTCCTGGAATAACAAAACCTGTATTAGCTTTCCTAAATCCATACCAACTCAAAATAAGGAAATTGGTGTCGTGAAATAACTCAACTTGTATTAGCTTTTCTTATTCTATCCTAACCCTCTAGTTTGGATTGTTGCTTATTGGTGATTAACACTATCACCATTTTACTAAAATCCAGTTATTACCACAATATATGAGCATTGAGTAGAGCAGGGAGAAATGTTGTAGTACCATTAGTAATTAAAATCACATGTTGATTATACATATTTGGTCGTCTAGTGCGTGATTGAAGATGTGTATTGGCTTTTTTAGTCTTACACGATATCATTGATATCGGATGGGCATCCTTTTTTAGTCTTACACGATATCTTGTTTGGAGAATGTGTTTACTTTCACCGGCATTGTCACCCGTATTCCTGTTTTCTTTATATCGGTTTGCCAAAACGATACCATGAGTTTAACACTAGAAAATGTTAGATAAACATAAATGTATGACATTGATGTTTACATTGAAATATGAATATTTTTTTTTAAAGAGCCTCGACAATGGCAAGATCTTATATTATTATTTGACATGTGGGGTTATATGTACCATTTTATTTCCTACAAAAAGAACATGAAGAGAAAGAATTAATGTCAAATAAAGATTCAGTTGAAATTTTGTTGTCAATCATAACTGAGGTGCAATTTTAGGAGCATTTTTTTTTTGTTCATGCATTTGTTGTCATGTAGAAATTGATATCAATTGGTACTAGCTCAATGATTTGGATAACGCGTCTGGAAGGGGTCTTACACGTCATGCTTCCGTGATCTGTCTTTCTTTCTGCTAGGGTAAGTAATACAATAAGTTCGTAACAATATCCTAAGAATATTCCCAATAACAATATATGATTTTGGTATGTTACTATTACTCCATCAACAGATATATTTACTCATAGGATCCGACCTTATTTCTCGAGGATAACACATTCTTTTTCATTTTGATGCATATAAATTGCATGTCATCCGACCTTTTTTGTCGAATGATAACACATTCTTTTTCTTTTTGATACAGACATCAAAATCTATAAATGGAAGTCTACCATCTCCCAAAGGACTAATTTTACACTGCATAAAAAACTAGCATAGCATAAAGAAATTAACATCAGCATACTACAAAGAACTTTTACTTATTTTTTTAGCATTGAAAGTTGTCTTCCAATGGGTCGAGAAGGGTTTGTTGCAGTTCAAATGGATTCATTCATTACAGAATCAAGAACTATAAACTGTGTGTCAGTAGACAGTAACGGGGAAGATAGTCTTCTGGAGATAACAAAAATGATATTGTAGCAATTCTAGTAAATTTGGAGCACGTTAAAGTAATTATCAGGGCCGAAAAAGTTTTGATTATGAATGTAGGGGATGACAATGTGAAAACTGTTACTTGCAAACTTAAAAGTCAGTTGCGTGAAGAGAAGAATTTTCCCATTGAGTTCCGTGACTTAAAAGTAGTAATGGAAAGTATTTGCAGATTTCTGGATGGGCGCACAACAGATTTGGAAAATGCTGCACATTTGAAATTACACAAGCTGAGATCCAATATTGGAATTCACCACTTGGATTGTGTGCGTGAACTGAAGATTGAAGTTGTAACTATGAGTAAACGCGATCAAGAAGTCTGAGATGATATGGAAAAACTTCTGGACGATGACAACGAAATGTTCGCGCTTTGCTTATGAGGAAAAGTGATTCATCACCATCAGTGGATCCGGAACAAGTAAGACAGATGCGAACGACCTTGAATTACTTGAAATATTGCTGGAGGCATACTTCTAGAAAGCTCACTACACCTTGAAGAAGCTAACCACATTGCATGGACATATCAGTAAAAACGAGTCTTACATAAATGCTCAGATTGAGAGTCGCAGGAACAAAATGCTGCAGACGGACCTAACCATAGGTTATAGTACCTTTTGTCAGGGGTTATTTTCCATGGAGACCGGCATTTTTGGGATGAACATCCCATTTGAATAGGATAACCCTCGTTATACATTTAAGTGGGTAATTATAGTCTCGATAGTGACATCTACAACTATATTTGGAGTTATAATTTGGTTTGCCTTCTGCAAACGTACCGTTGAGTCGGATTTTCATCCTCAAGAATAACATTGGCGAGATAGCTTTATGTTTAAAGAAATATCTTATATACTATCAAAATATTAACCATGTCAATCATCAAAACAGAAGTTAGGGATTTTAATAAAAGGCCCCTTCTTTAATATGATGGAGCAAAGTTGGTGCCAGTCTTCTTGTAAATTTTGCGACTATAAGGATAATATATTTCCACTGGAGCTTTGTTCCGAACATTTTTGTGTAAAGTATTTTCTTAGTTATGTTTCACCGAAATCTAGTTGTTGCTAAAAGTAATCACTACCGATATTCATATGTGTGGATGGGGAAAAACGAGCCGCCGGTTTTTTGGGAAAGTGAAGAGTCGAGCGTGCTGTCGACACTTCTCAGCCGGGGAAAATGTTAATCCTCACACAGATGCACCGGTACAAAGGGGGTGCTTAGATTCGGGAAATCAATCTGTATGGCTCCGGCCTAAACCAAGACAATGGCCGTTCCAGAGTCAATTCGGTCGCAAAGAGGGAGATGGGTTAATCTGTAGGAGGGAAGCTGAGAGTTGTGTGGGATCAGTGATGATCAAGGATTGTGGAGGTGTTGAAGGTTTATGCAATATTGCTGAACTGCTGAAGTTGAGTTATGTGAATAACTTTATATCGAGTTGTTGATGGATAATGATGATAATCGATGATTGATGATATCATGATGTCCTCGATTTAGACTTATTTATATTGCAAGAATGTTGTACCACTGATCCTGTAAGTGTGACGGTTTCTTGAGTGAAAGAGTGGGAAAGTGGGAGATCGTGGTAAAGTCAGTTCCATGTCGTGCGGAGACTTGACTGATCGTGCACCCACTACTTTGCTAACTCCTTCAACCGTTTACACGACTTACACACGTTTCTCGTTGTGGATGAATCCACGTGCTGTAGACCGCCAGACCAAAATCCTAAGTGATATCCCCCCATTTGTGACGTGATTGATATTTCACGAATCGTGGAGTCTGCAAGGCAGACGTGTATTAGTTGGTCAGTTGTTGACTGATTTAGACTGTGAGTCTAGTTTTGTTGAATCGAGCATAAGTGGTGAATGCTCAGCGATTCATGGATTGAACATGTAGTTCTCTGAGATGTCAATGAATTACTGACTAGAGCTGAGCAAGTATTGCTCAACTCGACGAATTTCCGAATATCGAGAGTTTGTCGAGCAACTGAGCAAGTGTTGCTCAATTCGACGAATTCGATAATTTTGGTGTACAACTGAGCAAGTGTTTCTCAATTCAACAAAATACTGAATATTGGTAATTTGACGTGCAATTGAGCAAGTGTTGCTCAATTCGACAAACTACTGATGAATTACCGAATATTGATGGCTGGATCAATATTCGAGCAACTGAGCAAGTATTGCTCAATTCAAAGAATTATTTACTGTTGTCGTGACCCAATAAAATATTAATCAAAAATATTGGTGAATTACCGAATATTATTAATTTGGATGTTGATTGCTGAATCAACATAATTTTGTGTTTGAACTTGCTCAGAATGGTGATTCGTGGAGCGTTTGTTCGAAACCCTAATTTTTGATCAATCCTTCAACAATTGGTGAATTGCTGAAAATTGATCATGAGTGAAGAGGGACCGACCACATGGGATGATGAGCGTCCATGTGATGCCCAGTGCTTGAGTGAGCACGCACCAGGGTTCTCAGTTTGAGAGTTGGTGAAAGAACGATGATTAAATGCAGGTTTCATCATTTATTGAAATATTGTTGGATTCGGCATTAGGTGATAAAACCTAATTATGAGAGATGATGACCGACCAAGAGAGCATGGGACCGGCTCTTGGTGGTCACGGGACCAGTTGTTGGTCATTTGGAGAATCCCTCAGTTGGTTGGAGAGAGTTCCGGCCCAATATGAGCAATTGAGCAAGTTAGGTCAGAATTATGAAAACGTGTGGGACCGGCCTTATGCAAACCCTAGGAATGACCCTGGTCGGTCATAGAGGCGTGCACGTGTTGCTGTGGTGTCCGTGTTTCCATACTGAGGGTTTCAGTATTTTCTGATGCGCGTTCGAGGAATATCGTGAATTTTCAGAAGAGTTTCATCTTGATTGAGAATTCTCGATTTTTGTTGGAATGAGCATGTATGCTCAATTCATCAATATTTTGAAAATATTAAAATAAAAGTTTTAATATTTAGAATTACCGTGAGAGGCTAGCCAGTCGTGTGACTATGTTGGCTTTTGGTTTTTCGTGATTTGAGCAATATTTGAGCAATATGGAGAAATCATGAATTTTGCTCAAACCCAGGAGTTTCGTGAATTGAGGAAAAAAATAATAATTATGAAAGATTAGGGATTGCAAGGTGTGGGACCGACCATGGCTAGGGAATGGCCGACCGTCCAGGTTGCCCGGTCCCGCACACTTTTCCCTATTTTATTATTTTTCATGAATCCTTGAAGTTATGGAGAATCCTTGAAGTTATGGAGAATCCACGAGTTTTGTTGAAACAGAGGAGTTTCATGAGATTAGGGAATAATAATTATAAAAATCTAAGGATTGTGAGGTGTGGGACCGGCCACGGCTTAGGCATGACTGGCCGGCTAGGTTGCCCAGTCCCGCACACCTCTCCTTAGTTTATAATATTATTTTGTGAATCCATTAAGTTATGGAGAATTCACGAATTTTGCAAAAACAAAGAAAGTTGCTAAAACCAAGGAGTTTTCGTGAGTTCACGAAATAACAAAAAATAAGAAAATAATGCGAGCGGCACGGACCGACCATGGCTAGGGCCGGCCGGCCGGCTAGTGGGCCCGACCCTGGGCGCCTCTTATTATTTTATTAATATTTATTGTTTTCTCCTGTTTTGCGAAGGATTCCTCATTATTTCATATTTTTGGACATTCGTTCGTGCATCCGGGTGCTCAGTCGTGCATTATTGTCGAGTACACTCGTACCATTTTTGTGGGGCTTACTCAGTGATGGTCCAGATGCCCAGTTGTTGAGTATTTATTACTAATTTATGGATTCAGTGGAGAATAATTCATGAAACTGAGTAATAAAAATGAATAGTTGTTCATTATTAATTCGCAGGATCAGCTGTGGATTCGACTACGAATTCAGAATAATAAAACAAGCATTACCATCCTATGGGATCGTGGATCCGACCATAGAATCAGAGTAATTAAGATTATCTATTACCATTTCATGAGATTAGTGGATTCGATTATGAAATTGGAGTAATGAGATAACACAGTTGTTTTATTTCCATTCTATGAGATCAAGCCGTGGATTCGATCATAGAATCGAAGCAATTGTTATTGCCATTCCATGTGATCAGGCCGTGGATTCGACCATGGAATATGAGCAATTGTTATTGCCATTCCATGGGATCAGGTTGTGGATTCGACCATGGAATAGGAGCAATTATTATTGCCATTCCATGGGATCAGGCCGTGGATTCGACCATGGAATAGAAGCAATAACAGATTATTCTGGGAATTCAGTGGTGAATGTTGCAGCAGAATTAATCTATTGCAGAAAAGATATTAGACAGTTAAAGCGTCACATCTATTCTGAATGGTGCATAGTCAGGGATTCACAATGTTGTTTACGACCTGAAGGCGTTAGTGCTCTCAATCTACGGAGAACCGCCTGAATATATGTACAGTCTCTCCACATAATCAGGGAACAGTGAGTGTCACCGACGTCCTGAAGGCGTCCACCGCCCAACTATTCTTCTATGTGGAGGTGGGTCTCTCTCCCGCAGTCAGGGAACAGTGAGTATCACCGACGTCCTGAAGGCGTTAAGATCTCAATCTACAGAGAACCACCCAAATACGTTATTCTGCATAGAGGTCACGACGAAATGCCAGGGATCGAACGCTCAGCTGGTGGAGGCTTTCCGAAAACATATTCATCATGGCTTCGTAAAATATGAATCGTTGCATGCCTGAAAGCCGTGTCAAAAACATGCCTCATGATTTTACGGTTTTTCCCTTTGTTGAAAATCCACCATCTACATTAAGTCGCCTGCTTAGTGAGGAACAATCATGTTCCGCATTAAGCATTAAATGGTGATTTTCAGTCTACTAGATCTGCGGTCGAACTCAGTCTACAAAGGTAGTTTCAGAATCCTCGATTTACCCCAATGATGTCATGTACGAGCAAATGCACAGTTGAGGACCCTGATAGTAAGATAGAGTGTCATATCGTGAGCATGAAGAGATGAGGCACTGCTGAGTTGGGCGTTCGGAAGCTTAGTTATGGTCGGTCTAGGATTTACGGGCCCGAGCCCCAAAAAGGAAACCCATGTTTTATTAGGTTTTGGAAACAAATTCGATATAAAAGGGAATAACCCTAATAATAATTCTTGTTATTTGACCGACCAGCTCTCACTCTTTTCATCACCTTCACGAGTTCAGCAAAAACAGGGAGGAGGAAGAAAAATTCACGCCAGCACCGCCGCCGTCCGATCACCGTCCGGCAGAATTCCGGCAGGCACCGGCAGGTGAGTTCGTCCGAATTTTTTTTTTTTGCTGTTAGTTTTATGATTCATGACTTGTTCACAAAACGAGAAATTCCCTAGTTGCATGCATGCGTAGAATTTATGAAGGATTTTTAGAAAACGTATGTATATGCCCGTTTGTTCGTTAGTTGAAGGAACGAGCAAAAATCCCTAATATGAAGAGATACATAAAATTTTGAATAGACATGGTCTAGTTGCAGTAGAAATTTTTTTGTTTATTAGGTTTCATGAACATCCAAGTTTGTTTTTGAAAGCATGAACTTTGCAAATAATTTTAGGAACGTAGGTTTGTTCGTAAAAAGTAATAAATAACGATCCTTAGGGTTAAAGGAATTTCGAAAAGACCTGGAGTTCAAAAATTTGTTTGAGAACTTTTGAAATTTTATTCGGACTTTACAAAATAGGAAAGACCCTCGTTTCATAAGTGAATGCTCGATTGAGCAAAGTTAACTCACGTAAAAAGTTTTTTTTTTTTATATGCGTACGTGACTTTTTTTTTTTTTGATAAAATAAAATCAAACAATGATTTTGAGTAACTGTTGAAGATGCAAAGTTGTGTTTCATGATTTTATGATATATGTTTTGTGGTATAAAATCATGAGATGTTCACATGAAAAGTTTATGTGAATTGTTCATGGTTTCGTGAAAAGTCAGTGACTCCCAAATGATAAGTTTTTTGCTCGGTTTTGCAGGTTTGAAAGAACAAGCAAGTTTTGGGGTTTTACGTTGTTATGACTAAGTTCGTGAAACGTAAATAGGTAAGAGTTTAGAATTACCGTTTTCGTTGTTTAAACTGATATCATTAGGTCGTTTATAATTCTGTGCTTCTGATTTGATGCCAAACAATGATGGTTTCCACCAGCAGCAGCAGCAGTTACTCCTCCAGCTCTTCTGATCAGGATTTCAAGTCTTATGCAGCCAAATTACGAGCTAAAACGAATTATGTTGAGGGACCTGAAGATAGCATACCCCTTAATGACCGAAGGATCTCTTATGAAGAGCTCATGAAGAGAAAGGACCAGGATGATGAGATGGAGGATCGTCGATGTAGAAAGGATCGAATCCGGCGCAAGATACAGGCGACTGAAGAGAGGCGTCGATTTGTTGATGGTGTACCCTCCGACTCTAACGCTAATGCTTCTGAAGAGGAAACTGTGTGTGCGGTACGGAATTACGAGATTAAGCCAGACCGGCGTACCAGAGAACTTCAAAAGATTGCGAAGCAGGTTGAAGCTGAGGATGACTCGGACTCAGATGATCCTAATATCCACCCAGCCTTCATCAATGGCCGTGATAGTGATTCTGATGAAGAACTCGAAGAGGATTCTATCTGATATTATTTATTTTCCATTGAAGTAGATGTTCTCTGGTTTAAGCAGCTTGGATGTAGAGATGTTTCTTTAGAGATTATTATTTTTTGAACTGTAATTCCTTGTAGTATCTCCTTTCTGAATTTTCCTCACATCTCCAGTAGATGGACCAATGTCCACATAGACAATAATTACCCACAGAATGCAATCACATGAGATGTCTAGAAAACACGTGGCCTACCAGACGATCAATCCGCAGTTGTAATGTTGATTATGTCCGAACCGTCAGTCCCCAGCATTGTTACTCTTCTCCCATCTGTCACGCATCTGATTCGAGATTTATTGTTTCAGTAGAAACCGCAACAGACTTGTTTATCCATTAGGGGATAAGCATCCACATTGGACTTAGGGTTTTATTTAAACAGTCGACCATATGCTTCCTTTGTATATCATCAAAAGAAATTTTGATCACAATCCTACCTCTCGTCACCATGTCCATAAGCAGTGTTTTTTCCAGAAGTGAATCTCATGCCGAACATGCTGTGGCAGTATCCGTCTCAGTGAGTTACATTTCTTCTCTTGTCTTTTGCTCGATCAGGATGACTGATCAAAAGAAAAGAATTTATTGCAGGATAATGAAAAGAATCAACATTCCTCTTGTAGCTTGAGACCTAAACGGACGGTTAAAGCTCCTTCCCGGTATATATCGGCTCCTCTTGATGCCGGAACGTCTGTAAGTAATTTCATAACTTCTCGACTGAGATTTTTACCATGCTCAATGGTCAATACCATTAAATACTCCATCATTTCATCGCAGGTTGATGTTCATGTCATCGTCGATGCTAGAAAAAGGAAGAACGGGAAATCCGCGGTTGTGATTGATGATAGCAACAACTGTGTCGACGAGAACTCCATTGATTCTGCGGAGACTGAGGTTAGATCTCGTGCTTCTGAGTATCCAACAGCTGGACTCTCGTTTGAGGCTCCCATGATCAATAATTGCCCGAATAATGAAGTGGTTGGGGGATTCGTGATTCCAAAGTGTCACGCGCCCCTGTACACCAAAATTTGGAGAAGGTACGGGCATATTGCTACGACTGAAGTATGGAAAGGCTTTCTACCAACCCTCCTAACTACAGTTGCAGGGTTGTTACCGATCATTGAAGAGATGAATCGGACGCATCTGCGAGATGTCAAGAATCATGAACTGCACAAATGGTATGAGATGATTTCAAACTGTGATTGTAGGTTTCTACATATTTTTCCACCTTGGCTCTTCTTGAATCGAGCATGTCCAATTCAGCAATTCTTGAATCTGAGACTTCTACTTCATCACATTGTACTCCACTAGCTGCTGTGATTCTTGCAGATGTAACCTTGATTTCGTCTGGGAGAATGGCATCGGTGCCATAAACGAGAGAGTATGGTGAAGTCCCAATTGAGCTTCTTGGTATGGTTCGGTAGGCCCACAAAGCCATGGGCAATTCCTCATGCCACGTCCGTGGATTATCATGAACTGTTCGGCTGAGAATCCGGATCAAGGTTTTGTTGGTACTCTCCGCTTGTCCGTTTCCTTGGGGATAGTATGGTGTGGAGAAAATCTTTTTGATTCCGTATTCTTCGAGCAATTCTGTAACATGTTTCATGGCGAAAGGAGTTCCATTATCCGTGATGATATGTTTAGGAACACCGAATATGCATATGATGAACTTTTTGATGAAAGATGCAATTGTGACTCCAGTGGTGCTTCGAAGAGGAATAGCCTCGACCCATTTGGTGAAATACTATGTTGTTGTGATGATGTATTCATACTGTTTTGAAGATGCTGAATTAATCTTTCCTATGATATCCAGTGCCCAGTTATAGAAGGGCCACGAACTTCTCATAGAATGTATTGGAAGACAAGGAGTGTGGATGAGGTTAACATGAACTTGGCATTGATGACATCTCCAAACGTAGGCAACTGCGTCATCTTCCATGGTTGGCCAGTAATATTTCTCATGGATTTGGAGAAACAATTTCTTCTTCACTTGGTGTTCACCTTCATGCTTTTCTTTCAAAATTATGAAAATTTCATGCTCGGCCAAGCATCTCAGGAGATTCCCACCGAAGCTTTTGCGATACAAAATCCCTTCCAAGTAGATAAAACGTTTGGCTCTCTGAATGAATTTGATTGCACCTCTCTTCTCTGACGGAAGATCGTTGTCACGAAGATGTTTTATGTAAGGTTCTCTCGAGTCCCCAGTGTGATGAAGTGTTAGAACCTCCAAATGACGAGGTGGTGTCTGACAATTGGGACATGATCCTTGCAGCATCCTCGACTGAGCTTCCATGGAAAGCCAATAGTATCCGAGCCTTTGAAGCCTTCTGTAAAGTGTGACCACTAGAGTTTTCCCACATACTTCTTCATGTATACGTTTGAGTTATTCACCGGCTTCTTCATATCCGAGGCATCGAGACAGGGATCCATCAGGATTGCGATAATATAACGCTCCGTGCAGCAGGAAAAAGTTTTTCAACTCCTTGAGGCTAATTTTACCCTCCGTAAGAGAATTGCTCAATTCATGAATAATGGGCGCTCGCCAGTCGCTTGACTGAGCATCTTCGACTTGAGTAATCCAGGTGGATGACACAGCGCGTCTCTGCACGGTGATGGATTTCTCAGACCCCTCAAATTGCAGTTTGGATGATAGGGTCACTAGACAATCAACATGTCTATTGTTGGTGCGCCCGGTATGGACAATTGTTGCATCGACAAAATGAGCTAATAGTCGTTGTGCCTCAGTCCTGAATGGAGAAAGTGTTATTTCTTTGAGAGAGTATACGCCATTCATTTGATTGACCAGCAACATTGAGTCTCCCCTGATCTCTGGATGTTTCGCTCATGCTTTTTTGGCCAAAGATAGCCCTAGGAGAAAAGATTCATATTCTGCTGAATTGTTAGTGAAATGGAAATCCAGCTTGAATGAATGTGAGAAGACTTCACTGGATGAAGATACCAGCACAATACCCGCCCCACCGGTATCATTTCTCGGGGTGGCGGACCCATCAAAATATAATAGCCATGTTTCTTCCTGAATGATTGAAATTTTTGGAAACTCACCGGGCACTCCTTCATGCAACATCGTGATGTCTTCTCCATGGAAAGCGCAAGTAAGTCTGCAACTGCTTGTCCTTTGATTGCTTTTGGAGGGACACACGCTATGTCAAATTCTGACATTTGAAGTAGCCATTTCGCTGGTCTTCCGATCAGAGCAGGTTCCGACAGTAAGAACTTTATATGATCAACCTTGGCCATCAGCACGACCCTGTTTGATAGTAGATAATGTCTGAACCACTGAATTGCGTGAACCAACGTCAGACACACCCTTTCAGCCTTTGGGTACCGGAGTTGAGCATCCCTCATTGTGCGACTGAAGTAATAGATTGTGTGTTCTATACCTTCTTCATCCTCTTGAGCGAGGAGTGCTCCAATATCTACGTCACTGGAAGCTGTGTAAAGTATCAGAGGCCGGCCTTGCACTGGAGATTTCATGACAACAGGTGATAATAATATCTGTTGTATTTTCTGGAATGCTTCTTATTGAACGGCTGTCCATGCAAATTTTCTCATTTCTTCAACAGAGGAGTGAATGAAGCAATGAGTTGAGCGAGTCCAGGAATGAAACGTCGTATGTAATTGACTTTTCCCATAAAACTCTGGAGCTCTTTCACAGTTCGTGGAGGTGGCATGTTAGTAATGGCTTTTGTTTTGTCTGGGTCGACCTTGATTCCTTATACAGTGACCAAGATTCCAAGAAACTTTCCGGAAGAAACACCAAAAGCACATTTCAGGGGATTCATCTTCAGTTTATATTCTCTGTATCTTTCGAAGACTTGTCTCAGAATGTCTAGGTGGGAGGCCCAGGTCTTTGATTTCACCACCACATCGTCGACATAGTCTTCTACTTGCTTGTGTATCATGTCATGAAATATTGCAGTCATGGCCCGCTGATAAGTGGCTCCTGCATTCTTCAAGCCGAAAGGCATCACTGTATAGTGGAAGTTTCCAATGGGAGTTCTGAATGCAGTCTTGTTAGCATCATGTCCATACATCTTGATTTGGTTATATCCACTGTAACCATCCATGAACGGGAACATGTCATGGCCACTAGTTTCTCGACGAGCATATAATGTTTGGCAATGGAAAGTCATCCTTTGGGCAGCACTTGTTCAGGTTCCTGAAATCTACACAGCACCGGATCTGTCCATTTTTTTTCCTGACTAGGACAATGTTCATGGGTTTGATGAACCCTGTTGTTAGTAGTTTCTGGATCTCCACCTTGATTTGTTCCTCAACTTCGTGTCTGAATTTCCTGGGCAGCTGTTTGACGGGAACCGGAAGTGATATGCAGATGATGAGTAACCAATTTGTCGTCTAGGCCAGGTATCTCTTCGTACGTCCAGGCGAAGATATCTTGATACTCTTTCAACAGGAGTTCAATCCTTATCGTTCCTCAGGTGAGAGAGCAGAACTGATTAGAATGGGCCTTGAGTTTTCTTCCGTTCCAATGTTGATAGTCTCGAGGTCGTCGGTTGTGGAATCTGTGCCATCTTGCAGCTGTCGTGGTGCATCTTGAATTTCTTCATCAGGCGATTGCTCACTCTGGCATGATTCTTCAGGGCGGGGAGACTTTTCATCGACCTCCCCTGTTAATTGCTAATCCTTACGACGGAGATAAATGACTCTCCCCTCTGCATCATAATCAGTAATAAAGTTGGACTTTTTCTGAGTCGTACCTTGGCCTTGACGACACTTGAGTGGTGTGGTGGACAACTTGACAGATTTAGCATCTGTTGATGAGGGTTTGTCGACTTTCTCAATAGATTTCCAACTTGGGAGTGGAATACTGCAGATCTTGCTTGGAGGTTCGGGGATGCTCTTTGGATGTTCCATGAACTCAACATCGTAAAACGGAGCATAAGGAGACACTGAGGCTGTGATAGGGAAAATTTTGTTGTTAAACAAAGCTTTCATACATTGATGGTACGTCGAAGGAACAACTTTATTGTCGTGAATCCATGGCCTTCCGAGTATCATGTGATAGTCAGGGTCTTTCTCAATCACGTGAAATTTGACAGTGGATTGAATCGGCCCTATTTTCAAATCCACATAGACATACCCGTATGTGTGACTCTAGCTTCCTTCAAAACCCGTCATCAATATAGGATGATGAACGATCTTGCTTTGTGGAACTTTGGCCTCCTTGAGAGTCTTCCTAGTGGTAAGATTCGTGGAAGCACCTGTATCGATGAGAACTCTCTTGAATTCAGAGTCCTTAGTGGAAGCAGTAACGAACAAGGCTCGGTTATTCCCTTCCTCCGCCATTCGGACTTCCTCAGTGAAGGTGATGTTGTTGATTGAGAGTTCAGATACCATGTACACTTGTTCAAACACCGGAGATGATGGAACTATTCGTACATCAGATGATATTTTGTTGAGAGCGACAAACGTGTCTGTGCGCTGATCTCTGGAGAAATGCAGAAGTTCACATAGATTCTCGATTAGATGTGTGACCTCTTGTTCCACCGGCTTTTCATAAGTGGTGAAGCTGTTGGCTTGAGGGTTAGCGTCAGTGGTGTCAAGAGATGAGCGTTCCACAACTTGAGCTCCTAAGATTCTTGTCAGGTCCATCATGCAGTTGAACAAATTATCTATTGCTCTTTTCAATCTATTTATGTTCCTTTCCAAAATCTCTTTCCTTCGTGCCAATTCAGCTAGTGACGAAATTTCTCTATTAAATGCACCAATAGATGAAAAGGGAGTAGTAAAGTACGGATGATGAATGTTACCAGAATCATTCGGGTGAGTTAGAGAAGCGTCACCATTTGAAAGACTCTGACTGGAGTTTTGAGAAACTGAATTAGATCTAAGACCAACCATCTTGCAAAAATGAAAGATTGCAACCGAGAGATAATCTCCCACTGTGGCCGCCAATCTGTGGATGGGGAAAAATGAGCCGCCGGTTTTTTGGGAAAGTGAAGAGTCGAGCTTGCTTTCAAGACTCCTCAGCCAGGTAAAATGTCAATCCTCACATAGATGCACCGCTACAAAGGGGGTGCTTAGATTCGGGAAATCAATCTGTATAACTCCGGCCTAAACCAAGACAATGGACGTTCCAGAGTCAATTCGGTCGCAAAGAGGGAGATGGGTTGATCTGTAGGAGGGAAGCTTAGAGTTGTGTGGGATCAGTGATGATCAAGGATTGTGGGTGTGTTGAAGGTTTATGCAATATTGCTGAACTGCTGAAGTTGAGTTATGTGAATAACTTTATATCGAGTTGTTGATGGATAATGATGATAATCGATGATTGATGATATCATGATGTCCTCGATTTAGACTTATTTATATTGCAAGAATGATGTACCACTGAACCTGTAAGTGTGACGGTTTCTTGAGTGAAAGAGTGGGAAAGTGGGAGATCGTGGTAAAGTCAGTTTCATGTCGTGCGGAGACTTGACTGATCGTGCACCCACTGCTTTGCTAACTCCTTCAACCGTTTACACGACTTACACACGTTTCTCGTTGTGGATGAATCCACGTGCTGTAGACCGCCAGACCAAAATCCTAAGTGATATCCCCCCATTTGTGACGTGATTGATATTTCACGAATCGTGGAGTCTGCAAGGCAGACGTGTATTAGTTGGTCAGTTGTTGACTGATTTAGACTGTGAGTCTAGTTTTGTTGAATCGAGCATAAGTGGTGAATGCTCAGCGATTCATGGATTGAACATGTAGTTCTCTGAGATGTCAATGAATTACTGACTAGATCTGAGCAAGTATTGCTCAACTCGACGAATTTCCGAATATCGAGAGTTTGTCGAGCAACTGAGCAAGTGTTGCTCAATTCGACGAATTCAATAATTTTGGTGTACAACTGAGCAAGTGTTTCTCAATTCAACAAAATACTGAATATTGGTAATTTGGCGTGCAATTGAGCAAGTGTTGCTCAATTCGACAAACTACTGATGAATTACCGAATATTGATGGTTGGATCAATATTTGAGCAACTGAGCAAGTATTTCTCAATTCAAAGAATTATTTACTGGTACCGTGACCCAATAAAATATTAATCAAAAATATTGGTGAATTACCGAATATTATTAATTTGGATGTTGATTGCTAAATCAACATAATTTTGTGTTTGAACTTGCTCAAAATGGTGATTCGTGAAGCGTTTGTTCGAAACCCTAATTTTTGATCAATCCTTCAACAGTTGGTGAATTGATGAAAACTGATCATGGGTGAAGAGGTACCGACCACATGGGATGATGAGCGTCCATGTGATGCCCAGTGCTCGAGTGAGCACGCACCAGGGTTCTCAGTTTGAGAGTTGGTGAAAGAACGATGATTAAATGCAGGTTTCATCATTTATTGAAATATTGCTGGATTCAGCAGGTGAAAAAACCTAGGTATGAGAGATGAGGACCGACCAAGAGAGCATGGGACTGGCTCTTGGTGGTCACGGGACCAGTTGTTGGTCATTTGGAGAATCCCCCAGTTGGTTGGAGAGAGTTCGGCCGCAGTATGAGCAATTGAGCAAATTAGGTCAGAATTATGAAAACGTGTCGGACCGGCCTTGTGCAAGCCCTAGGAATGACTATGGTCGGTCATGAAGGCGTGCACATGTTGTCGTGGTGTCCGTGTTTCCATACAGAGGGTTTCAGTATTTTTTGATGCGTGTTCGAGCAATATCGTGAATTTTCAGAAGAGTTTCATCTTGACTGAGAATTCTCGATTTTTGTTGGAATGAGCATGTATGCTCAATTCATCAATATTTTGAAACTATTAAAATAAAAGTGTTTTAATATTTAGAATTACCGTGAGAGGCTAGCCAGTCGTGTGACTATGTTGGCTTTTGGTTTTTCGTGATTTGAGCAATACTTGAGAAATATGGAGAAATCATGAATTTTGCTCAAACCCAGGAGTTTCGTGAATTGAGGAAAATAATAATTATTATGAAAGATTAGGGATTTCAAGGTGTGGACCGACCATGGCTAGGGCATGGCCGGCCGGCCAGGTTTCCCGGTCCCGCACACCTTTCCCTATTTTATTATTTTTCATGAATCCTTGAAGTTATGGAGAATCCTTGAAGTTATGGAGAATCCACGAGTTTTGTTGAAACGGAGGAGTTTCGTGAGATTAGGGAATAATAATTATAAAAAAGCTAAGGATTGTGAGGTGTGGGACCGGCCACAGCTTAGGCATGACCGGCCGGCTAGGTTGCCCGGTCCCGCACGCCTCTCCTTATTTTATAATATTATTTCGTGAATCCACTAAGTTATGGAGAATTCACGAATTTTGCAAAAACAAGGAAAGTTGCTAAAACCAAGGAGTTTTCGTGAGTTCACGAAATAACAAAAAATAAGAAAAATAATGGGAGATGCACGGACCGAGCATGGCTAGGGCATGGCCGGCCGGCCGGCTGGTGGGCCCGGCCCTGGGCGCCTCTTATTATTTTATTAGTATTTATTGTTTTCTCCTGTTTTGCGAAGGATTCCTCATTATTTCATATTTTTGGACATTCGTTCGTGCATCCGGGTGCTCAGTCGTGCATCATTGTCGAGTACACTCGCACCATTTTTGTGGGGCTTACTCAGTGATGGTCCAGATGCCCGGTTGTTGAGTATTTATTACTAATCTATGAATTCAGTGGAGAATGATTCATGAAACTGAGTAATAAAAATGAATAGTTGTTCATTATTAATTCGCATGATCAGCTATGGATTCGACTACGAATTCAGAATAATAAAACAAGCATTACCATCCTATGGGATCGTGGATTCGACCATAGAATTGGAGTAATTAAGATTATCTATTACCATTTTATGAGATCAGTGGATTCGATCATGAAATCGGAATAATGAGATACTACAGTTGTTTTATTGCCATTCGATGAGATCAAGCCGTGGATTCGATCATAGAATCGAAGCAATTGTTATTGCTATTCCATGGGATCAGGCCGTGGATTCGACCATGGAATAGGAACAATTGTTATTTCCATTCCATGGGATCAGGCCGTGGATTCGACCATGGAATTGGAGCAATTGTTATTGCCATTCCATGGGATCAGGCTGTGGATTCGACCATGGAATTGGAGCAATAATAGATTATTCTGGGAATTCAGTGGTGAATGTCGCGGCAGAATTAATCTATTGCAGAAAAGATATTAGCAAGTTAAAGCATCACATCTATTCTGAATGGTGCATAGTCAGGGAGTCACGATGCTGTTTACGACCTGAAGGCATTAGTGATCTCAATCTACGGAGAACAGCCTGAATCTATGCACAGTCTCTCCACATAATCAGGAAATGGTGAGTGTCACTGATGTCCTGAAGGCGTCTGCCGCCCAACTATTCTTCTATGTGGAGGTGGGTCTCTCTCCTGCAGTCAGGGAACAGTGAGTATCACCGACGTCCTGAAGGCGTTAAGCTCTCAATCTACGGAGAACCGTTCGAATACGTTATTCTGCATAGAGGTCACGACGAAATGCCGGGGATCGAACGCTCAGCTGGTGGAGGCTTTTCGAAAACATATTCATCATGGCTTCGTAAAATATGAATCGTTGCATGCTTGAAAACCGTGTCAAAAACATGCCTCATAATTTTACGGTTTTGCCTCTTTGTTGAAAATCCACCATCTACGATATTGAAGGTACTTCTCATGTAATGCAGGAACTTTTATGAGACGGTAAACCGCATATGTCGATTTGGTGAAGACACAAAAGTCAACCATTAATGCTTTAAAGGTAGAAACAAGGTCGGCAAGGATTATACAGAGTTAAACATGTGGTTCGAGAGGATTGTCTAATATTTTCCAAGTTCCTTACCAAACAAATAGAATAGGAATTTTCTTGGAACTCAAAGAGTTATGTTTGGATTTAGTGTCCAAAAATGATATTATAACGGAAACAAACACGATCTTCAATGTGTCACTTGGTTTTGATGAGGCGAAGGTAATAATCTCAAAGAAAACTTTGTTGATAATTGGAGAAACAATAATTGTTAAATGTTTGTTCCAAAATCACAAACTATATTTTACAAGAGTAAAGGGAATTTGGCTAGTGACTTCATCAGTGAGTATCCAGGTGGACTGATTGGTGATACTAGATTTTTTTTTGAACAAAGGGGATAAATTCCATTAAACGAAAGCTCTAGAGAGCAACGTTACAAGATCTCGTAACAAAGTAAATCGGTTGCCGAAACGGCGACCCATAAATCGACGAGCTTCTACTGAATACCAATTGGAAATCCATACTCTGAGACAGTTTACATCCATATTGGAAATCCATACTATTTTTAGATTTGATTGTATATTATGTGACATCATAGTTAAGTAAGCCAGTGACTTCCTCGAGGAGTAATATTATTGTTTCAATCAGAGATGTGTTCTCAAATGTTCCTGGTATTTTCAAATATATACCAAACAATCCGGGGTTTGTTCCTTGTTGATCTCCGTAATCATCATTAACCAAAACTCTTCTTGGTGCATCAGTCAAGTGATAACTCATCGATAAGTGACACACCTCTTGTGCATATATATCTCTCTCTGACGCATTTTTTTTTAAGCAATCGCTTGCAGAGGTTGCATCATGACATGGCCGTCATTGATCATTACAGTTCCACGTAAAATCTCAGTGTAATTTTCGGATTCTAATTCAATCTTTGTTGCATATTTACCAATACAATGAGTAACAAATTTTGTAATTGTCACAACCGAACAATCTATGTTTGCCCGTCATGTTTGGAAAACTGCTCGATTGTGAGAATTCACCAAGGAATCATTTTGTTTCCCCAAAAAACCGATACATATTGTTGTTGGGTGACTCCTCGATAAGTTTATATTCTAGTAGAATCTTCATAAATATAAAAAAAATTGAATTGACACACTAATCTCCCGGTTGTTTTGCTTTTCTGCAAACAATCACGTCTAAAATGTCGCATAACACAACTAACGAGAGATAAATAATCACCCTCATTGTTCCCTAAACTGCAGCTCAAATAAATCTCTTTCTACATGGATGATTTTGTTTGTTGATGGAGAATGTAGGTCTGGATTCATTGTGCAAATTATGTTGTCAAAGTCTTCGCATATCAAACACGTACTTGCACATCCATTGAAATACGAGAGATATCGGGTTTATCCTTAAGCCAAAAGAACCCATGAACTTGTCTGCTTCCTCGATTTTTTCACCCAAACCTGTACAAATGATCGGCCACCTTGAAAAATACTTGTATCATTTTTTTAAAAATCAGGAAGCAACCAATGGATTCCCATTCGTATCCTTGCCTTTTCTCGCCTCATTTCCTTTGGATCTAAAGTTTCCAATTTGTTTTTTGGGTCTAGGAGTGTATACAGTTTATGCCATTGCAAGTTAGTATCACTAAGTTTGAAGAATATAATAGCTGGACCCAACTGTTTTACCATCGCGATAAGCTCATTTAATCTGATGTACCAATAAGCTCTAGTTTTGCAAATTTGTTTGTACAATAAGAAACACGAGAATCTAACCAGGTGTCACCTAGTAAAACGATTTCTTGAATTCTTACGATCGATATTTCATCATCCTCGTCAATGAATCCAATGAAAAATATTTGATTCTTAAGTCCCGTGCGAAACGCCCTTAAGTCCCGAGCGAAACGCCCATCGCAGTATTTCATTAGGTATTGAAAATACTGACATTCACGAACCTTTCTAAGACTTGATTGTCACAAATATGATATAGCATAAGGAAATAGATCCGGGACTCCATGGTGATATACCCTTCCTTGGTAAACTCATCGATAACTTCACTTGTATACAACATGTGTAACACATCATAAGACTTGATGATAAAATTACGGGGTAAAAAAAAGAAGAAAATGTTGATAAAACACTACAACAAACAGAGGTATTTGTGACATCATGTTTATAACATTATGAAAATCGTTAAAAAATATATTCATTTGTGATGTTTTTTACATCGTACATATATTGTGGAGTACTAAATAGTGTGGACATAATCATTTGCAACACTTGTGTCGGCGTGGTATATAAAATTTAGTTAAAAAAAAGATTAAAATAAATAAATGATTCTTTCAGTCTTTTTAAATCGGTTAAACAAACATTAACTTGAAACTAAATTTTTATGTCTTATAGATAGCGTCTTGAATGTGTCACGAAAAGTTGAATGTTACACGTCAGCTTTCATTTTCTTCTAATCCTGCTTTTGATTTTGGTCAACAAATAACGGACCGCCCAACTTATCTTGCAAATAAAAAAAATGCAAAACAAAAAGGAAAAATAACCTCCTAGTTTGAAGAATGCATCCAGTATATAAAGAAAAAGAAAAAAAAAGGTTTTGAAAAACGAAAGTGTATTTGAAGGATATGGTGATGTGGAAGTGTCCGAACAATGACTATTAATTTCTAGTGTAACGCGAGAAACCGTAGGAAGAATGTATATAAGCTCGGGATAACCATCTTGTGGGGAGGCTACTAAATTATTTGATCCACGAATACAATGTCTTGGAAAAAACTCTTAAGAGTTTGTTCGTCGTATTTTATTCCACCCCCACCCCACCCCACAGTAGGGTTTCTCAAGTTTTGAAGCACTTGATGCTTGCATATCTCTCTTGGTTCTTTTGAATTTGCTATGATTGAACTTTGTCCCAATGATTAGGGTTCTTACATTTGTTATTGTTAGAGTATGTTTTTCAGTATATGGTAAAATGAAAGTTTGTTTCCATATATTAGTTTGAGAACCACATGTGTAAAGTAACCCTAAAGTTTCTGCATGTCATCAAAACTAACCGCCCCCATGACTACCAAATCTTGTTTAACCACTCTAATAACTTCAAAACGTACATCACACAGTTGAAGGTAACTTTATATATATATATTTCTTGTACGAGCAGAAATTCTTATTTCTAGTGTGAATTCAATGGAGAAATTGGACTAAACTATATATCTAAACAAGGTAAGTTATTGGCATAATTGCACAAACTTTTTAATTTATGAGGATGTTTTTCTTTTCTTTATGAAATTAGTATCTCTATTACATAAGAGTCTTTAGATTCAGGGATTCTTATTTGTTTGTTTTTGGATGTAATCAAGATTCAAACTCGTCCTGCAGCTTGAAAAAAATCAGCGATGATCTCACTACAAAAATATCAAGTTTTAACTACGCCCCCACACCCCAAGTATTTGTGTATCCGTGTCTACTAGTCCCATATTGGCACACCTTATTTACAATCACAACAATGGATGACTCAATTAGCTATGACAAGATGAGAATTTTCTACCACATCCAACATGCTAATGTTTTACAAGTTATAAATTTGGTTAGCAACTTCCTATCACGACATAGTGAGTCGTGGGTGTTATGGGGTTTTGTTACGGCATAAAGATGTTATCTCGTATAGTTATTGTCCATAGACTCCAAACTTTCTAGTCCACTAATATTTTGTCGTGGCTAGCACTTAGCAGAACAGCCCACGTTTTCCTTGAGATGAGAAACTAACCTCCCCCTTTACTCTCTTCTTTACTTTCTTTACCGTTATTTCTTCCATTACCTGTTATTGATACATGAAAAATAACTACCCTTTAATAGGACAAGGTAATCCATGAGGAGAGGCCAAGCCCAAAAGGTGAAATGGAGACCAAAGCCCAAATCCCTATGGGTATGTCCACGAATATGAAGGATAAGGAAGGAATTAAGTTAGAGGCTATATTAGGGGGGTGGCAACGAGTAAACAAGAGGGTTTTAAGGACATGTGGCATGATATCATAAGAAGGGTAAAATTTAGGAAAGACCTATAAAAGGAGGAAGGTAGTACAATGGAAAAGATCCTCTCTCACTTACTATTATAGGAAAAGGTGTAGTCATTGTTATGACTTGGACGTGTAGACCTAGTATCAAATTACCCTTTCAACGCCTGTAATTTGTATCAAGTCTCATAAAAACTACTTCTGAATGTCTCTACATGGAGAATGTAAAACTACAGGTAGGTTAGGGTTTTAATTTTGTATATCTTTAATATGAGATTCGTTGAGAATCAGTTCTCCTAAATTTGGTTATTGAAGTTAGGGTTTCGAAGTATCTTCCTTTTTAATTCACCATTATTCTACAGTTTTAATAAGGTTATCTTCTATGAATTAAATTATTTTTACTTACCGAAGCGTATTTGAAATTACAGAATCAAGTAATTTTTTCCTTCTCAATAGGTGTTCACTAATTTTCAGGTTAAAAATTGTAAAGATTTTCTTTGCTTGTCTATTTGGTTTTCCAATATGAAGGTCGTACAATTAAATCATTTCAATTGGTTTCAAAATTGTAATCGGTGATCTAGCATATTCAATAAACCCAAATGATGGTGGTACTGTTTTTCACCTCTTCCTCCTATTTTAAGGTATTAAGTAGGTTTCTTGTGTTCTTCATTTAGGACCTTGTTAATAGTAACCTCTAACTCATCATTAATCAACTTAAAACGATAAATTTATATCCATTTTCAAGTTATTAGATTTAATATTGTATTTAGTTTCTTAAATTTTTGTAGGTGTATTTTTTATTACATCGAAAGCAAAGATGCGAGCGAAAGGGTGGTACTTCAATAAGCTCTTGTGAGACAGAAAGTGAAAACGCAGGGGATACCAAATACACCCAAAATTTTCGTTCGACAACCTGTATAGACAAAACTTCATACAATAGCAAGTAAACCAACTGAGTGATTTTTGACAATATGTATATAAGGTTTATATCTCAACCTCTACTCAATCAGTATGTATATACACAAAGAGTCCATGAACCTGATTGTTAAGCAGAGTACTTGGACGATACCAAAATTCAATATCCAAGATCAATCTAGTTGTATCCAAATAATCTAATTGGAATATTTCCAAGTGATTAAACTTGTTATCAATCTTTCAAGATATGAATTCTATAAGAAACAAGTTTCGTAATCGATTAAAACTAAGCTAACGTATCCACTTAGATTGAATGTGTACAAACATATGTAAATCCAAATATAAAGATAAACAATGTAATGCAGAAAACAAAAAACACAAGACACCAGAAATTTTGTTAACGAGGAAACCGCAATTGCATAAAAACCTGGGACCTTGTCCAGATTAAACATCACACTGTATTAAGATGCTGCAGACACTAGCTTACTATAAAACTTCGGGCTGGAATGTAGTTGAGACCGAACCCACCCTCCAAGTGATTCAATTACAGGCGCGCTCTTTATGTCTCTTGAACCTTGCTAGGTTCCGCGCACTTGATTCCCTTAGTTGACGTCCTTTACAGCCTAAGAGTTGCTTCAGCCGAAGTGAAGACTTTGGTTACCAATCTTCCTCTAACAGATAATCCTATTTGATTTCCGTTTAGATCAAATACCAAGGTGTGGAAATTTGTTTCTAATAGATAAAGCTCGCAAACCTCACAAATTCGGAACTTATGAATCCCAAAGAGCAGCCTAAATTCTTAACCACCTTTCAAGAATAATCGTCGAAAGATCAACTGAAATTAGTTTTAAGATACCTATCTTGAGGAATCACAAAGTGTGAAATGAATAAAACTTTGCGGTTACTATCTATCTTGCCTGAAAGAGATTACGAAAACCTTGATAACAAAAAATCAAGACCAGGATTCACGAACTATCAAGGTAAAAATAATCAGACTTGGATTCACGAATCCCCAAAGCAAAGTATTTTAGTCGAATACCTAATAATGTTCCATAAAGAAAACCCAGGTCAATGAAGGACAAATCTAGAATCAACTAGGACACAAAGTGTCAGGGATTGGTTTTCCCAATTGAAAGAACATTTTTGTTTATAGTTTTTAAAGACCTGAGTTAGCTTAAAATTCAATCTAAGATAACTTGAGAATCAAGCAAAACACTTTAGGTCTTCAAAATACAATAGAATAGTACACACATATAGGTTCAGTTACGGAACCTGTATAATGACTGTTCGGTTCCGCAAGTTAGCCAAAGAACTAAAAGCTATTTGATGTTCATTTAAACACCTAAGAATTTAATCATGATACAACACATAAGTGTTTAAGTAATAAATGAAGTCTTAGAAGTGTTTAAGAGAGTCCTAGTAATGCTATGCATGTACTAAAATATAAACTGGGACAATAGGTACAACGGTTCGTGAACCGCAGGGCTCGTTCACGATTGAGGGTGCTACAGTTCGTGAACCGGGAACCCTACTAGACTACCAAACTCAATTGACCACAATTCGTGAACTGGGTTCATCAACTTCAACCCTATTTATTTAACTTTAAAAATTCAGTTCACAGCGGTTCACTAACCGGTTTAGTGAATTATTCCCAGTTGAGCTTGCGGTTTGCGAATTGGTTTGCCAACCACAATGTATTTTTGAAATTCAGATATCTATGGTTTTCCAACCTAGCCTGAATAGAAATTTCAGTAAGTTCATAATTCTATAGTATGATGTTTGAAACATTCCCAAGTGATATAAACATTTTTCGTGGGTAATTTTCAATTGATCCACATATTAATTCATAAAACTAGTATTGTTAAGAAAACTTGAACATCTTATTTGCTAAATCATATTTCAAGATTTTTCACAAAACAAGCTTGACTCGTATCTTTTTCTTTGTAATTCTACTAGAAATCACACAACATAGTCTCAATAGATAAAATGATGGTATAGTGAGTAAAATATAATGGTTCGGTTTTCATATACCTGATACAAAAGTTCTCCAAATGTCTTCGTCGATTTTCAGTCTTCAAGGGTGATCACTGATACTCAATTATAATTCTAACCTAGTCCAAGACTTGACTTAGTAGACTAGAAATCAAGATATAGTTTTGATCACATAACATTGACAACAAGCTTGAGATAGCAAAAATTGTGAGTTCAACCGAGCAATGCTCTAACAAAAAAGACTCTTGAATTTGTAGTTCAAATGCATCTGCACTTGTAAGTAACTTGGGAAGATAGTGTATGAACTTATGTAATGCATTTATATGTGAAGCTATGCAAACCCTGACACACATGAAGATATGACATCCAATTTTTGTTTGAAGGATTATTGAACATGTACTTAATCATAATCATTTTTTCCTTTGATGAACCATTAACTTTACTTGTCCTTCAATATTTGAAGGAGACCTTATTTATGTCTTTTATTAATTAAGTTTACGAATATGTTCAGTGGGATATCATACATTAGTTAAAATTTTCTTTTTTATGGATCTGGAATTTTGAGGTCGATTTTAGAGGACACAAGAAGAAAAGGATAATAAGAGCAAATGGTGGCGGCGATGGTTCTTCTTGAACTTCATTAGAAAAATATGAACATCCTAAAGATTGACGTTCAACCGAGAAATGCTCTAACAATAATAACTTCTTATGTTATGTTTTCAATCTAAACGACTTGAAAGAAACATAGATAAAAATGGAAACAAGTCAAGTCTGTGTTACTAACCTCGAATAGAAGGATATGATCTTTACGCTGATGCCGATATGTCTTCAGGTTCTTCAGAGTAACACGAGTTTATCTCAACATTTCTAATTTTCGTAGTCTAATCTGACGAAGTTGACTATGGACAACCAAACTTGACATACCAACACTTGTTGGGTTCAACCGAGCAATGTTCTCACAATATCAACTGCATTCCACATCAAAGTTATATAATAGGACGGTGTTTGTAGCGGCTTAAAACAATGTGTTCAAACTGAACGACGTACAAAACCATGCTTTACAGTTTTCTTTATTAAAGAATTTTTGGTGTCTTGCTTTACTTTTGTTTTCTGCACTTTATGAGTTTTATCTCTGCATATAAGTTGATCGTACGTTAATGATTCTTGTGATTCAAGAATCTCTTTTAGAGATTGTCTAGGATATTTTTTTCTGCTTTGGATTTTGGCTAAGGTTCACACAAGAAATAATTTGTTAGGTTTCAAAACGAAAAGTTGGTAGTATACATGGTATGCTTCCCCTTTTCAATTGGTATTAGAGCAGTTAAACACCGAAAATACCTAAGAGTCTCTATCTGTAAATGATCCGAACTTTAGACAAGTATAAAATATGGTATTGTCAGGATTTGATTATACTAAAATCTTTGGAGTTTCCTCCTCCTAAGAAACCATTCCTATCGATGTTGTATTAAATCAACAGTAAACAAGAACTTATTTATCTTACTCAACATAAGCCAAATCAAAATATTATCGACGCGATTAATGATCTTGATTTGGAATTTGAAAGGATACCACCCATAAATATTGAAGATTTTAATGATATTATGAATCTAGAAAATAATGAATGAAGTAGCCTGGATGAGAAATTCCTCACATGTTTCCAAGATCTAAACAAGTCATTTGAAAGAGAGTGTATACATCTTGATATCCTCATTTCAACAATTGTAGAGTGTGAAAAATTACAAGAAGATCCAAAGAATTCTAAATCTAGAACCCAATATCTCGAGGAAGATGTGCAGAAATTGACATGCTAGAGAACAAGAATATGTCAATCTTCGACTTAAATTGAAAGAGTACAAGAAAATAAAAAAACTAGAAGAGTAGAATTTGAGATTAAAGTATGTGTTAGAATTTAATAGCCTCGTTCAAGGTTTAAAGTAAATTATTCCTTTTCTGGACTCCTCTAAATCATCAAAAATGGTGGGCTTGTGATCCAAAACCATCTCTCATCTGATTTAACCGACTCCCATTTTCATACATGTATTTAATTAATCATCCTCCGGTATTCTCACTATTTTCATGTTGGAATACTCTGTTTTATACTTTTACGGTACGATGTTTCAATATCGTTCTTTAACCTTAATATTCATTTTATCTTTGTAATATCTTTGTAAAGCTTAACTTAATTTAGCAATAAAATCAATCTTTATTTATCCAAAAACAAAAAATATTTTTTTAATAACTGGTACAAATTACAACTTACAAATACGAAAATAATTAACCTTCCAAGACGAATTTAAATGTTTCATCCATGAATAAACTATGAATTCGTCTGTCTAATTCGGAATCACATCCCAAAAATTCATATAAACCATTTTCTCTCAAAAATACTTATTGCAGGCCAAATTTGTAGTCATATTTAATAGGTATCGCCCAACCAATGGTTTATACACGTTTTTGTATGAGATATTACAGAAAAAATTATCACTTACATAAATCTAGGGTTTAGATTGTGTACACCAAAATAAAATGGTACGGTGCAAAATTATTTTTTTACCTTGTCGGCCGGCCACTTAAGCTGACCTTACACTACAGTATCCTGATAGATCCTTTACGTGTGTAATCTCGTAAAATGGGCTAAAAACAGGAAGCCCACCCTTCCCCAGTTCCTTATATCCGATCGAATCCCTCCAAAAACCGCGAACAAACGATAAGAAAACGAGTGAAATTCAGTGAAAATCTAAATCGAATTTCAATTTTTTCCCGCCTTCTCATTTTACCCCAATAAAAATGCTTGTTAGCTAGAAGTAGCTCTAATCTCTCCAAATAAAAAAATGAAGACGACGCAGAGATTACCAGCGTGGCAAATATTCTCCGACGACGGTAATAGTTACCGATGGGTTGCTCACGGTCATGATAATAATACTAGATCTGAAGAAAAACCTAGGGTTGTGACTCAACATGAAAAAAACCCTAATTCTCGTCTTCCTTCGATGCAAGATCTCTTGTTTCAAGGTTAACAACAATTTCCTTTAATTTCTCTTTCTCTTTTCTCACATTTAATTAATTAATTACATAGACGGGATTTGATTTTGTTTGCAGGATCTTCAAAGCTGTTTCAAAGTAATGAATTGAACAATGAGAGTCCACCTATGTTTAGAACTGGATTAGGGAAATCTGTTGCGGTTAAGAAATCTTCAATTTTAAAAGCTTTGTCTGTTCTTGGCGAGGATACTGTTCAATACGGAGGAGGTAATTTTGTTGTTTTTCTTTTGGATTTTGTATGATTGGTCTTAATTGTATCTCTTATTCAACTAATATTGACATTCAAGTATTAGAAGCATACTTAATCTTAGACAAATCAACAAATAGTAGCTTGAATAGGGTTTAATTTAGGTCGATCCTTGACATCTTGTGCAGGTCAAATGCAAGGTGGAGATAATGGACATAGTTTCTCAAATACAGTTTTCCAAACTGGGTCTGGGAAAACAGCAAATGTTTCTGTTCTTGGTGAGGATAATGTTTTTAATGGACGAGGAGGTAAGTTTGTATGATTGTTCTGAATTATGTTTCTTATTCAACTAATTTTGACATTTAAGTATTAGAAGCATACTTAATCTTGGACAAATCGTTTTCGATCCTTGACATCTTGTGCAGGTCAAATGCAAGGTGGAAATAATGGACATAGTTTCTCGAATACAGTTTTCCAAATCGGGTCTGGGAAAACAGTAAATGTTTCTGTTTTTGGTGAGGATACTATTCTTAATGGAGGAGGAGGTAATTTTGTATGATTGCTCTGAATTATGTCTCGTATTCAACTAATTTTGACATCAAGTATTAGAAGCATACTTAATCTTCGACAAATCAACAACTAGTAGCTTGACATCTTGTGCAGGTCAAACGCAAGGTGGAGGTAATGGACATAGTTTCTCGAATACAGTTTTCCAAACCGGGTCTGGGAAACCAGTAAATGTTTCTTCTGCGGGGCTTATGAGAGCTAAGACACTTTTGGGTTTGGATGGAGACTCTAGTCAGTTGTCAAATAGTGATTCAGAAGCTTGGGGAAAGTCATTTCAGTTGGAAGAGAAAATTGAGGGGCGTACTAATGCGTTTGTAACTTCTAAGTCAATTTATACGTGTGCTACCGACTATCCAACTGATACATATATAACAGAAGATAATCCGGAGAAAGAGGTACTGCCAAGTATCTTGGCATCTGAAATCCACAATTCCTCTTCTAAACCATCAGCAATCAAATTCCAAACTGCAGGAGGAAGGTCTATATCAATTTCCGATGATGCATTGCGACGTGCTAGAAGTCTTCTTGGCGACTCAGAAATTGATTTGTTAAAGAATGAAGGAAGTCTAGACACTCCAGGGTTCTCATCATTTGAGAAAGACAACCCATTTAACAAGATTCCGCTAAACAAAGAAAGTGATCCTTCTGCACCTTGTTTGAGCCAAGCTCATACAGTTAACAGCCACAGTTCTAACGGGATTCTTCCCACCAAAGGGACCTATTTGAAGCATAAGCAGTTTCCTGCTGATTTAGAAGCTCGGAATCCGGGGGATAACTTGGTTAAGCAAATTAATGGAAATGGGTTGCCATACCGAGGAAATTGTGCTAAAGATAGTAATATTAAGCCTTCAAGGAGTGAATTCAGTTCACCCTATATGGTTGCTGGAAATTCTAGGGAGAAGGATATTGGTTCAAGAGTGAAAATAGTGGGAAGACCACTAAGTAAACCATTGGTTGACATATCAAACATCGTCGGCATTGCTCCCAGGAATGGACCCTCTGAACCTCATGTTGCAGTCAGAAACTCTTTGACTAAGGATATTGGTTCAACAGTAAACACAGTGGGAGCACCGCCCAGTGGGCCATTTATTGATACTCCAAATAACATCGGTGCTGCTTGTGGGAATAAAAAACAAGTAACTTCTGATAAGAGGAAACTTGGAAGTAGAAGTTCCCCCTCTCCATTCAAAAGGCCTCGCTGTTCTCGGTCTGTTTCTATCTTATCTTTTCATTTATAGTGGTTTTTGTGTAGCATATTCTTATCGAGGGTGTTTTTCAGGTTTTCCGCTCCTCTGGACAGGAATATTTCTTTTGTACTACCTAATGGTAAATTGGTAATTGATTTGAATAACGTTGGTTTATTACTTAATATTTATGCTCTCTTATTGAGTTCCCTAGACTGTATCAGCAACATGTGAAAATTCGCTTGCCAAACCAAAGGTCTCCAGGAAATATCCATTCCCAATTGCAGGAGGACAATTAAAGAATACTTTGGGGGCCTCCCCGAACCAGCACTGGTAACATACTCTCTCAATGAACTGCATCTCATCCTTAAGAATATACTATCTTAAAGGTACTAATATATTGTTAGCATATATGCACTTTATTAGTTGGAAAAAATAGAAAACAGCGTGAAATGCATGAGTGCTGACCGTGCTGAGGCGTACATGTTCCTTGATGCTTCTAGCTTGGATGTAATAGGAGCAGAAGGTTTTCATCAGATGTTGGTTCGTTCTGGTGCTTCCATGCTCAATAGAGAGTAATTCTTACTACCCTTTTGCTCTTAGTCCGCAACATTTCTTCAAAAGCATTAATATTAATTTACAACCTTGGAAAGGAAGGAAGGTCTATATTTTAATTTTGGCCTCAGGGTTTAACATGTTAAACTAGTAGTCTAGTGACAGAGGGTTCTGCATGTTCTAATAGCTCTAATGCTGATGCACTTGGATGCTTGACTTATGCACAGTAGTATTCACTCCTTTACTTTGTCAAAGCTGTAAAAAGAATCAAGACTATGTAAGGATTGTTGGGCGAATGGACTAGGCAGGAATGAGTGCATTCACGCATCATCCTGCCAGTTGGAGATGGTGGGGACCGTCTCTCCTATGAAATTGTTCCACAATATGTGTATGCCACACTGTTTGATATTGGAGCAGATATGTCAATTTGATATGATGCATTATCAATAATTCACATTCATCTTCTTCTGACCCCTCTCTGTTTTTTTTTGTTTAGATGGGTTGTGAATCACTACAAGTGGATAATTTGGAAATTAGCTTGTTATGGAAGAGGCTATCCAGAAAAAGGTGCCATGGAATATTTGACAGTGCTGAATGTGCTTGAAGAGTTAAAGTACAGGTAATTAAGTCGTCTAATGTGCAAGGTCTTTTTTTGTTAAATGAGGTTCTACACATCCACCCACCAGGTTTTGATTATCTCAGATAATAATTTATAGGTATGAGAGGGAAGTAAATCATGCTCATAGATCTGCAATAAAAAGAATTCTGGAAGGGGATGCTTCAGCTGCTTCAATGGTGGTGTTATGCATTTCTGCTGTTCGTTTTAACCCAAACCAAGAACTTGAGGCAGGACATGGTATGGCTCCAGGTGAAGAAGCCAAGAAGCCAAGTAGTGTTGCAAAGATAGAGTTAACTGATGGATGGTAAATATGCATCACTCTTTTCCTTCCATGCAGTAAATTACTACCTGAGTTGTTAACTTCTTTGCCACCCAGGTATTCAGTAAATGCCACTTTGGATGTAGCGCTGACAAATCTGCTCATTGCTGGAAAACTGTTCGTGGGCCAAAAACTTCGGGTAATCTACTTATTGTCGTGTTGATGAATAACTGTTGTTTAAGAGATTTTTTTTTTTGATTTGTTTTTCTCTGCTACTGAAAATTAATGCATTGTGGTTTGAAGATCTGGAGAGCATCGTTATGTGGATGGGTTGCACCCACTTCACCTCTTGAGGTTCGTGGTGGCTTTTGTTTCAAGTTGTAGTGTAACTTTTCTCTTGTAGTTCCGTATTTTTCTCATTTGCTATTGCTTTCACTTTTCAGGCATCTAAAACTGTTAGTTTACCCTTACACATAAAC
Organism: Papaver somniferum; assembly: GCF_003573695.1. Taxonomy (NCBI): domain Eukaryota; kingdom Viridiplantae; phylum Streptophyta; class Magnoliopsida; order Ranunculales; family Papaveraceae; genus Papaver; species Papaver somniferum. The sequence goes on from NW_020628818.1 coordinate 371,045, forward strand.
GGGACATACAGAGCACACTGGGCTGCTCGGTTGGGGTTCTGTAAGCACTGATCACATTCCTGCTAGTATTGTTCCCATGTATTTCCCGTATGGTTGTCTTATATTTGCATTTTACTTTTGTGTAATTTTGTGGCTCCTTCATCTATTTTCCAGGTAAGGAACTTGGACCTCCCTTGGCTTTCAGGTGTATCAAGGCTGATGGTGGTCTGGTGCCCAGGACACTCGTCGGAGTAACACGAGTTTATCCTGTTCTCTATAAGGAGAGGTTAATTATAATTTATCCTTCTACACTGTTAAGTTGATTAGTTCGACAGCTGATTTTTAAATCACTGCTGTACGCTTGACATTCAGGTTAACTGATGTAGACTCTGTTGTGAGATCAGAAAGGTTGGAGAACAAAGCCCGTCAACTGTACAATGAAAGGTTTGTATCCTATACTTTTAACTCATGATAGTTTTCTATGTATTATATAACTGTCAGGTTTATAATTCCCTTATTTTGTATGTCAATTCAAGACTGACAATAGGGTAGCTCTCTATCTCACTATATCCTTTTTTAATTGTAGTACCTAAAACTTGTTGATTCATAATTGCAGGCGGTCCACAATTGCAGAAGGTATTGCATTGGAGTTGCAAAGGGAGGTCTCTAATTCACATGGCAAGAATGACAGTGACAGTGAAGAAGGGGCACAAATCTTTAAGATCCTTGAGGGAGCTGCTGAGCCGGATGTATTAATGGCAGACATGAGCGCTGAGCAATTAAATTCTTTTTCTATTTATAAAACAAAACAAGAGGTATGTGTTTAAAGCTTTAGTTGGATTTTACTTTTACGAAATTGATTGACTACATGCAATGTTAACCTCAGGCAATCAGGCAGTCAAATATGCAGAAGGTTGTTGAGAAAGCATTAGAAGATGCTGGACTGAATGAGAGACTAGTCACCCCATTTATGAGAGTAAGGGTGGTTGGTTTAACTAGTAAAGATTCCAAGGGGCAAAGCTGTACTAGAGAAGGCTTGATAACAATCTGGAGCCCAACAGAGAAGCAGGTCCTGTTAATTCCTTGCACAGCTACCAATCATAGAAATTGAATAGTTTCATCCTTTTTTGTCAAATCTATTGTGTTTTGGATTAAATGTTTCTTAGATTTATTGAAGAGCATTTGCTAATGTTTTCGCTGTTGCTTCTGCAGCAACTTGAGCTCGTGGAAGGACAGGCATATATTGTTTCAGGGCTTAAACCCCTGAAATTAGATTCAAATACCCTGTACATTCAAGCCAATGGTTCTACCATTAAATGGCAGCCATTAGCTTCCTTAGCAGCTGCAAGTTTTGAGTAAGTGTTGTTTCTCATAGCGTTAACAAGAAAACTCGGGTTCAAATAAAATATGAGAAAGTGTCTATCGTTTCAATGTAAGCACCAAAACTGAGTCCAATTAACACTTCCACTCTCTGTAGATCATTTTTCTCCCCTCGCAAATCAATCTTCTTGTCAAATATGGGTGAAGTTTCTCTAGCCAGGTCTCTCTCTCTCTCTCTCTCTCTCACTCTCTCTCAGTTATTGGTAAGGATTATGCTTATTTGTGTTTTGTGGCCTCAATCAGTGAATTTGATATTGCTGCCGTAGTTGTGTATGTTGGAGAGTCTTACACATCTGGCCATCAAAAGAAGCAGTGGGTGTTTGTAACAGATGATTCCATGTCAGGATCGAAATCGCTTGCAGAAGGTTCTTCCAATTGTTTACTTGCTATCAGTTTCTGCTCACCCAGTATGGGTAAAGATTCATTTGCATCGATCAGTTACACCCTTGAAGGATCAACTGTGAGTACAACATGTTTGCTAGATAAAGCTAACTTTGATCTATTGTGTCTTAAGTTTGCTCGATATATTGCCAGTTGTTGGAACTACTGCTGTTTCTGCTTGTGCCTCCCAAGCCATTTTCCATGTGACATCCGATTTTGTGTGAATCTCTGTAGGTTGGCTTCTGTAATCTGGTGAAGCGAGCAAAGGACCAAATGAACAATCTATGGGTGGCAGAGGCAACAGATAATTCAGCATATTCCCTTTTTAATGACCTTCCTGCTTCTTCTCACCTCAAAATAGCTGCCACTTCTGCTTACAGATGGGCAAAGATCTCTTCTTCGGTATGCATTTCAGTATCCAATTCCAATATGATGGTGAACTATGAGCTGGACTGTTTTTGAGAAAACTTTTATCTTTGCTTTTGTTGCACGCAGACTATTCAAAAGCTCAGGGAGAGGGTTCTATTTATTCTTGGAGATTCTAATCCTCCTAATAGCTAGGATTTGTCACAACTTATTTGCACAAAGTGGTAAGTGAACCTCTTGCAATACATTATTTTAACTATATTGCGGTTAGAAACTGTAAGTAGACTGTAGATATTACTTGTGTTTACCGAAGAGTATGTCTTGTACAATCAGTTTTTTTCGTACTTCTGATCTTGTGACTCTTTATTCTGTGTATAAAATATCTAGTTTTGTTGATCGAAATGAATAAAACTTATATTGCGCTCTAATGAAAGGGCAATTGATTAACTTAAAAACACCAGTATGCTGACTCTAATTACTTTCTTTCTTGTAGAATCAATTTTGAACTGGAAGTGTAAATACAGATTCTGGGCCGAGAACCGTTTCAAGGACATGAGCACGGCTGTACAGGGTAAGACAATGTGGCAGCTTGTTCAAGCAGCGGAGTCACTCGTGGTTTATGTAAAGAAACAAACAGGCAACCCTTTACAGAGAAGCATTCTTTCAAGACATACTTGCATTTGGTTAGGTCTTTCACTACTATTGACATGGGCAGCTGCTTCAGGGTTAGGCTTCACATAATTACTAACACGTATGATCGGGAGTCTAGTCTTTTTGTAACTTTCAGTTTTCTGCTAGCTGCATAATCTACTTCTGGTAGATGTTGTATACATTCTCATTCTTCATAATAATAGAGGAATTCGGCAAGCGTTAAATGTTGTCCCCCGACTAAGATTTCGGATGTCGCAGGAGTTTTTTTTCTTCACGAAAGAGTATAATAACTTTTAAAATCACTTTTTGTCTAGAGTTTTTATCAGGATAAAATTTAGCCTGAATCTATATAAATAGATCCGGCCAACCAAACTACTTACTTCTTCCAGGTGATATCTCCGGTTTGCTTCTTTTTGATTTCAGGTATTACTATCTGCACTTGCTCTTTTTTTAAGTACTTTAGAATGGCTTTTGAAACTCCTTCAGTAGCGATTTCAAAAGAAGATAGTTTGGAGTTTAAAAATAATCCTTTATTGGAAGATTTTGTTTTTCCTCCTTTTGATGTTATTGAACCCAAACATGTCCGGCCTGGAATTAAAGCTTTATTGAAACAACTTGAGAATGATTTGGTTGTATTAGAGAAATCAGTAGAACCAACATGGTCTAAGTTAGTTGATCCATTGGAGAAGATTTTGGATCGACTACAACTAGTTTGGGGGATTATTCACCATCTTAATAATGTTAAAAGATTCTGCTGAACTCCGTTCCGCTGTTGCAGAAGTTCAGCCAGAGAAAGTTAAGTTTCTGCTTAGACTGGGACAAAGCAAACCAATTTATAATGCATTCAAGGCCATTCAGGAGTTATCTGAATGGCAGACTTTGAGCGGTTCTCGTAAACGTATCGTCCAATGGAAAATAAAAGAGGCTGTTCTTAATGGCGTGTCACTTGAAGATGATAAAAGAGAACAGTTTAATGAAGTGCAACTGGAGTTGGAGAAGTTCGGCAAGAAGTTTGGGGAGAATGTTATGGATGCAACCAAAAAATTTGAAAAGTTAATTACGGATAGAAAAGATATGGATGGGTTGCCTGCTTCAGCACTTGCTCTAGCTGCACAAATTGCAGTCTCCAAGGGGCTTGAGAAAGCTACTGCTGAAGATGGTCCATGGATGATAACATTAGATCCTTCGTGCATTAAATCTGTTGCGACTCACTCGAGGAATCGTTCTTTGCGTGAGGAAGTCCATAGAGCTCGTGTAACCCGTGCCTCTGAACAACTCCCCGATTATTGACCAAATCCTGAAGCTTAGGTTGGAGAAGGCTAAGCTTCTTGGTTACAACAACTATGCGGAGGTTAGCATGGCAATGAAAATGGCTACTATTGACAAAGCAAAGCAACTCCTAGAAAAGGTCAGGACTGCTGCATGGAATGCTGCAGTACGAGATATGGAAGACCTTAAAAAAATTCTCACCAGAGCAGGGTGCTGTGGAAGCCAATGATTTGAGTGAATGGGATATTAGCTTCTGGAGTGAGAGACTGCGCGAGTCGAAGTATGACATAAATGAGGAAGAGTTACGTCCGTACTTTTCATTGCCAAAGGTTATGGATGGCCTCTTTGGTCTTGCAAAGAGGCTGTTTGATATTGATATTGAGGCAGCGGATGGCCTAGCTCCAGTGTGGAACGATGATGTTAGATTTTACCGGGTTAAAGACTCCTCAGGTAATCCTGTTGCGTATTTTTATTTTGATCCGTATTTTCGTCCATCTGAAAAAAGGGGAGGTGCCTGTATGGGTGATGCTGTTGCTCGAAGTCGTGCTTTTGCACCTGATGGTACCTCCGCCAGACTGCCAGTTGCTTATGTGGTGTGCAATCAATCACCACCAGTAGGGGATAAGCCAAGCATTCCAACATTCCGTGAGGTTGAGACTGTTTTTCATGAGTTTGGCCATGCATTCCAACATATGCTCACTAAGGAAGACGAGAGTCTGGTTTCTGGTATGCGGGGTATAAAATGGGATGCAGTGGAATTGCCTTCTCAGTTCATGGAGAATTGGTGTTACCAGAGGGATACTTTGTTCAGCCTTGCGAAACACTATGAGACTGGAGGGACGCTCCCAGAAGAAATTTATTTTAAACTCCTTGCAGCAAGGACATTCCGTGCAGGCTCACTAGACCTCCGCCAGATACTATATGCAAGTACTGATTTGGAGCTGCACGCGAACTACATTCCTGGTGGTTCAGAATCAATCTTTGATGTTTGGCGCAGAGTGATCGAAAAAACTCAAGTTATCGCACCATTGCCAGAGGACAGGTTCCTTTGTGCTTTTAATCATATCTTTGCAGGTGGATTTGAAGATTATGCAGCAGGATACTACAGTTACATGTGGGCAGAGGTGTTATCAGCTGATGCTTTCTCAGCATTTGAGGATGTTGGGTTGGACAATGAAACAGCTGTCAAAGAGATTGGTCACAAGTTCCGCGACACAGTTCTTGCTCTAGGGGGTGGAAAACCGCCACTCGAAGTTTTTGTTCAGTTCCGAGGGCGCGAACCATCTCCTGAGGCACTTCTCAGGCGTACGGCCTTTTAACAGCTGCAGCAGTGTCTGTTTAGTTTATGCTTTACGATCGTTTTTCAGCAACAGGATTTAGACTACTGGCTATTTTAGGTTTTTACTCGCTTTTGCACAACTTTTTCTACATTTATATTAGTAAATTTTCTTCTAAGTAGTTGCAAAACTTGATTTTTATTTTTTCATCTTTAGGAAAAGTTACACTTGTGGTGAACCTCCTGGGTTACTCTTTTCTGTAACACAGAAGTAAAAACAAATGTGAAGTGAATTTTTTCTAGTTTCTTCAGGGTTCATCAGACTCATGAGTTTCATACATTATTCTGATTCTTGGAGATAAAAGTTACCATTAAGTGTGTGAAGAGCTTCACACATGTAAGAGTGAAAGCTTTTGATTCTTTTACTGCAATATTCCTTGGTACATTGACATCATTACCCTTTCTCAAAAAGCATCACGGTTTGTCATATATAAAGGGGTTCATGGATTTTCACTCCCTGGTTGTGAAGTTCATAAACTGCAACATATCTCAAACTTGGAGAGGAGGTAATAATCATCATGGTAATGAAAGAAGATTTGAAGAGTGGTGTAAGAGGTTGTATCAAGACAACTAAGGGTCCATGGCTGGTGATGAGAAAGAAAAAAGATGGTTCTTTGGTTACAAGTTATCGTGATCCTACTCGCATTGAGCGTGAGAGAAATAAACAGAGAGAGCGAAACCGAAGGCTGGTGGCTAAGAAAATATTTGCAGGTCTTCGAAGTAATGGGAACTATCAACTGCCCAAGCATGCGGATAATAATGATGTGCTCAAAGCACTTTGTAGAGAAGCAGGATGGGATGTTGAAGATGATGGAACTATTCGTAAAAAGGTGCCATCAACGGATATGGGAAATTCTTCAAATAGTAACAATGTAGAGACTGAATCAACCCACTGCGAAAATGCTTCAGTTCAGGTTGAAAACTGTAACACGGCGGTGAACACTGCAATCATGGGTTTGGAAAGCGAAAATCTTGATGGCGGAAACACTACAAGTCAAGTGAATGATGCAGCAAGAAGTTTTCCGATTAATTGTGGAAGTATTCCTACTGGTAATTACCATGAGATGTCAAGCTCGTCAAAATTTAACTCAGCAACTGAGTCTCTCAACCAGGAAATAACTTGTACTCGAGTTGAAGGAATCAACTTGGATGGAATTAAGTCATTCTTACGGGCACAATCTTACATGAACTTTCCTTCTAGCTCGAATCACTCGAGTTGTCTAAACCTCACTTTATCTCTATGAAGCTGCCTTATTGAGGTTTTAGCCAGCTATTTTGTAGGGTGTTTAAACTTCAAAGCATTTGAGATTGGATTTTTTTTTTGAAAGAAAATAGTCATGGTCATGGTAACCAAAGAGAAAAATCATTAGCAAAAACGTTTTTATGAAGTAACTTTAAATTGGTTATGGAAATTATTTTCCTCCTAATTAACCCAAATTTTACAGCCAATTATAGTGATTTATTTACCAATGCTACATATTCCTTGTTACAACTGCCAATTCCGTCAAATTTCATGATGCATCCTCCCTCCGCAACAAACATTCACAAATCACAACAAAAGGAAAAAACTCAATTATGCTGTTCTTAATGGCTATATTGGTCAGTGAATTCTGAATCTTGACACATGGTGGATTGAATTGATCAAACAAAATTGTAGATTTGTTTAATGGGACGATAACATGTAACATCATTTATTACAAAAGTCAGTTGTTGAATAATAATAATATAAATCGACAACACAACACAACAAGGTATCACTCAGATTTTGCTGAAGGAAGGCCGGGTCTATGTGGTACCCTGGAATATAGTAGCCTTTTTAACCAATCCATTACCATCAAACTAAATTAGTTCTTTAATTAAGAAAACTAAGCAAGAAAGGGACTTTCACTTGAAATTCCATTCAACATCACTGTCTCAACTCAAACCCAAATCTGTGACTAACCCTCTTCCTTTTTTCTCCATTCTCTCTTTATGATGCAGAGATGGAAAAGAAAACCAGCAAAATTTCCTCTAATTGCATTAATCTTCTCTGTTTGTATAGTAATTTCAATCCTGTACAATGAACGTAAGATTCACACTGTTTATGAAAATAAACTACAAAAAACAGCTTCAACTGAAGAAGTAATAGAAGAAGAAGGAGTAGGAGTAGTAGAAGAAGAAGTTCCCATTACTCAAATATCATCAGAAGCTGACCAACAATCATTAAACCCTCCAAATATCTCAATCCACAGTAACCCAAAGCCAGTTCCTGGTTAGTTAATCTCTTAATTTTGTAAATTTCATCAAGAAATTCTTGTTTTTTTTTGATCTAATGATTGTTTTTCACTTTCTAATTTCAGCTGATTTGGATAGATTCACAACATGTACATCTACTAGAAGTTATAATGGGGGCAGAAAAACAAGGAAAGTTATTGGTTTAGCAAACCCCTTAGCTAAAATTGGAGGAGGGAGTAGTTCGGATAGCTGTGATTTGTTTTCTGGGAAATGGGTTTTTGATAATACTTCATACCCACTATACAAGGAATCCAAGTGCCCTTATATGTCTGATCAGTTGGCTTGTCAAAGACATGGTAGATCAGATTTGATGTACCAGAATTGGAGATGGCAACCTCATAACTGCAACTTAAAAAGGTAAGCAAGACTAGTCCTGTTAAATTCAGTAGTAAATAAGAGGTTGTGTCTTATTTGGGGTTCTTAGACTAAGTCATGAAGTTGCCATACTTCTCAAAGTTGCCTTATTTGATTGTTTTGGGTGGTTTCTTTGAATTTTGATAGCTGGGCTATGTCTTTAATGTCTGTTCGATTTTGTGTCTTGAAGGTTGAATGCAACTGAGATATGGGAAAAGTTGAGAAATAAGAGGTTGATGTTTGTTGGGGACTCACTGAATAGAGGACAATGGATATCAATGCTGTGCTTGTTAGAATCGGTGATTCCCAATGATAAAAGAACTATAACACCTCAAGCCCCACTCACCGTATTCAGGGCAGTGGTAAGTGAAATCCTACTTTGTAAATTTTGAGGTTTCAAGCTTCTCTGAACCTTCATTATGTAATGTGGAACATCTTAAAGTCTTTAGTTGCCTGGTGTTGATCCGTAAAATGTGACTGGTTGTTTTTATGTGGTGTAAGATGATTGGTTAACAACTTAAAAATATGCATATGTGTGTTGTAACTTAGGAATACAATGCGACGGTCGAGTTCCACTGGGCACCGCTCCTAGTTGAATCCAATGCAGGTGATCCGGTGAACCACAAAGCAGATAATAGGATAATTCGTCCGGATACTATTCTCAAACATGCAGCTGAATGGGATAAGGCTGATATACTGATCTTTAATACATACTTGTGGTGGAGACAAGGTCCCGTTAAAATGTTGTAAGTAAAATCTCTAGCCTAACTTGGTTTTGACAAGTTTTCAGTTTTTGTGAAAATTTCTGAATGCTCTTTGTCATAGATGGAGTACCGAAGAAAATGGGGTTTGTGAGGAATTAGATGGAATGGGAGCAATGCAGCTGGCAATGGAGGCATGGGCAGAATGGGTGGCTACGAAGGTGGATCCCATCATGAAGCGGGTCTTCTTTGTCACTATGTCCCCTACCCATATGTGGTATGTTCTCATCGATATTGTTTTCATTATGCTTAGGAAGAAAATTAAATCTACTTTTGGTAGCATAAAGAGTTGAATGTTAGCATGAGGTAGTGTTCTGACATTGACAAAAAGCTTCCTCATATACCCTGCAAAAAGGAAATGCCTATTGATTCTTATATTTCGTTCCACACCTAGCATTAGCAGTGAACCAGATTTTTATTTACAGTTAAACAGCCAAAACTAAGGTGTTACTTTGGATCTACATTAAGACAAAGGTTAGGTGTAACTATGGAAGTAATTCTAATTAGTAAGTCGAATCATAGGCCCCTCATTTCCAATCTGTCTATATATGCTGGCAGAAAAATGGTGTATTAATTGGATGATAAAGAGCATGGCTGGTGGACAGGAATAGTTACTGATAGCATTCCTCAAGTAAATCATCTGATTTACAGTTAAAATAACTCGCGGGCTTTAAAAAATAGTACATTTTAAAGTACAGTGAAAATTTATGTTTTCCGTTTTGCCTTGTCCACATGTAGGTTAGTCTACTCTCACCCTTTTACATGGCCTAATTTGCACCAGATATATTTGAATATTTTTTGAAACAGTAATTTCTCTTCCTATTGTAATTCATGTTCGTATATGCTCATCTTCTACTTTTTCATGTATGCATATGCGAGTTGTTAATGGCTAATAGATTTGCGCAGCTTAGCATATTTGCATTCTACTTTTGAGAATTTCAATAAAGAAAAGATGGAAATTATTCTTGATTTCTAAATGCAGGAGCCGAGAGTGGGAACCAGGGACAGAAGGCAATTGTTACCAGCAGAGGACACCCATAACCACGGAAGCTTACTGGGGAAGTGGTTCAGATTTACCCACAATGCGGATGGTGGACACAGTTCTATCCAGGCTGGGCTCAAAAGTTTCTGTTCTCAACATCACTCAGCTCTCTGATTATCGCAAAGATGGACACCCTTCAATCTTCAGAAAGTTCTGGGAAGCTCTGAGCCCCGAGCAGTTATCAAACCCTCCTTCCTACTCTGACTGTATTCACTGGTGCTTGCCTGGCGTTCCCGATGTCTGGAATGAACTTCTTCTTCAATCTTTGTAGACATTGCATATATTTCTCAGACCCACTAGGGGTCCTGGAAAAAAAAACATAGTTGACGTCAAAATATTCTCAGGTATAGGTTTCACAACTTTTCATTTTGTTCTTTGCTTCTTATTAGATAAAAACTAACTCAAATTTACAACGTACGTGCTAAAAGTATTCATTAGGGCAGTAAGTAAGCATAAAGGAGCTCATTCCAAGTATCAGGGACTCCAGGAAGGCACCAGTGCATACAGTCAGAATAACTAGCAGGGTTTGCTATTTGTTCTGGAGTTAATGTATCCCATATTCTTTTATACATAGAAGGATGGGCTTCTTTTCTGTATTCTGATAGTTGTGTAATATTCATTATTTTCACATCAACACCTTTAACTTTTAATTTATTGACTGCACTCTCCACGGCCTTCATAATGTCTGGATTTGTTCCTTTACCCCAGTAATGTTCTTGTAGTATCGGTTCTGTTTCGCTGTAACAGTTTCCTACTTTTCTCATTCCCCATTCAGCTGCCCTGCAGCATTTTGATGATTGAGAAATTGAGAGATTGTAAAATGTGTTTACAGTTAAGAGTTGAATAGAGGACATTGTAGATGGATAGAGATGATACCTATCATGTGTTGGTGACATGCTGTTGAAAAACAATTGTGTCCTTGTACGGTTGATACGATTTTCAAGCCAGTCGGACCATGCTTTTAGAGCCACTTCAAAATTGCCCACCATTCCTAAATCTTTGTAGATTCCTTCATCAGGTTTTTCGAAGGATCCCCACCTGTTCACAAACATGATATTCATTAGCTCAACACAATGGCAGTCATAGATATTTCACATCCAGCTCTTAATAGTTGCATGGCTGCAAATTGCTCAAGAAATCCAATGCTTTCAGTATGGTGCATTTAGCTGATAATTGGTTTGTGAAACTTACAAGACTTCCAGTTTTGGGACTTTCCACCAAAGGTAGGAATCAAAGACAAGTATATCAGCATCAGTCCAGTGAATCGCATGTTTTTCAATAGCTCCAGCTCTGACTATTCGATGTGGTACTCGGTGGTACACCGGATTATCCGAATTTGATTCAACCATCAATGGTGCCCAGTAAAATTCAATGGTTGCATTATATTCCTAAACATGTTTGTTGACAATCAAAGATCAATTTAAACCGATAATAATGTTTCCTCGGGTACAAGCTAGGCTGGACCTAAAACCATTTGCATTTATGTCCTGGAGTTTAGATTAGAGCATAGAACTTACAATGGCATTAAAGATTCTGAAAGAACCGGTGATGTTCACAGACTTGAATGCTGATGGGATAACAGATTCCACCAGACAAACCATGGAAACCCATTGATTTCTGTTTAGTGAATCTCCAACAAAGACTATCCTTTTTCCTCTCAATCTCTCCAATAATGCTTTGGCGTTGAATCTAGCTTGTTTTAAATTGAACAGTGTAAGTTTATCAATTTTAGACATGTTTTGGTTTGCATATGTTTTCAAAATGAAACCCAAAGACCAAAATGTTAGTTGAATCGGAGCAATTAAGTTAGAAGAATCGTAATAACCTTGGTAAGTCGCACTGGTTGGGTTGCCATCTCCAATTCTGATAGCTTAAATCTTTTCTTCCAAACTTCTCACAGGCAAACTCATCAATCAAGAATGAGCACTGCTTCCAAGAATACAAAGGATTTGTCGAATTATCGTAAACCCATTTACCTGAAAAAAGATCACAACTCGACGGCGGGGTCAATTCGCTGCTAGAGCCCTTCCGCATCGTCTCGTTATAACCCTTCACGGCCATCTCGTTGTGCTTCATTGTTGTCTCGCTGTAACCTATGATTGTCGTCTCGTTGTAACTCTTCATAGTAGTTCTGGACATTGTACTGACACCTTCAAAGAAGGGTCGTTCGCTTTCGCTCATCATATAAACAGCAATAACAACAAAGATGGAGACTAAAATTGTTGTTAGGCTATGTAAACTTAACCCGAAAGTTCCGGCCACCATTGTATAGTCTCTTCCACTACAAGGCTGTTTTCTGTATCTCTTTTATCTGCTTCTGTCTCTGCTCAGTATTGGATTATTAGTGATGATCGAGAATCGGGAGTTGCTGATCATACTGTCTTTCCAAAAGTCTTTGAACTTCTTGGCGTGGACAGTAGTTGCAAAATTAAAAATTCAGGGGATTCTATTTTTATCACCAAAAACATTATTTGATGGAATATGTGTTCTGTAGTTGGGTTGTTGCTGTCCTAGATACCCAATCCCATGTGTCTGTCTATAGCTTATTTTTAATTTAAATTCCGTGAAGTAGCAAATGAGTTTTTGGTTTGCACACCTCCAATAGTCATTGACTATAATGGAGGATTTTTTTCGTGTTGTCAATGGCAGTAATAAATGTTGGAGGATTTTGGGGGATATTGCAGTCATTAAATATTCTCTTGGTATGCGTACGGTGTGAATGTTGCATGTGAGGGTCGTAGATATTGGAAATGAGACTACGAGTAGGGCTGCACAACGGGTAGGGTGGGTAGGATATGGCCTATACCCGCCACCCTACCCGTTTACCGGCGGTTAAGAAAATTTTTACCCGCCATTCTACCCGCCAAATAATGGATAGGGTAGGATACGGTTAAAAAACTGGCGGGTAGGGTAGGGTTGGCGGGTAGGAGCAGGGTATGTGCACTTCTAGGTAGGGTGGGTAGGATATGGCCTATACCCGTCACCCTAACCGTTTACTGGCGGTTAAGAAAATCTTTACCCGCCACCCTACCCGCCAAATAGTGGATAGGATAGGATACGGTTAAAAAACTGGCGGGTAGAGTAGGATTAGCGGGTATGTATAGGATATGTGCACCCCTAACTATGAGAGTGGGGTGCTTTTTAACTTATATACCCATTAAGGAGCATTTAATAACCCACTTTCATCTAGGATTTTGAAATAGTAAACAATCATTTTTGTGCAAATTTATCCCCTTGTACTGGAACTAACGTTATTATATTAATCTTAAATAGCATATTTCCGTTTCAACTTTCGAGTTTCTTAGAAATTTGGACCCAGTCATTTATCACAGTGGGACTCGTAAGCTTTATTCAACAAAAATTTTAATCCTTAATAAACACATTTGTATATCTGGTCCGCTATTTATTTTTAGTTAGTATTTAATCCAACGGTCAATAATAATCACATTAAAACCCTAATTTTCTTAGCTATATTTTTATTTTTGATAACTGAAGAGTTATTATTAATGAGTGAAATTCTGGTCTCCAGTGAGGAGACTACGTATAGAAGTTTCAAAGTTGTTAAAACTCTCGAAAGATAGATCAGATTAAGCTAAAGTATCAGCTAAATCTGGAGATCAAATGATTTAGCTAAAGCATCAGCTACTTGGTTATCATCACGACTGACAAAATCAAAAGTACATGAACTAAAACTGGAGATCAAATGTTTGATTTCTTTTATTAGATTCCTATTCTCCCATTGTATTAAGAGTGAACGACTGTTGATAGATTGAATGACAAGTTTAGCATCCGCCTCTATCTGGGTCTTTGTGAACTGCATTTTCTTAGCCCATTGCAAAGCTTCACGTACAACCATGCACTCCACAACTTCTGGGTTTAAGGCTCCACTTCCATGAGTTCCTTTGACTCTAAGGTAGCTTCCTGCATGATCACGCATTACAACGCCAATTCCAAACTGGTTAGTACATTGAATAAAAGAACCATCAATGTTGAACTTAACAAAGCCTTCTAAAGGTAGTTTTCATCTGGATACTTTATTACTATTGGGTTCAGGGTATAACTGGTTGTCATTAGCATGCATACGAGAAGAAAGATGGTAATTAATTCTATGCACAGTATTATGAGGATTTAGAGAAACTCCCTGGAAAACAACGTCACATCTGTCCTTCCATATTACCCAGGCGCCTGTCATAAGGGAATACAACCATTTATCATCAACAGTTGAGTTAGCAACAGAGAACCAGCTGATAACCCATTCAGAAACTGAGTTGCAGGTTGCTCTGACAACATCTATGTTGATGTTGATACCTCTCCATACAACTCTGGCATGTCTACAATCAAATAAGATGTGCTCCATAGTCTCATCAGCAGCCCCAAAAATATCACATATAATATCCAGCTCATTATTGTACATAGCCCTTCTGCACTTAGTTGAGTGAATATCTCTTATGCATTTCCAAGCAAAGAGTTTCATACGTTGAGAAACTCTACAGCTCCATAGAGTTTTCCACACTCTCTTATTCACGGTAACTCCATGAACTTGAGCTTCTCTGTCATTATATGTTAACATCTTGTAAGTACTCTTCACTGAGAATTTGCCATCTTTTGCCGGCATCCATAGCATTAGATCTTCCTTGCTATTATCTAAAAAGACTTTGGATCTTGAGGGAAGTATCAACATCAAATAAAACAGCTAGTAAACCAACATTTCATTGAGCTGATTCTTCAAGAAATAATTCTGCAACCCTGTCATAAAATCGAAAATGCTCACTCATAGGTATGGGAGGATGGTTCATACCAGGAATCCATCTATCCTTCCATATTATGGTCTTTCTACCATTATTTATTTCCATGAAGTAATTTTGTTGAACAATTAGAAGACCTTGAGTAATGCCATTCCAAGTGTATGAACAGTTTTTAACTGAAATTTTTTGATGGATATATCTCCTGTTTTGAAGTATTTACTTTCCAGAACTTTAGACATCAAGTTATCAGGTTCATTGCATATTCTCCATGAAAGTTTAGTGAGAAGGGCTAAGTTGAGCATCTCCAGATCTCTGAATGCTAATCCTCCCATTTCAGTAGGTCTGCAAACATTTAACCATGCAGTTGGGTTGTGCCCTCTATTGTTGTTGTATCCCCAGAAAAACTTTCTTTCAATACTTGTTAGCTGTTGTAGAAGATTTGCTGGTAATTTAAAAGTACCCATTTGATAAATTGGGATAGAGTTAAGCACATGCTTTATCATTATGCCTCTACCTGCTTGAGAAAGAGAGATGGAAGACCAAGTAGAAAACCTGTTGTCAAAGTTCTCCTTAATACTTTTGAAAGATTCTTGTTTGGAGTGATCAAGAATAAGTGGGGATCCCAGATACCTTTCTTTAGAATTCATTGTTTTAACTCCAAGAATTTGTCTGAGTGTCTCTGCTACTTCAGGCTTAGTTTTCTTTGCTGAAATGAACTGCACTTTTCTCAAAGTTTATAACTTGCCCAGATTGTGTACTGAAGTTTTGTAGTAGCTCAAGTAAATTGTTGACAGAAGAGAGATTTGCTTGACTAAAGATCAAGCAACCATCTGCAAAAAGCAAATGATTAATGGCTGGTGATAAAGCAGCCAATTTAATACCTTTAATAGTTTTATCCATTTGAGCAGTTGAGAGTTGTCTTGAGAGAAACTCCATAACAAGAATAAAAAGATAAGGTGAAAGTGGATCACCTTGTCTGATACCTCTAGAAGGTGAGAAATCATCACATGGTGAGCCATTGAGAATTACTAACAATGTTGTAGTACTGATGCATTGATAGATTAAGTCACAGAAATCTTCACAGAATCCAAAATAAGAAAGAACTTTGATTAAGAAAGGCCATTCTAACCTGTCAAAAGATTTTGACATGTCTAGCTTCAGTGCTAACCAACCTATTTCTACCCTTTTCTTCTTCATTGAATGAATAATTTCTTGAGCTATCACTGTATTATCACTGATTAGTCTTTCTGAAACATAAGCTGCTTGGAAAGGTGATATAATCGTTTCCATAAGAGGCTTCATTCTGTTTACAATTACCTTATAAATAATCTTATATGAAGTATTACACAGACCAATTGGTCTATAATCAGCTGCACTGGTACACTTCTTTTTCTTTGGAATCAAAGAGATATAAGTCTTATTTAACTGCTTGAGAATATGCTTAGTTTAAAAAAACTTCTTAACCATGAGACAAACATCTTCACCCACTATACTCCATTGACTTTTGTAAAAGCCAGCTTGAAAACCCTCTGATCCTGGTGCACTCCAATTCTCCATGCTTTTAAGGGTAGAATGTATTTCCTCATCAGTTGGGATTTTGGTAAGAGATAAATTATCCTCTTCTGAGATAATAGTTGGAAAAATGCTATACATGCCTTCTTCTATGACAGGATTGCTGGTAGTGCTGATATTTTTGAAGTGTTGAGTGAGATGCTGAGAGATTTGATCCCTTGAATGCAACCAGTTATTATCAGAACCTTGAATAGAATCTATGTTGTTTCTGGATTTTCTTCTGTTGACTTTAGTGTGGAAGTACTTGCTACTTGTATCCATATCCTTGATGAAATAGTCTCTGGACTTCTGTTGATAAAACTCAGTCTTAATTTTATGCCACTTGCTCAGTTCATTGTTGATGGTAATAATCTCATTGTTGATGCTTAGAGTTGAAGGCTATTCTTTAAGATTATGTAACTCCAACTGCAGTTTATCAACCTTTTGATTGATATTGCCAAAATGTTCTTTATTCCATAAGGATAACATCCTTCTGGTAATATGTAGTCTATTAACTAACTGAAAAGCTGATGAACCATTTTCACTAGATTTCCAAGCATTAGCAATGAAAGTATAACATGAAGCATCATTTAGCCAAGTCCAGAAAAATTTAAAAGGTTTTCAATAATGAGGTAAGGTAATATCAGTATCTAACATCACATGGGTATGATCACTGACTAGTTGAGCTAGACGTAAAATCCTAGAGTTAGGAAAGATTAAAGACCAATTCCCATTCCCTAAAGCCATATCCTAGTTTTTATAGTGCCAGTACCCATGTTATTGTTGGACCAAGTATAATCTTTTCCTATGAACCCAATATCATCTAGACCACAACTAGAAACAATATTGTTTATCCAGACATCAGAAGAAGAGGAAATACCAACATCCTTGTCAATGATATGAAAGTTTAAATCTCAGAAAACAATCCAAGGATTAGAATTAGCCTTACTAAATTGATGAGTGAAGTTCCACTGCTCATTTTTCTTAGCAAGGTTAGAATAACCATACATACAAGTTAATAAGAACTCTGGTTTACTAGGGTCTGATTGAACCACTATATTAAACATGTTGTAATAAGTATCAACAATGTCACAAGTGAACCCCTGTTTCCAAAGTAAGACTAGACCACCAGATAATCCTACTGGTTCAATGAAAGCAGTATTGGGATAATGAAACTGTTTTAAAAGAGGTTTGCATTTGTTTTGATCTATCTTAGTTTCACAGAGGAATATAATGTCTGGGTTTTGGGTTCTTATGAGATCAATCAAGTGGTTTCTAGTGGTTGCATTTTTGAAACCTTGAATGTTCCAGGAAAGAATCTTCATGTTTAAAAAAACCAAGAGAAATAACAGACAGTGAATAATATAAGTTTTTTGAAGTGCAAGCAAAGTGAATAGAAAATATTGATGAAGAGAACAGTTTTAAGATGAACTAAATTAACTGCAGGGTAATTTAAAGAGTAAATATTTGTGAGTTCAAAGTTTACCTGAATCTCTTTTTCTGTGTTTGCATTTCGGTTATCTCTGGTGGTGACTCTTTGAGCTGTCTGGAGATCAGTGTGGGAAACATTATTGGAAGTGGTGGCTATCAAATCAGCAGTGTTTGCATTAGTGAGACTATCCTCAGTAGTTCGATGTCTTTTTACAAGTCGATTATTTTCTTCGTCTTCCGGACCAGCTGACTTCTTCAAAAAGCAATCCAAATTAATGGCAACATCATCCTTATGATGGACAAAAACTGAAGTCTTCATAATGGTCTTGTTAGTCTTCCTAGATGCAGGTGCATTGCTTGTAGAGTTGAGAATGATATTCTTCCTGATATTTGAAGCCTTTCCAAAGTAATATGGCTTCTCATGAGCTTTATCCAGGAAAATTTTTGCATGTTTGCAAGCGACCTTACAGTGTTTGATGATATAACATTCAGTGCAAATTCCACTTGGCTGCCTCTCATAAAAAAACCTAATCCAGCGAGAGATTCCAGCATTGGTGACAGCTTTAACTCCTCTTCTTAGTGGGTTGGTGAGCTCAATATTAACACAGACTTTTACAGGAGTGTTGCCTACTGGTATCGCATCTTTAGGTTCAATGGCTATGACCTCTCCCATGATTTCACCTATTTTTGTGACTGCAACAACATTCATGTGTGCAGGCAGTAGAGACAATAGATGAATCCAAAACTGTTGGAACTCCCAATGTTTATCTGTATAAATCATGTCAGGAATATAATCGTGTACCATCAGAAGTTTCTTATTGATACTCCAAGGATGCTCATTTATGACTCTGTTCAGCAAACTCCAATAATTAAATTTGAAAATCATTATATTCACATCAGCCTCCACAATTCTTAAATCTTCAGGAGTCATGAAAGGCCATGTGAACCCTATGTATTTCTCCACTGTCTCAGCTTTCATTCTTCCTTCTGTTATGATCTTTCCAATTGCACTTGCTTCCCATGTTGTATCTCCTTCTTTGTCATCTGCTTGAGAAAAATCCGCAATATCAGAAGTGTCTCCAAGTTCCAGAACAGCTTGTTCGAATTTGTTGACTAGATCACCAACTTGATTGGAGTTGTATCCTTCCATTTCAAAGAAGATAAAGTGTTTGATGATGATATTGTTTAACTGACTGCTAGGGTTTATTATATGAAATGGAGGATTAGGGTTTTGAAGATAATTCTAACAAATATTATACCATATTTTTGGCTATTTTCAGAGAAAATCGTTGAATGATTATTCTGTTTTGTATGGTAAGCACTACAGCTGGCTGCTGACCAGAGTAAAATTAGGCCGCTAATTTTCAGCGTGAAACTGTTACTTTTGAAATTCAAAATTTTTGACTTGAGGCAGACTCGGGCTTCATCAATGCTAAAACTCGCTGAGTCGAAACGGTTGTTGTTAATCTTCAACCACCACAAACAATGGATTCCCACACAGATTTCATGTTTAACCAAACGACAGATGACAAGCTCGGCAAACGCCATAATCACAACACAAATAAAGGCAAACTCCATATGAGATAACTCGATCTGAAAACACATATTAGAGAAGAGTAAATTAGTTAGACATCATAAATCTAAAATGAAAATTAACCTGATAAAAGAAATCAAAAAGGACTAGGAACAAGTAATTAAAAGATATTAATGTTGATAAAGTATGATGAGAAAAGCATTGCCAAGTAGGAAGAAGTCAAAAGAAGAGCTTAGATGATGATCATGAGAACTTAAAAAACGAGAAAAGAAGGAGAAAAAATTCACTGAGTTAACTCGAACCCCTTTTCAATGACGTTCCCTCTCTCAAGAATATGATCAAAATTAAAACCAGAGATTTTTCCAATGATATTTTTAATCTCTTTAATTGGAAAACGGAACTGAATAATTTTCTTAGCTATATATATTAACGTTTCTACTGATTTTTTTTCTTCTTTTGGTAGATTAGCACAAAACAAGTAATATTTACACATTGCGAGAATATAATAATAATTATGCTTTTGTATAGTTATGATAATTATTAAAAAAAAATTGGCAAGAAACATAACATGGTGATACATAATTCTTTTTTTTTTTGAAGCAAGGATCTTTTTTTTCTTGAAGCAAGGATACGTAATTAATTTTTGTGCATTAATTTCTTAACTTTAAAATTAGATTTTATTTAAGGAAGGAAAAAAAGAAAAAAGGAAAGAGAAGAGACAAATAAGGATCATACATTAGGATTTTTCGTTTCATCATCAATTAATAGTGAGATGGACTCCACCTGAGTGGAAAGTAGAAATTCTTCTTTTGCAAAGGGGTATGCTTGAAATTTTTTTTTTAACGAAAATATAAAACACGAATTACGGAGATTCTTAATGATTACATTAAATAACTGTTAAATCTAAGACAAAAGTGGTATATTAATACCTCTTATCTTGTATACGGGTATACAAGATAAGAGGACCTGTGAGAGTGAAAGAGAGTTGTTTGTTAATTATGCTGGTGGTATTAGGTTGTGGTGGTTGACCTGTCCAACTCTATGATTTATAATGGATGATACAACATTACTGGGGGCTGATGCCATTTAGCCGATCCAACGGTCAGGATCGCTTAGGATCTTGAGATGGTATCAGCCCCCAGTAATGCTGGTATCAGCCCCCAGTAATGCTGGTATCAGCCCTTACAAATCGTGGTCCAACTCCATCTAAAATAGCCTTTTTACTTTCTTTTTTTTTAACACGAAAATCAAACTCCCTCATATTCTCCGTCCTACCGATACCGATAACTGCCAAGTGAAAGAGCTATGGCTCCTGGTATGAGTAAAGTTTTTCGAGCCAAGGCTACATTAACATGGGTTCGGTGAATAACACTAAGATTTAACAAAACAAAAGAGAAAAGAGGAGAGGTGTCTTCAAAGTTTCCTTAGTAACTACTATAGAAACTAGAACAAGACCTCAATCTTCTTTAAACTGCATTCTTGTAAAGCAAATTGAATCTAAGAATGGTGGCCATTTTTTCAGCTTCTATTTTAACATTTGTGAGCTACATTGCCTTTGCCACTTGAAAGCTACATTTACTCCTCCTGTCGGTCCAGCAGATTCATTGTTGTTCAGATGCCATCTTTTTTCCAACGTGGTTTCCTGCAAAATCAACAACAATTAGTGCAGTGTAATATACCAGGGTCGACTCTGGGTTTTGTAATGTGCATATTTTGATAATAACCCGTAAAAGTCCCTCTAGAATTACTCTGAACAAACATAACTGGCTGAACTCTAGATCTAACCACCATCTGGTAATGAAAATTGTTGAGAGTTTGGTCAGGGATATTATGAATTCCATTAGAATCATAAAGATGATGCTTTATGTCTTTAGCAGTTTTTTGAGGATTCATAACATTATTCCATGAATGTGCGGTTGTATCTGGCTTTCCAGATGAACCAACATGCATGGCATAAGTCTCCTTACGAGAGCTTCTACATGTATTAGCTTCAAACTAGGAATTCAACCAATCAATAAAGGAAATATTGTTTCCAAAATTTCAATGAGTTTGCCCTTTTTTTTCCAGACCGATCCATCAAAGGGGTAAATTATGAAAAGGCTTATCATGGTTTCCTCCCCACTGTTACAACAATTACATAGAGGATCAATGTAATGGAGGATACTGGCAGTTTTAGCACGGGTAGGAAGAATTCCATGTGCACACTTCCAGAGTAAAAGTTTCATGGCTTGTTACCCATTCAGATTCCAAATCTTGTTCCAATATGTTATTTGGGTTTTATTGTTGTATTTGTTGTCCATTTTATCCTTATAAAAAGACTTAATAGAGAATTCTCCATCCTTAGTAAGATTCCAAGATATGGAGTCTTCCTCCTCATAGTCCGTATTTGTACTCATACTCCTCCCGGTTAAACCAAGAATTTAATGTCTGAGCATCCAATTCACCAAAATTTAGTTTCTGAGTTATCTTCCCAAATGTTGATCTTGTGCCCATTGCCTATTTTCCGCATGTTGTATTCTTTAATGTTCTTTATTCCTTCCAGAATTCCTTTCCGAATCAAGAAGTCCCCCACCTTTGGAGCAGTATCAAAATTTATAATGTTTTTTCCCTTGAGATACTTTGTGTTAGAGCATTGCTCAGTTGAACCCACCAAGCGTTGGTATGTCAAGTTGGGTTGTCATTTTAGTATCAAAACTCAAATAGAGTCGCTTGATTAATGTACTAGAGTCAACTTCGTTTAGGTTAGACTAAAAAGTCTAGGAATGTTGAGACATACAAGTATTACTCTGAAGACCCGAAGATAGTGAAGACGTATTGACTATAATGAAGACATCATCCTTCCGCTTGAGGTTAGTGATATTGGTTTGAATTGTTTCCATTCCTATCGTTGCTTTCAAGTCGTTTAAGATTGAAAACATAACCATGCGAAATTATATGTAATACTCTAGTATTAGACTTGGTCATTTTATTATGATCAAAGTGTCTAGGAAGAATATTTGATTACAAAGTATAACATTTATCTTTAAGAACTTCGTAAATGCGACATCGACATAATCTATGTAACTTGTTACTTGATTGTGTATTAGATATAGGTGTGATTTCATCCTAGGAAACTATACGTTCTTACATATTTTTAAAGGAAATGCATACGAAACTTGTTTCGTAATCAAAAATAAATCAATAGGCGTTTTGGTCCGCTTTTCATTGAAGATCTATTGGATGACTAATTGGAGTCTATGTAAGAACTTTGATATAACCGATATTGACTTATGTTGAGAATTATGGTAGAACCGATCTTTACCTAGTTTGGGATATACGATAGAACCGATGTTAACTTATGTTGAGAGTCTTGGTAGAACCGATCCTTACTTATATTGAGATACATGGTAGAACCGATCCTAGCTTTGCAACCACCATAAGCTAACATCAGATCTTTCTTGAAACGTATTTTTCCGGATACAAGTTTTTATTTTAAATGTAGCATTAACAACTAATGTTTGAAATTTTTTATCTACGGTATATATGGAAAGTTTAATATGTCTCCATACCTTAAAGTGCGTGAAATACTTTAAATTCCCATCTAAAATGGAGCACTAGGAGTATAAATTTTTTCAAAATTAATATGATACATGTGATAAATGTGATATCATACAAGTACTGTACATTCTTTTCTTTTACCATACTTTATCCTGCGACTACCTTAACTACCCTCATTATTATAAATTTTTTTAATGGATAGTCCCGGAAATACCTTGACTTTATCGACTCATATAAAATTATCGAATCACACGTTCTCAAAAAATCTCACAGTAAATTAAAAAAAACAAAGATGATGTCTTGATGCCAAAATTAAATAGTAACTACAACTACATTTGTAAATTAACTTTATTATATTCAATTTTTTAATCAAAATTAACAGTAAACAAGCAGTGCATTCGTGTTGTGCACGTTCACAACGTTATTCTTTCATACTGAAAGCGTTGCACCTGACGTTATGCTCTGGCGTCTAAAACTTAATATATTACTTATATTTTGTACTTTTATCTATGGTATATAGATGGAAAATTTTAGGCCAATCGTCATTAAAATCCTAAATTTTCAGTCAACCATCATAGACAACCAAGTTTTCGTTCATCCTATATTGACGGACAAACCGATTTTTTCCGTCTATGTTTATTAAGTTTTGTTTTTCCTGACTTCTTTACCCCTCAATCATAGTTAATAATCCAACCGTAGTTAGTCGTTATATGGGTTGGTGAAATCGGTTCATTACGAGGACCCGGATTGCATATGGGTAATGTGTAATGAAGTTATGAAGAGATATATTCCGTCTCTAACATAATCTTCGGTACTCTACCCAACAGAGCAACATACAAATCCCATCTATAAATGAAAACTCGTAAGGTGCGCATCATTAGAAATTGATAGAGAAGCCCTGTTTCAGTTCTTTGTTATGGCGATCTTGGACAGACGGGATAGCCTAAGACCGAAGATGGGTTTTCACTAGCATCCAATCCAACCAAGCTGAAACTACAACTACTGTCCAAACAACCAAGCGAGTTCGACCGAGCAGTGCTCTAAAAATCTCCCCCTTTGTCAATTTTAGTGACAAAACTATCAATACATATGGATTACAAAATAAATAAAACTTTTTAGCTTCTCATCCAAATGCTTGATTCTTCAACATTATTCGAAATCTTCGTCACTTCCAAGTACTCCAGTGATTCTGAACGTGTTCAACTCAGCATCATAGTTGTTGAAGATCCATAGCCATAACAATGAGAAAACAATTGCTCTCCATCATTGTTATACAGTGTCATAGTATTATTACACATCATCAAAGTTCAATTGTATCACAACTTTGACAACAATACTATGGTAATATATATCACTCCCCCTTAGTCAATACTTCATCTCACATGAAAACCACTCCCCCTTAGATAATGATCCGTAAGCCATATGTATTTGTAGTGTGAACTACGCCAAGGTAGTCAATATCGGTTGTATCGGCCGATATTATCGTCTTTTATCGTGTATCGGAAAAAACCTTTACGATATCTAAAATATCGGCGATACAAGGATAACGATAAAAACGCTGGTATTGGCCGCTACAAACCGATATACCGGGTTCACTGATACACTGATAATATAGGTAAGGATAATTTGGTAGAATAAATTATTTAGATTTAAATTTTTTTAAACAGATTCCTTCCTCATAATCGCCTTCTTTCTCCGTACGCTTGAAAACTCAATACGATTCAGTAAAGAAATTTCCAACTATTTCATTTTTCGATGTTAGTTGAAATTAGCTGAGACGATGGTGAAAATCAACGATAGTTACTTGGAATAGATATTGGAATGTGATTTAATTTGTAATGTGAAGCTTTTAATCTTGAGAATTAATGTATCATATGGCACAAAATTCTTTAGACTAAAACATTTATAAATATTTAAAATCCTAGTCTTAATGTTGTATCACCTATAAAAAACGATATAATCTTTTGTATAGGTGTATCAGACCCGACCGATACGATACTGATACATCATATTAACTACTTTGAACTACACATTAATTCTCTCCTTTTTTGTCAATATAAATTGGAAAAGGTACGAAAACTAGTGGGATCATAATGAAATTCACATAGAGATACTTCATGACTAAAAGAGAACATATAAAATTTGTTTCGATGATTTCACATAGTCGAAACTTAGTGTATTCATCAAGGAGTTTATAAAGATACAAGAAAACTCCTACAATATTCCACAGCCGCACTCCCCACAAAGATTTGGAAATTAAGCACAAGTTCAATTAAGAACTCTCCCCCATAAAATGTCATTCCCGAAAGAACAACAAGAGAAACCTTACTTTTGCAAGAAAAGAAGGATAATCAAATCACATGAAACATGAATTTGTATCCAAAAATCTCAATTGAATTAACCACAAAGGAAATGATTAATACAATTGGCCATGCTCAACATAAGAAAAGTTATGGAGCAACACAGTACTTTCACAAGATGTGGATCAGAGAAAGACCAATACTGAGGAATAATCAAAGATTCATTCTATTTTTCATCATTTGCACAATGACATATAATAGACTTAATATTTGCAATCAAAAGTTCATCATATCTTCCATCAATATTTGCATAATGACACAATAGGCTTAACTTTTGACATATTAAGCTAAATTTCTTGTAGATTTAACAAATTTAACAGTTTAATTGAAGGATAAAATCATTCAAGACTAAAATACCATTAAGGTTACTACAACCATTAAAAATAATAGTTTTAGTAAGTTTCACATAAGAAGTTCAACAGACAAACAAAACAACAATATTGCAAGAACAAAGATTAATCAATCATCTTATAATAATCCCTACCAATTTTATAAAGCTTCTCACCCAGCTCAGGATAAGCTGTCTCGGCATAATCCAACTGCTCTTTCAAACAATCAACTTCTTGATGAAGCCGGATGATCTCAGCATTAGGAACTGCAGGTTTTCTAGCTGGAGTTTTAGCTGGAGTTCTGGACATATTTTCAATGCTTTTCATGGTAAATACCTTTGGTCCTCCAAGGTTGGTTCCAACAGCAACAATTCCAAATTGACCACAAATTTTTGAGATGAGACAAGGAAAGACATGAGTCTTCTCCGAAATCTGTCTGACACTTATCATATGACGAATAATAAGGCCACATAAGTCAATGTTCCTTCCTTCAACAACGTAATAAACCAGTTGCGCAAGAGGTATGGTCCATAATTGTCTGTCAATTGTGCTACGCATCAAGTTAGCCACCAGAAGTTTTCCAGCAAATTTGAGGAACAATGAAGCATCATGAACATCAATATTACCATCATACCAGGAAACATCCTTTACAAGAAGGAAGTTTGAGAGAACACTCGGAGAAGGTCTCAAATGCTCAGGGGGTGGTAATAAAAAATCACCATCTCGAGACAAGTTTAAAAGTTCATCAATAACTTGTCGATTCAGAAGAATAATTCTTCCTTCAACAATGGTTTTGAAAGTGCAGTTGACAGTATCAGGCTCATGCAGGTTTGCATAAAATTGGGCTGTCAATTCAATATAGGCTGTCCCCATGGGACAGTGAACAATTCCCCATTCATGATTCTCAAAGAACCTAGAAAGGACATCTACCCTAAGTTCAGAGGGTTTATAAATCCTTTCAATAATAGGTTTCTTTGTACTATATTCCACATAGTAATCACGAGCCTTAGTGTCAGCGAACCTAATTCTCAAGCTTGGGTCATACAAAGTATCTTCACGATTTTGAGTACCCGAACTTTCACCACGACTAAGTCTCTTCCTAGATTCCATAGAGGAGTACAAACACACAATGAAATGTTGAAAAACTTACTTGGTACACGAACTGTCGTTAATGGTGGAGTTCCGAAACGATGAGCAAAACGGAAATAGTTCTTGACCAAACGTGCAAAATCTTCTCCTGAAATCAATGGTTAAAACCAAACAAGAATTTGTTATGAAACGAGATGGAGGAGAACGAAGGTACAAGAACTGTTGGCTTTTTTTCTTACACGAACATAAGAGATGAAGAATAAGGTGAGGAGAACGAAGTGATTCTCTCTATTTTTATGTGTCAACCGGTGGACCTGAACCAGTCAAATACGTTCTGGAACGAGGTTCGAACACGTAAGGGAACCGGTTTCAAAGTATGTGAACTATACGTGAACAAGTTAGGACTCGTTTGGTTTTAACATCTAAACAAAGTATTTGAAGTAGCAACTCAACAAATATTTTCCTAGAACAACTTTTATATGGTCAAGATGGCGCAATACAAAGTAATCCTGCACGCCATGACACCAAGAGAGAGTTTCTTTCCAACAAATCTTTCATCTTACAGTATTGAAAAACACCCAAAGAACTGTCTTTACAAGATTTTCAAAGAACATTAGGAGAACACTAATAAATTTTTGTTTCTGATTTCTGATTTTACTTTTTATGAAAAACAGTCTCTGAAGATAATATTTAATATTGCGCAGGGAAACTCTTTTGATAAAAAGAGACATCTTAACCTTTTCATAAGGAAATACAATACTATTATCTTGGTAATATGTATCAGGAATTGAGCAATGAAAGGATTCATGCTTGGAGAAGATGCACTCAGATAACTGAGACTTAAACTCTTCTTGTAATTTGTTTGGTTTGCTGCAACCAATTGGATTACACAGAGAAGGAGTATTTCTCTCACTGATTAGTAACTCAATGTCAAATTGAACATGAATATTATTCATCATAACTAGATTTAGCTTATCAAGAGAATCTTGTTCTTTCTGTAGATATGATTCAACATCAAGAGATAACATTTCTAGTTTCTTTTCAATACCTGAAAACACTTCAAGGGATTTTAAACCTGGTGAAGGTTTAGATAGAATTTCTTCTACATATTTTATCAAATCAGTCATGGAAGAGAATTCAGAAATCCCTGGATCTGGTGGTGTGTTTATAGAGATAGCATTTCTGTCCATAGAGTCAGATCGCTATAAACACAGACTTATAGGGTCTTAAACGTGTTTGCCTGCTCTGATACCAATTGAAAAAGTGGGGGTCTAACAACCACACCCAATACTTTGCTTAGGAATCTGTATGGACAAACTCCAATATACTTTCAAGAGAATAAACTAGACAGTCAGACTCAATATTTATAAAAGTATATCAAAGAGTTTATATCTCAATTTCTCAATTCAATCTGCAATCAAACAAATAGGAATATGCGAGCCCGATTGAATATAAGAGAAATAACTTGGAAGGTATCACAAACCAATATCCAAATGTCAATCAATTCATCAACAACCCAAAGGTAGGATTCAAGAACTGATTGAACTTAATGCATAACCTGTGATATTTCAATTATATAAACAAATATAATACGGAAAAGAAATAACACAAACACCAGAAATTTTGTTAACGAGGAAACCGCAAATGCAGAAAAATCCCGCGACCTAGTCCAGCTTTGAACGTCACATTGTATTAAGCTGCTGCAGACACTATCCTACTACCAATGAACTTCGCACTGGAATGTAGTTTAGACCTAACCAATCTCACACTGGTTAAGGTACATTTCCGCTCCTTACATCTCTAAACCCAACATGATTCTACGCACTTGATTCCCTTAGATGATCTCACCCACAACTAAGAGTTGCTACGACCCAAAGTCGAAGACTTGATAAACAAATCTGACTCACACATAAAAGTATATTGAGATAGATAAATCTGTCTCCCACAGAAATACCTATATGTTTTGTTCCGTATTATGATAAATCAAGGTGCACATGAGCCAATTTATAAATCGGAAGTATATTCCCGAAGAACAGCCTAGTACTATCAATCACCTCACAATAATCTTAATCGTATGGAAGTTAAACAAGATATTGCGGAATCACAAACGATGGGACGAAGATGTTTGTGACTATTTTTTATCTTGCCTATCGGAGATTAAATATCGAGAAAATCTTAGAGAAGATAGTACTCAATACAATAGAAAACGACAAGATTAGAACACACAACTACAGAGAAAATAGCTGTGTCTAGCTTCACAATCCCAATGAAGTCTTCAAGTCGTTCACCTACAAGGTTTTGGAATAAACCTAAGTTTAAAGGCGAATCGACTCTAGTCGCAACTAGTATCACACATGAGGTGTGGGGATTAGGTTTCCCAATTGCTAGAGTTCTCCCTTATATAGTCTTCAAATCAGGGTTTGATAGATCTGGAATAAAGCAATCAATATTCACCGTTAGATAAAACCTGATAGCTTGTTACACACAAATCAAATGTACCTTCATTTAGATATGGGTAACCGTACCTAAATGTGTACACTAGGTTGGCTCAACATTAGTTAACCGAAGTTAGCCACATGAACACTTTCATATCAACCTTATTCATATTAACCACAACTAGTTCAAATGACTCAAATGAAACTAGTTCTAGAGTTATTCAATTATTTATATTCTCATAGAAGTATACAAGACACAATTGAAGCAAAATAGGTTTGATTCACTCGAATCGATTCATGAACATTATAACCACGGTTTGCAAAAGAGTGCATTCCTTATTACATTAATGTATTGGTTCATGACATAACCGATTTTAGAACATAAATTACTCAAGTATGCAAATGGGTACGCATACCTAAGTAGCCATACTTGGACTGTGTTCGACAGTACACAAACGGGTACGCATACTGTCACACATACAAACATCAGTTGAAAACAGTACGCGTACGGGTACGCATAACAAACCTCCCATACTTCAACTGAGTTCGCCAGTACGCGTACGGGTACGCATACTACACCGGTCTTGGATCAACACATAGGCCAGTACACATACTATGTT
The DNA here is from genome assembly GCF_003573695.1 of Papaver somniferum. Lineage (NCBI taxonomy): Eukaryota > Viridiplantae > Streptophyta > Magnoliopsida > Ranunculales > Papaveraceae > Papaver > Papaver somniferum. Next base: position 400,469 of record NW_020628818.1, read on the forward strand.
TATAATCCAATTATGGTTAAGTGTTCTAAACTCCATTTCAATCATTGAAACATTCTTAACGACAATAGATGTGTCACACAAACTATTAGCTTCAAAGCAATTTTCAAGTGATCGAATGATCAATACAAAACATTCCGAGTCTACATCAAATGACTGTCTCATACAAATCATATAAGATGTTACCAGGCGATTTCCACATGATCATCTTTTGACTTTCGTCAAGAATATAAGATGAAATTGGTTAAAGAAAAAGCGTACCAACACATATTTCGAGAAATATGTAAGCGAGTTAAACTCAGAGAGAAATATCAAATGTGTGTAAATCGAATACTATATAGCTATAGGACTTTTTTCTCAAATATGAGATAGAGTAGAAATAGACTTTCCGAGTGGTAGATGAGTTTCAGTATCCACATACCTTTTTTTAGTGAAGTTCCACAAGATCTCCTTAGTAGTTCTGCATCTTCAATTAATGAACGCCGTGAAGCCTAAATCTCAACTACTGAATCTATCCTAGTCCCAAACATAGCTATAAGTAGACTAGAAATCAAGACTTATACTTTTGATCACTAAACTTGACAAACAAGCTTGAGATAGTGATGCATGTCGTTAATGCAACAAATTAATAAATATATTTCCCACTAATTAACAAGTAATATAGCGGTAGTAAGAGATCATTCCCACAGAGAGATGTGTAATTGATAGGTTATTTGTATTAACAAAATAAAATAAAAAACAAAGGAGGGTTTGGTTGTAAGATAAATAGAAATGCAATAAATAATAAAAGAGATGATTAAGGAATCATTCGCCTTTACCAAGCGTTAACAGGATTAGAATACTTATCTATTGTTCGTAAGAACCATTCATCATCAATCGTAGAATAGCAGGTACGCTTAGCTATACCCAAAACTCCTTGTATCACCGGATAACAGGTACGCTTAGTCACCGGATTCTATCTAACTGAGCTGCCTTGAGGTACGCTTACAAGGTGTAACTCGATCAAACGCTTTAGGGTTTGTGAATTTAGGTTTGATCCCAGCAGTTAAACTCAATATGCTCGGTTTACTTACTGGTGTTATTTCCACACACGATTACTTTACATAATCCCTCTACAAGGTCTCATGTTTTCTACTTGTGTAGGAGATGCACGACAATTACGGATCGCTCAAATCTCTGCTAGCATTAAAATGATTAATAGACTAATCTAGTAGCGCACCCAAACCAATCTAAGAATCAATCATAAACCCTAGATATAATGAAAACAAACGATGATGATTAAAACCTCAAATGGATTTGTATTATTAATGAAGCTTCACGCTTAGAACATTGGATTCATCCTTAATCAACAAAGGATTTAGCTACTCATATTACAAAGAAGATGAATAATGGTGGTTTCCCCCTAAAGGAGTAAACCCTAGATTTTTGATGTAGAACTTATGATATGAGATGATCGACGATTGATATGTGAAAGGCATAATACCTATTTGGCCCGTCTCTTGATTTTGAGAGTTTTTCTCCTTTTCGTCGCCCTTCTTCCACTTCTCTTGGACTTGGGCACTTGGATACTTGGAATACTTCTCTTCTTATCTCTTTTCAGCACTTTGTAGCTCCTTTTTGGATGATTCACCTAATTGATACAAATAAGAGAAAACAAGAGTAATAACACAAATACATGCAAGAATAACAGCTAAAACAAATATGGAATGGACACTAAAATCATATAAATTATGCACTTATCAAATTCCCCCACACTTAGCTTTTGCAAGGCCTCGATCAAACTAAATAAAACTAATACCAAATACAACAACTCCATCTCGTTGAGAATACAACTGCACTTAGCTAATGCAACATGCCTTTAAACCCCTAAGTGTCCCTAGTGGACGAGTTATAGTCTCGTGAGGGTTTACAAGAGGTATACCCACAAAACCTACTCCAACTTCTCGCCTTGGAAGAAATACTAAGGACAGACACAAATTAGAAAGCCAAATAATTAGCTTGCATATGTTCTTTAGCTGCAAACATACCACATACATTCCAATCATCACACACAAGCAATTACTTACGTGTGACATTCAAACTGATTGCAAAACTCTACTAAGATAGTCATCGTACTTGTTGCAACGTTTGCCACAACACTCGCATACTAAAATCACATGGATAGATAAGAAAATGGAAATAAAAAAGTGAAGTGTGCAAATGTTGACTAAATTTAAAGATGTTACCCACAATACTTGTATGAATGCCGTCAAAGGATTTTTATTTATAGCGCACTAGTTGATAGAAGCACCCATTTAACTCGACCACATGATTAGATACTCTACGCGCATGTTCTTTTTCAGCAAGTATGTGATAGTTGCCTTGGATCCTACGTTCCATGCTTGTTTAGGCGACGGAGATAGGGACAACGTTTCAGACATACTTCTATCCAAGTGTCGAGAACCTCATTAATAGTCTTTTTGACTTGCTATATAATGATGATAGGTTTTTGTTTCATCGACTACATGATTAGTCCGAAATTCCGGACTTATCATAGAATTATTAATGTCGATAAATGAAGATGAGCCTTATATATTTTTTTCCGGATCACTCTTTATGAGTTTAAGACAATTGTCTATGGGGATTTTATATACTCAACCAATGATTACCTTGCTACAACATCCATGACAGTATCAGGATCCCACCAAATCACTTTATAGAAACATATAACTGCAAAAATAAAAAGAAAGTGATTCATTAATGATTAATTGCGAGGATGAATCTTTCAAACGACTACCATGCCATTTCTAGCATCTGAGTTTCACATTCAATTATGAACGTGTATATATAAGGATTGTAGAATGATAAAGTGGAACTCAATCTATAGTTGTAATAACTGTTTCAACCTAAAGCGGTTTAGAGTGTCATCCTAAATAGCTCATAATTAACTCCAAAAGATGAAGTCTCAAGAGTACAAGAAATCAAAGAGTATTATTTTTTGATTTTATATGCAATCCAAACATGCTTAACTACTCCCCCACACTTAAACTCAATATTGTCCTCAATGTTCAAAACCGAAAATTCTGATTTCTGACATAACATCCCTGAAAAACTCAAAAAATGTACAAATGGGTAGGAACTAGGAAATACATCCTAAACAAAAGTTATTCGCCTACGTCTTTTCTATGAGGTGTCAAAATTTTATAGTGTTTCGATAAACGTTATGACTTTTATGTCCTTCGGACTGACTGACATGCACTCTGAAAAGTTTTGTAAAAATACCGAAACTCAAATGTCCAGGACAATCGGTCCAACTTAATGGACTCAGAATTCAAATTTTATTTTTGAAAATGAAAGGTGAGTCTGTCCTCTTTAAAATCTGGGGTCAACCACTCAAATAGGACTCCATATGAAGTCTCGAGAGCTGTTTTCGTGACAAGTGAACAGTCAGCTTTTCTGACGAGAATATTTCGTCAAAGCTTTCACTATAGATTTAGGACTTTGTCAAATATATAATGGGAATGGAAATTATGGTATGAATAACTAGAAAATTAAAAACAAAAGGGAAAGAGATACAAAACTGATGGGTTTCCTCCCATGAAGCGCTTGGTTTAACATCGTCAGCCAGACGTTATTGTTATTGCCCGTACACCAATAATCTGAAAATTTGGTAATCCTTCCAAATAACAATATGCAATTCAAATAATAGATTTACAAAAACGTTAGCACAACATATAAATATTGAAACTATCACTTTATTGAAGTTTCCCCCACACTTAGTCTTTTCTACACTCGGAAGTGGATAGAGAACATAATTTTTGGGAACTTCAAAAGGTTCCTCAGCTTGGTGAACTTGCACAATACTCGAATCAAACACATCAAGTGGTGGATACTTAGAAGAAAAATAATCTGTTAAAATTTTAGAAGCACACAAATCCAATCCTATGTGAGGTACTTTCTTAAGAGTTGGGTTAACAACTCTTTTAAAATCTACTTCGATTAAAGATAGGAGATCGATAGATATAGAATTAAGCAAAGGATTAGACAAACCTTGTTTCGGATCCTCATTCGTAATTAACAGTGAATTATTTACATCAAGTACATCGTGGTCCTCTATCGAACTATTATTATCTAGCTCAATTGGGTCTTCCACGACTTTAATAAATTTGGTTCCATTCTCAATCTCAATCTCTTCAACACTCTCATCGGAATCCAAATCAAATTCCGCTCTCATGAACTCTTCTTCAGTATTCTGTATGAGTCTCCGTCGAGGTAATGATTGGGTCTACTTCTTTCAAATCAACCGGCCTAAAAACATTGTGATCCGGATATTCATTGTAACGTTGATATGCATTCGAATATGTTACACCGTTTATAACAATGGTTCGGTCATACCAAGGCTCCTCCTTTTGAATAAGCGAATGATCATTATTAAGATCCGGAGCTGGAATAACTTCATCATTGTTATACGGAATCTCCAAAGGTTGCTCATCTTCAGAATATTTGTTGTCTTCGTTAGGAATTTCAGAGTTAATTTGGTTTTCAGGCCAAATTTATTCTTTGTTCCTTGTCTCCCTGAGTTGAGCAAGTTGTAGCTTTAAATTTTCTACATTCCTTTGAATTTCTTGGAGCTACTCATCTTGATTATGGTAATATTGAACTATTTATCCTTTAAACTCCTCCATCATGGTACACATTCGTTTTGCAACACTCGAAGAAATATGATTAGTAGCATAACTATCCTCCCATCCTTGTGATTGTTCACTTACACGCCCGTCATAAGGTTGTTGACATGTATGAGAATATTCATAAGGTTCCGTGGGATATTGATCATATCCAAAAGATTGGTTTGATTATACCCATATGATGTTTGGTAGTTGTCAAAATATTGAGATTGAAAACCATATTGATTACTACTGTTGTGTGTGTAATGTTGTGCCCCGTACATGTTATTTCCGTAAGGAAACATGACGGCTCACAAGAAAAATAAAATCAAAACAAAAATAAAAACAAGCTAAACAAATCAATTAGCAACTGCTCCCCGGCAGCGGCGCCAAAATTTGATGTATGTCGTTAATACAAAAAATTAATAAATATATTTTCCACTAATTAAAAAGTAATATAGCGGTAGTAAGAGATCGTTCCCACAGAGACTCAGTACGCTCAGTTTACTTACTGGTGTTGTTTCCACACCCGATTGCTTTACAGAATCCCTCTACAAGGTCTCATGTTTTCTACTTGTGTAGAAGATGCACGACAATTACAGATCGCTCAAATCTCTACTAGCATTAGAATGATTAATAGACTAATCTAGTAGCGCACCCAAACCAATCTAAGAATCAATCATAAACCCTAGATATAATGAAAACAAACTATGATGATTAAAACCTCAAATGGATTTGTATTATTAATAAAGCTTCACGCTTAGAACATTGAATTCATCATTAATCAACAAAGGATTTAGCTACTCATATTACAAAGAAGATGAATAATGGTGGTTTCCCCCTAAAGGGGTAAACCCTAGGTTTTTGATGTAGAACTTGTGATATGAGATGATCGGCGATTGATATGTGAAAGGCATAATACCTATTTTTATAGGTTTACATTGCTTAGTGGTAAGCATTTAAAGATGTGAAAATAAGACAATAAATGGATGCCTACAGTGATACCTGCAAGTGCACAGGGTCAGTTGTAGCTTGTGTGCAAGAACAGGGTCATTCCACAGGGACTTGGGAGTGTGCAATGAAGTTACACTATGCTGATAATTGATGCAAAACTAAATGCAAGGTCACAAGGCTGCAGTGACAGTGAAACAGAGATGGTAAAACATCTAACCAAGGCTATGAGCCAAGGGAAGGGAAGGCAGTGCACTGATTTCAGTGCACAGCAAGATGTGAAGTGCAAAAGCTAAATAAAACAGCAAGGAAAACTCAACTGAGCAATAAGAATAACAGAATTAGAGTTGCAAGTGACTGTAAAAGCAAATTGTGGGCTAAGCTACGGCTTTGAATCCACCCTTGTGACCGAGCCAAATAATGTAGTTCTAGGTTGAATCCCTAATGGAACTAAGTGACAGTTAAGGCCAACTTAAGATCCTAAGCATACAAAAAGGGAATAGCAAGATAATCAGCTTGCTCAACTGATGTGCTCCTAGTATTGACTGTCTTTTGACAGTACAATCAATCACAAGCACTAGTGAGCACTGATTTCTCCCATTGCTCAATCAATTCAGTGAACTAAGGCTTCTAACCTAACATTCCACTACCTAACAGTCCACTAAAGCTTCATCTGAGCCTCAGCTAGTCATGACTAACATGATAACACAAACATACATCATACAAGATAATTGAAACATGAATTCAAATATTGAACATAAACAGAGCATTGAACTACAACCCTTGAGACACTGGCTATTCCAGTGCTCTTGGGTGACCCACTGGCTAGTCCAGGCATAGCTCTACAACAACACCCACAAGTCCTATTTATACCCAATTTACATAATTAGGGTTTACAATTTTCCCCCAAATTCAAAACAAGGCAGTTAGGGTTTCTGATTTCTCACCTAATTAGATGGGACAATTGCTCCATCTCTTCGACCCACTCTTCTTCTGCTCTTCCTGCTCCTATCCATGCCTTCCAATTACGTCTATAGACTCACCTATTTCATCAATTTCTCACCTAGGGTTTCAGGGAGAGGTGAGGTGAGAAATCGATGAAATAGATGGCTAGAGAAATAGGGTGATGATGGGTTTTAGTGGTTGGAGTGGTTGTGATGTTTCGGTGGAATTTGGTGGCTGGCAGAGACGAGGGTGTGGTGGCGATGGAGTTGGTGGATCTGTTGCAGAGGGATGGGGGAGAATATGGAGAAGAAGGTGGTCGATGGAAAATTGGGTAAGGTCTGTTTGGCTGACGGGTATAGGTGTTAGGTGCTCGGGTGTTGGGCGGTTGTAGCAAATTGGATGAACAGCGAGGATGAGCCGTGGGATGTGGAGATGATGGATCGATCTAACGACGAGATGGAAGGAAGCGAGGAGCGACCGTTGGATGCGGAAGTACAACGAAACTGACGGCTCAAGATGGAGTTAGGTGCTATAGTGTTTTTCAGGATCTTCAGATTTTGATGCACTATGATGAAGCGACCGTACGATGCTGAGATGATCCAATCCGACGGCTGAATATGAAGGCGGGTATGGATATTGGAAATGGGTTTGGGTGAGGGTTTTGGGCCTTGGGTATGCCAAGCCCATATCTTCTTTAAGAACAATTCTTCCTCTTCAAGCCCAGTTCTAGCCTTTTGGTCTTGTGCACAACATTCTTCGCGGCTTCCTTGCGTAATTCCTCCCGGCTTTTCACTACTTTTCTTCTCTTTTCCGCTCCGCAATTCATCTAACTTTATTTATTACCTAAAAATGCAAAATTAATTAATAAAAATATTTATTCTTGAAAACAATGAAAATACAGAATATGGGATAAAATGTAGAATTAATGCACAAAGGATGAGTTAAATGCCAAGAAAAATATATAGAAATATGCACTTTTTAGCACTCATCAAATACCCCCAAACCTGAATTTTACTTGTCCTCAAGTAAAACAAAACTAAGGAAATCCTAACTATACCACTGTCGCTGGTCTCTCGAATGCATTTAGCGTATGCACTAAGCCTTTTAAACCACTAAGTGTCCCTAGTGGACGAGTGAAGTCTCGTGAAGGTTTACCAGAGGTGTGCCTACAAAACCTTAAGACAAAATATGAGCTCAGATTCCATGAAATGTGACATGTGCATGACAGTTTAAGCTCACAGCCGAGGAATATGTCAATCTAGCTGTCAAAGGCACAATCCTAGCACTGATAACACTAAAGACATGTGATAAGAGTGTAAAGTGTATCTACACATGTGTAAAGAAAGATCGGATGTTATGACTACTAATCACCAAGAGATAGTTTCTCAGGCTAAGAACCGAGGTCGAAATTTAGCTAGCTGTCCGGACTTTACGAGAATTGTGAATGAGTTGGAGGTATTTCACAATTACTCGCGTTGTACATCAATGGCATACACCCTCCTTGCTTATTACAATGAAACAACAAACTCTTTACATGACTCTTATTTACATTGACTACTCTCTTTTATTTTTGGAACAAGAGAGGATGGAATTGATAAATACTTGATTTTTTTTTTTTTTTTTTTACTTTTTTTTTTTGTATTTTTCTGATATTTTTTCTGAATAAATACATCTTTTTTTTTTTTTTTTTTTGATAAGGAAACAGTTTTGATACATATACAAAAGGAAACAAAAAATTACATGACACTTTGCAAGAGGTAGCCCTTTTTGATGCACCCAGTTAAATTCGATAGTTGTTTTTCTTAATGTAACCTCCACCTTCTATCCCAACCAACCAAAGAACAAGCTAGTCAAGTTTCGTTCAGTATTCTAAAGTGATTGGCAATCGTAACTTCCGATAGAACACCTTGAAGTACGAGGCATACATGTATTGGTAGATCGTGCGCGTGCAAGTTTCTTATCACTATGTGAGATGTGCTAGAATAGGAGTACCCTATCGTTCTAGACTAAGAACCCTACATATAACATATATGCACATAAATCAACTTTTCAAGGTGAATGAGCTCCATTTTTTTATGATTTTTCATTTTTTCATTTTTTAATATTTTTTTTTTTTTTTGAAATTTTTCGATTTTTTCAAAAGAAGAAGGAGTTCGTTTTCAATTATAGCATATTATCATGGTATCCATTCCATACCCCCAAACCTAAACTAAACATTGTCCTCAATGTTTCAAAAGATAACAAAATTATAATGCAACATATGAAGAGGAACATGCTAAGTAGAGTAAAAGGAGAGAGAATACCCGATTCGTCGAAAACACGAACCGAACTCCATTATTCACAGGCTAGAATCCAACATTTTCAACTTAGATCATATTGGATTAGCAAAAATATATACAAAAGAAACCAAAGAGTTTTAAAATTTATCTACTTGATTATATACAAAAAATTCACCATACACCAAAAGTCTAAAGAGTTGAGGATCAACCCAAAAGACAAAGTGTAGCGGTTTCAACAACTTCACACATGAAAGAAAAGCACGTGAAGCTGTGAAACCAAATGAGCTACCCCCAAACCTGGATTTTACAGAAGATATAATTTTGAAAACAAAATCGCGCAGTTTTGGGGGTTCTTCATGCACAAGATCTAACTCAAGGTGTACTTTGCTATGGACGGGCAAACATGCCATTTCCAACTGTGGTTCCTCAAAGATATTATATTTAGATGCAAAATGGTCCAAGAGGACTTGGGAAGCACACAGTTCCAAACCTAGATTAGGCATTCTCAGAAAAATTGGTTTTACAATATTGGTGCAAACCAAATCTAGGTTGGGTGGAAGGCCATCAGATTGTGACTCATGTAGGAGAATAGGCACGTCATTATCAATCAAATCAAAATCTCCTAAATCATCTACACATGTCACATCATGCTCACAATCATCAATCAAATTAGCAAGTTCACAATCAGAATCATCAACATCATCAACAGATTTGTCCTCATGCATCGGCAATTCAATGGAAACATCATATGGAATACTAGAAGAGATATCATTCATTAAGGTCTGGGCAGATAAGCCTAATGTATTTGAACCCAAAGGTTCCATAACATCATCAGTATAGACATGTTCTTCTAATATAACATCATAATTATTATCATCCTCAACAAAACAAGAGTGTCCTTCCCTAAAAACTATAGTGTTTCTATTCCACTCATTTACCTCTAGATTAGGTTCATGTTCAATATGACTATCATGAGTAGGGTTAAAAACACTATTTTGATAATTAATTTCATTAGGGATAACAATGCTGCTATGATCATTCAATGTATGCATTTCTAAACTAGCAGTGTTTTGTTTGAGGAGATTGATGGTTTCCATTATAGATTGCATACAAGGGCTCATGTGAAATTGTTCGTCCTCCCCTTGTGGTGATTGATACATGGGTGCATGGTCGTTAGGGTCTATAAATGGTTGATCGCAACCTTGAAAAGGTTGATTATGGTCCCAATAACCACCATCATAATAATCTGTAGGTTCTACAAACCTTGGAATTTCTCCAGTCCGCCTAAATTCATGGAAAATATAGCAATTCGCAATAGTGTGGTCTAAGCCATCACATGCGGGACAAGGATAGATTTCAGGTTGCCTAAGAAAGTTAGATGTGACAGATTCCTCATGTGCTTGCTTTTCTAAAGCTGCGACTCGAGCTTCTAATTGATCCATAAGTGATGATTGTGTGAGTGAGGCTCTAGCAGAATGTTCATTTTCACGTTGCGATGAATGATGCATGTATGAATAGTCATTAGGGTTCATGTATTGCGGCTCGGGACTTTGAAAATGTCCATAATAATTCCTATGACTATTGACATCATGGTCCGTGGATGGTTCATAACGTGAAGTTTGTCCATATGCAAGTTCTCTAAGGGATTTGTTGTACTCCCCAACTGTAGAAAAAGATCTATTCATGATTGGCTCAAAAGCTAAGTAAAGAATGTACAAAGCTCAGAATTTGGTTTTTAAAGGGTTTGGATTTTTGGGAAAAATTTGGTTTTGGTGGGATAAAAGAAAAAAAAATTTGGTTGTTAATGTGGGAGCAAAATAAAATTTGGTTTTAAAATTTGGGAGCAAGTAAAAATTTTGGTTTTTGAATGGGAGAGAAAATATTTATTTATTTATTTATTTATTTATTTTAAAAGAAAATAAAATTTGGTTTTTGAATGGGAGCAAGCCCACTGTTGGTTTTGTGTTTGCTTTGGCTCAGCTGGTTTGAAAACGTTTGGTGAAACTGAGTCCAAAATCTCGGCCTAGAATTTGGGTACTCGGCCCACTAACGAGTTAACCTAGCGTGATCGGTTACAAGCTCAGCTGGGTTTAAAAACCCAGAATACAAAATACCAGTCCAAATTAAACAAGCTCACAAAAATTAAATACAAGCCCACAAATTAAACAAACAAGCCCACAAAAATTAATTACAAACCCAACAGAAAATAAAAAGCCCAAAAATTGGCTTTAATATTACAAGCCCACAATTAAAAATTGGAAGCCCACAATTCGGGTTCTCTGAATGGGTTTACCTTTTTAGCACAGCCCAGCTGCTCTGATATTGTTGCAAAAACCCAGTTGGGCTTTGGTTCTTTTCCTTGGTGGCGTCCCAGCAGAGGAAAAACTGGTTCAGAACAGCAGGTCCAACAACAAATGAAGTGAAGCAGATGCAGATGCAAATGCTATGCAGTGAAATGCAAAAATAGCTAATAAAACTACTAGAGAAACAAACCCGAGTCCCCGGCAGCGGCGCCAAAAACTTGGTAGGCATTTAAAGATGTGAAAATAAGACAATAAATGGATGCCTACAGTGATACCTGCAAGTGCACAGGGTCAGTTGTAGCTTGTGTGCAAGAACAGGGTCATTCCACATGGACTTGGGAGTGTGCAATGAAGTTACACTATGCTGATAATTGATGCAAAACTAAATGCAAGGTCACAAGGCTGCAGTGACAGTGAAACAGAGATGGTAAAACATCTAACCAAGGCTATGAGCCAAGGGCAGGGAAGGCAGTGCACTGATTTCAGTGCACAACAAGATGTCAAGTGCAAAAGCTAAATAAAACAGCAAGGAAAACTCAACTGAGCAATAAGAATAACAGAATTAGAGTTGCAAGTGACTGTAAAAACAAATTGTGGGCTAAGCTACGGCTTTGAATCCACCCTTGTGACCGAGCCAAATAATTTAGTTCTAGGTTGAATCCCTAATGGAACTAAGTGACAGTTAAGGCCAACTTAAGATCCTAAGCATACAAAAAGGGAATAACAAGATAATCAGCTTGCTCAACTGATGTGCTCCTAGTATTGACTGTCTTTTGACAGTACAATCAATCACAAGCACTAGTGAGCACTGATTTCTCCCATTGCTCAATCAATTCAGTGAACTAAGGCTTCTAACCTAACATTCCACTACCTAACAGTCCACTAAAGCTTCATCTGAGCCTCAGCTAGTGAGACTTAGCTCATGACTAACATGCTAACACAAACATACATCATACAAGATAATTGAAACATGAATTCAAATATTGAACATAAACAGAGCATTGAACTACAACCCTTGAGACACTGGCTATTCCAGTGCTCTTGGGTGACACACTGGCTAGTCCAGGCATAGCTCTACAACAACACCCACAAGTCCTATTTATACCCAATTTACATAATTAGGGTTTACAATTTTCCCCCAAATTCAAAACAGGGCAGTTAGGGTTTCTGATTTCTCACCTAATTAGATGGGACAATTGCTCCATCTCTTCGACCCACTCTTCTTCTGCTCTTCCTGCTCCTATCCATGCCTTCCAATTACGTCTATAGACTCACCTATTTCATCAATTTCTCACATAGGGTTTTAGGGAGAGGTGAGGTGAGAAATCGATGAAATAGATGGCTAGAGAAATAGGGTGATGATGGGTTTTAGTGGTTGGAGTGGTTGTGATGTTTCGGTGGAATTTGGTGGCTGGCAGAGACGAGGGTGTGGTGGCGATGGAGTTGGTGGATCTGTTGCAGAGGGATGGGGGAGAATATGGAGAAGAAGGTGGTCGATGGAAAATTGGGTAAGGTCTGTTTGGCTGACGGGTATAGGTGTTAGGTGCTCGGGTGTTGGGCGGTTGTAGCAAATTGGATGAACAGCGAGGATGAGCCGTGGGATGTGGAGATGATGGATCGATCTAACGACGAGATGGAAGGAAGCGAGGAGCGACCGTTGGATGCGGAAGTACAACGAAACTGACGGCTCAAGATGGAGTTAGGTGCTATAGTGTTTTTCAGGATCTTCAGATTTTGATGCACTATGATGAAGCGACCGTACGATGCTGAGATGATCCAATCCGACGGCTGAATATGAAGGCGGGTATGGATATTGGAAATGGGTTTGGGTGAGGGTTTTGGGCCTTGGGTATGCCAAGCCCATATCTTCTTTAAGAACAATTCTTCCTCTTCAAGCCCAGTTCTAGCCTTTTGGTCTTGTGCACAACATTCTTCGCGGCTTCCTTGCGTAATTCCTCCCGGCTTTTCACTACTTTTCTTCTCTTTTCCGCTCCGCAATTCATCTAACTTTATTTATTACCTAAAAATGCAAAATTAATTAATAAAAATATTTATTCTTGAAAACAATGAAAATACAGAATATGGGATAAAATGTAGAATTAATGCACAAAGGATGAGTTAAATGCCAAGAAAAATATATAGAAATATGCACTTTTTAGCACTCATCACTTAGCCATCAAGTATCTAGTTCGGTTCAAGAACCCGACCCGAAAATACGAAATAACTACCCCAAACGTTACCATAGGCCTTCACAAGTATGCATACCCATTTGCATACTTGTTAAGTATGTGTATCGGTATGCTTACCACAAATTCCAGCAGAAATTTTCGGAACTAAGTATGCGTACCCGTTTGCATACTTAGTTGTCTTCGGTATTGGATAAAAAGCTTGTTTTGGCCACAACTTCTTCGTTCGAACTCGGAGTGACCTCATTCTTTTTGCATTCTTTTTCTCTTTAAATTATTTTCAAGATGGTGATGAGAAATCCTTAATTTGAATGAGTTAATCTCCGTATTTGGCCCGTCTCTTGATTTTGAGCGTTTTGCTCCTTTTCGTCGCCCTTCTTCCACTTCTGTTGGATTTAGGCACTTGGATACTTGGAATACTTCTCTTCTTAGATATTTTCAACACTCTGTAGCTCCTTTTTGGATGATTCACCTAATTGAGACAAATAAGAGAAAACAAGAGTAATAACACAAATACATGCAAGAATAATAGCTAAAACAAGTATGGAATGAATACTAAAATCATATGAAATATGCACTTATCAGATATCAAAGCTTGCGAGTTCGACCGAGTAGTGCTCCAACACCTTGGTTTCTTCATATTCTTCCTTTTTTTCTCTAAAGTTATAGAGAAAGGAGACTTAGCATTTTCCTTCATGATTGATGGCTTAACAATCATACTAACATCATTTCCATCACCAGACATATTGCTTGGAGTTTCCATTATAAATATGAGATTGTGAGGAACACAACACACACTCTATAAGCAGTCTTGTGATAAAAAAAGTTTTTCAAGGAAGGAAAAAGGAATGTTGGGTTATGGATCCTATATACAGAGAAGGATTTACGTACGACCAATTCACAACCCTAAAGAAGGTAGAAATGCCGATTTTAACCCCTTTTTTTAATGAAAAAGTAAATTCTTTTCAATACCAATTTATGATATGAAAAGATCAACAAAATTCAAATAAAATAAATAAATAAAAGAAAACAAAAAAAAAAAAACCTTTCTTTTACTAAAGCCTGAACAATGCAAAACTATTGTCTCTTTGAAGTCAGGCACATAAGACAAAAAGAACTTTCAACACAATTAAGCTGTGTTGGGGTGAAAAATAATCTATCCACCATACACTTCTTGTACGAAATTCTTAACACCCTTTTTCACAGAATGTTTAGACCTTGTTATTTTCCGGAGAGGTCTAATTAGTTCTTTAGAAATTAACTTTTTCGGAGAAGAATTGAGTTTACTTACCTTATATAAATTAGACTTATGAAAAAGTTTGATCTTGTTTGCTAATCCATTTACTCTCCGTTGAAGTTTATTAGCATATCTTATTTTATGTTTGTACTTGTAACACATGGAGAGTTCATGACCCGTAAAAGTACAATAAGAACATGTCAATGTGGAGGACGGTTCAGACACCATAGCTGAGCATGCTGCTAAACAAAATGAGGCACCTGAAATATGTGATCACTGAAACTGAGTTTTCAAGATCTTCATCTGATGAATCAGTGTCAATGATATCAACTTCAGAGTTGCCAACACTTTTACTTTTATCAAGTAATTTAGTGTTATTTTATGCTTTAAAAGCAATATCCTTCCCAGATTTGGATGTATGCTCATAGTCAAAGATCTTTAACTTCCCAATAAGAGTATTTCTGGATAAAGTATCAAGGTTATTTCCTTCAACGATGGCATGCTTCTTAGAATCGTATCTAGATGGAAGCGATATGAGAATTTTCATCACAATGTCCTTTTCAGGAATAGTCTTACCTAACACAAAAGATGCATCAACATAACATTCGTTGCCTAGGAAAATTTTTCCTTCGAAGATGTCATACTAATTTGGTTGTGGCTTTAAGTGTAGTCGTGCTATCTTTAGCCATACTCTGCTCGTGATCAAGGATCTTTAATTTCCCAACGAGGCTGTTTCTGGAAAGTTGATAAGCACGAAAGTGCAACACATTTTTACCCATAAATACATTAGCCGGGACTCATTTTGTCACTAATAATCTTGTTTTAAGTTTTTTCAAGGAAATAAGCTCTTGTGGAAAATGTTGCTCGAAAAGTTGATTTTGGCACCCGGAAGACACGTGTTATTCGGACTCCCAATTTTGGATAAGGGGTACACTAGTCACTATCGGCACCCAAGCACTCTAGATAAGGGGCAACCTTCTTCTTCATTTGAATTTTCAGTTTTGGCGGGAAAAATGGTGGCAGAATTAGGGTTTGGATTTTGGAGCTGTTCGACTGAGACTCAATGGCTGAAATTTAATGGGTATCTTACTTGGGGTTAAACATGCTTGGTAAGGTCTTTTGAGTGGAAGGAATTTGGCTAGAAGTATCGATTTGAAGGCAAAACATAAAATGTATTTTTGGCGGGAATAACATGCTTCAAATATTCAGAAAATACGATATCAAACTGTGAGATTTTGGTCATGATTTTATGAGGAATTTTGTGTCTTTAAGACATGATTATATTCTTACCATAACCAGAAGACTTTGTACGTGTATCGTATTCAAAGAAACGGAATCAAATCTTCGTATTTGCGGTAGTTATCTAAAACAGGAAAGTGAAAAATACGCAGATTTTTTGGAACAATCTTGGAAAGATTCTGTGAGATTTTATCGTGGTTTTGGCTTGAGACTTACCTGTTTGACTGAATCAGGGATGGTAAGTCTTTCAGTTTCGAAAAAAGAAGAAGAAATCGTGTCAAGATACAAAACAGAGGTGAAGAGGATATTCACGGGATTGTGTTAGGTGGAAACGTGTACTGCACATGCCAGAGGTACTCGAGCAACAGTTTGGAGTATGAAGAAGTTATAAAAGGAGACTTTGTCGTCAAATTAACATCAGCAGATTCGTGAAAATAAAAATCAAAGAAATAAGAGGAAATAAACCGTGGAAAAAATAATGGAGAATATTTTGTTATTAACACGAGAGATTTGTTTCTACAAGGTATAAATAGGCTGCTGGGGTGTTGTAGAAGGGGATCGAGTGATTGGAGGCTACAGAGCTGAAGAGGAGAAGTTGCAGAAACTTCTCTGCTGCTGCAGAGAGGTAGAAGACGAAGAACACAGAAAACGCTACGGGTCTGTCGTTTTACCACTGTCACAGTTCTTGGCTTAGTTCTACGACAGTTTCCTAATATAGTTTCTGTAACAGTTGCTTTGCAAAGTAACGGTGAGTTTGTAATGCCTTTAAGCGTTGCAAACTCTCGGTTTATGTTATTTTTCTCCTTTTCTTCATTGTATACACCATTTAATCTATATAAAAAAATATTTTGAGAGTGTCTACATCACGAGTAGCTAAACCCCATACTGGGTCGACGGAAGAATCCGAATTTCATACATGGGTAAATTTATTTTATTCTTTTTATGACTTTTGCACTTATTTTAAATTGATTTATGATTCGAATTAATTAGTTATTATTTAATTTGATGGGTCATGCTTGCTTAAATTTTTTATGTCCCTTGCTTACAATTTATAACTAATATTTTAAGAATCTACTTTGGGAAAATAAGAGTCCATATATTTTATTTATTGAGCGATAATTGTTGAGAATAAATAATTGAGCCTTATGATATGAATTCAGTGGAATCCTAGTCCCAGTAAAACTCACCTTTGTTTATTATTTTAATTAAATCTTTAAAATCAATCTCTTCTAGTCCGAGTGAACGACAACTCTATTTACCACTATATAAAACTCGATCAAAAGGGTATCAAGGTTATTCCCTTCCATGATGACATGGTTCTTAGACTCGTATCTTGCTGGTAAAGATCGGAGAATTTTCATCACAATGTCCTTTTGGGAGATAGTCTTCCCTAATGCAAAACAAATATTAACAATACTAGACACCTTTTGATTAAATTCTTCAAACGAATCTTCATCATCTATATGAAGGTTTTCCCAATCAAAACATAGGTTTTGAAGCCTAGCTTCTTTCTCAGAGGAATTTCCTTCGAATACAGTTTCTACGATATCGCAGGCTTCTTTAGACTTAGTGCATGTAGTCACATAGTGCTGAAGATTTGGGGTAATGGCATGTATGATGGCATTTAGGCTATCAGAATTTTTCTTCGCAGCAAGGATCTCGTCAAGCATATACTCACCAATATCCTTTGGGAAAGTTATATCGCCTTCTGTAACAACCGGAGGATCATAGCCATTTACAACACGAACCCATGTTTGAAAATCACGATCTTGTATAAAAGCACGCATAGCAATTTTCCACCATGAGTAATTCGAGCCATCGAAGACTGGTGGTACGTTTATAGAGATAACACTTTTGTCCATAGAGTCAGATTGCTACAAATACAGACTTATAAGGTCTTAAACGTGTTCGCCTGCTTTGATACCAATTGAAAAACCGGGGAGCTAACAACCATACCTAATATTTCGTTTAGGAAATATATATGGACTAAATACAATATATTTCCAAGAGAATCAACTAGACAGTCAAAATCAATCAAGAAAAATACATCCAAGAGTTATATCTCAATTTCTCAAATCAATCTGCAATCAAACAGATAGAAATCTGTGAGACGGATTAATATGAGAAATAACTTGGATGGTACCAAAGACCAATATCCAAGTGTCAATCAATTTATATCAGAAACCAAAGGTTGGATTATCTAATTGATTGAACTACGCCCAACCTGTGATATTTCAATTATATAAAAATATAATGCGGAAAAGAAATAACATAGAAACCAGAAATTTTGTTAACGAGTAAGCCGCAAATGCAGAAAATCCCCGGGACCTAGTCCAGATTTGAACACCACACTGTATTAAGCCGCTACAGACTCTAGCCTACTACCAATTAACTTCAGACTGGAATATAGTTGAGCCTAACCAATCTCACACTGATTAAGGTACAGACGCGTTTCTTACGCCTCTTGAACCACGCCGGATTCTGCGCACTTGATTCCCTTAGATGATCTCACCCACAACTAAGAGTTGCTACGACCCAAAGTCGAAGACTTGATAAACAAATCTGTCTCATACAGAAAAGTCTATTGAATAGATAAATCTATCTCCCACAGAAATACCTACGAGTTTTTGTTCTGTCTTTTGATAAATCAAGGTTGTTAGAGCATTGCTTGGTCGAACTCGCATACGCTGCTATCTCAAGCATGTTTTTCAATGTTAGTGATCAAAACTATAAGTCTTGATTTCTAGCCTATTTATAGATGTCTTGGGCTATGACATAGATAGTGTAGTTGAGCTTAGATCTCTCGGCGTTCATCATTTGAAGACGAAGAGATACTAAGGGGAGCTTTTGGAACTTCATCAACAAAAGGTATGTGGAGACTTAAACTCATCTATCACTTGGAAAGTCTATTTCTACTCTATCTCCTATATTGAGACATAAGTCGTGCGACGATATAGTTTTCTATTATACACATTTGAGAATTCGAGCTGAGTTTATCTCGCTTATATATTGCTCAAAATATTTGTTGGAAAGCTTTCGATTTAGCCATGTTCATCTTACATTCGTGACGAAAGTCCGAATAAGATCATATGAATATTGTCGAGTTACATCTAACATGGTTTGTGTGATACAATCATTTGGTGTTGCCTTGGAATGTTTCATTATGATAATTTCAATAACTTGAAAATCGCTTTGACAAAAAATAGTTTGTGAACAACAACAATATAACGTCCTCTAAGAAAGTTTCAATGATTAAAATTAAGAGTTGATGATATAACCATCTTTGGATATAAGTATATATAGTGTGTTCGCACATTAGTGTATAAATCCATAAACCAGGAGCCAAGTGTATGCATATGTGTGTATACAAAATTGGTGAAGGAGACAACATAAGTATGCGTACCCGTACGCATACTGGTAGAAGTTTTTGAACCAAAAATATCTGCTGTGTTTAGAATTACAAACTCCTAAACTAGTCACCTTAAGTATGCATACCCGTACACATACTAGAGGGAGTTTTCGAACCGAAAATATCTGCTGAGTTTGGGAACTACAAACTCCTAAACTAGTCACCTTAAGTATGCATACCCATACGCATACTGGAGGGAGTTTTCGAACCAAAAATATATGTTCAGTTTGGGAATTACAAACTCCTAAACTAGTCACCTTAAGTATGCGTACCCGTATGCATACTGGCGGAAGTTTTCAAACCAAAAATTTCTGCTGAGTTTGGAAACTTAACAAACTCAAATCAGGTTTCTTAAGTATGCATACCCATACGCATACTTAAGCTGGTTATTTTATCAAATCGGTCTGTTCATTAACTTAAACATTTAAATCTTAAGGAATGAAATCTTTGAAAATCGTGGATATACTGTTCATGATTGATTCAAATGAATCAAACCGATTTGGTTTCAATTGTGTATTCTATACAATTGAACAACTCTTTAATTAGTTTCATTTGAAGTCATTTGAACTAGTTATGGTTAAGATGAATAAGGTTAATATAAGAGTAAACATTTGCCTAACTTCGGTTGACCATTGTTGAGCCAACATGAGTGTACACGTTCGGGTACGGTTACATAGACCTAAATGAGGGTACATTTTATTTACGTGTAATAAGCTAAGTTCGATCTAACGGATGAAAGATATTAGCCTGGTTGAATCAGGTTTTTCATCTAACGGTGATTATTGAATGCTTTGTTACCATGGTAACATGGATTTCAAACCATGATTTGAAAACTATATAAAGGAGAACTCTAACAACTGGGAAACCTAATCCCCATACCTTCTGTGTGATACTAGTTGTATTTCTAGAGTCGATTCTTCTTTAACCTTAGGTTTCTTCTCGAGACCCTGTAGGTTAATGCCTTGAAGACTTCATTGGTGTTGTGAAGCCAGATGGATACTACTTCTCTTGTAGTTGTGTGATATGATCTCGTTGTTTCTACCGTATGAGTACAATTGTAAAATTTTCTTGAGATTTATATCTCCGATAGCCAATATAAAAAAGTAGTCACAAACATCTTCATCTCATCGTTTGTGATTCCACAATATCTTGTTTCGCTAGTCGATTAAGATTATTGTGAGGTGATTGATAATACTAGGCTGTTCTTAGGGAATATATGTTCGGTTTATCAATTGGTTGTTGTTCACATTGATTTATCAAAAGACGGAACAAAAGCTCTTGGGTATTTCTGTTGGAGACAGATTTATTCAATTCTATAGACTTTTCTGTGTGAAATAGATTTGTTTATCAAGTCTTCGACTTTGGGTCGTAGCAACTCTTGGTTGTGGGTGAGATCAGCTAAGGGAATCAAGTGCGTAGTATCCTGCTGGGATCGGAGACGTAAGGAGCGCAACTGTTCCTTGAAAAAGTGTGAGATTGATTAGGGTTCAATTACAGTCCAGTCTAGTCCGAAGTTAATTGGTAGTAGGATAGTGTCTGTAGCGGCTATATACAGTATGGTGTTCTAACTGGACTAGGTCCCGGGGTTTTTCTGCATTTGCGATTTCCTTGTTAACAAACTTCTGGTGTCTGTGTTATTTATTTTCCTCATTATATTTTTTTTATATAATTGAAATATCACATGTTGTGCGTTAATATCAATCAATTAGAATATCCAACCTTTGGTTGTTGATTTACATTGATTGACACTTGAACATTGGTCTTTGTTACCATTCAATTAACTCCTCTTATATTCAACCGGGCTCGCAGATTTCTATTTTCTGATTGCGGATTGAATTAAGAGTTAGAGATATTACACTCTTTGATATACTTTATTCTAGATTGAGTCTGACAGACTGTCTAGTTGGATCTCTAGAAAGTATATTGGAGTAAGTCCTCTCAGATTTCCAAACGAATTGTTGGGTGTGGTTGTTAGACCCCCGCATTTTCAATTTTTATTAGAGTAGGCAAACAAATTAAATACCTTATAAGTCTGTGTTTGTAGCGATCTGATGATGGAAAATATCGTATCTAAAAACGCTTCACCAGAAAAGGATAAACTCAACATCAAGCATGTTCTTGCAACCATTGATAAGGTTGAGAATCCTGACTTAAAAAACCTCATCAATTTTCTTTGTCTCAAGAAACATCACTTGATAAGAATAATTTAGGGTCTTGATTGCGAAAGTCGAATAAAAAAATCCGAGGTTCAAGAATGCTCTGAAGAGGTAGATAATCTCCAAAAGAAGTTAGATGAGCAAATCCAGATCAACTCTGATCTTGTTGCAGAAATTGCAAAACTTAAGGATTTGAAATCGGTAACATCATCTTCAATGGGTTCGATTAACTCCTCTAATTCTTTGTTGAATAATTGCCGTAAGTCAGACGATAAACGAGGCCTAATCTTTGTGAAACCTGTTCGTGCTTAGAATTCTTCGAACAAGATTAATGATGTTGGTATTTGTTTGTTTTGTGGTTCTCGTAATCACTTTCAACACTCCCGTTTATCTTTTAAGAAAAGATTAACAGTTGCGAGTGATCTTCATAAGAAAGCTTTACAAATTGTGTCTTCCCTTAAAAGAAAATCTATACGAAAGCCTAACTTGGTTGATAGTACTATCATGGGAGCTTTTTCTCTAAAGTCAACATCACTCTTTCAATGGTTCCTTGATAGCGGAAGTAGCAGGTACATGATTGGAGACCTCTCGTGGTTTATCAACATAAACGAATTTGATGGTGGACCAGTAACATTTGGAGATGGAAGCTGCTGCTACATAAGTAAGAAGGGGACGATCAAGTTACCCGATGTTCCTTAAATACATGATGTCGTATTCTTTAAAGGTATGACTGCTAATCTCTTTTCTATTAGCCAAATCTGCGACAAAGGACATAAGGTTGTCTTCAATGCTAATGGATGTGACATTGTCGATAATTCTGGAAAAGTGATTTTTCAAGGATCACGTGGAAAAAATAAATGCTATCTTCTTGATACTCAGTTTAATAATTGTTGCAATTTTACTAAGGTGGAATATACACATCTTTAGCATGAGGGTTTTGGTCACATCAATTATCGTCTCCTAACTAAGATCATTAACAAAGAACTTGTTAGAGGCGTTCCCAAAATCAATGCCAAGGTTGAAGGTGTATGTGATGCCCGTCAAAAGGGTAAACAAACGAAAGTTCCACACAAATCATCTCGAGATATTCTCACCAAAGCTCCACTTAATTTAATTCATATGGATCTCTTCGGCCCAATTCAACAGTCTACTGTGGATAGGAAGAAATATGCTTTGGTTATGGTAGATGATTACACCAGATTCACTTGGGTGGATTTTCTTTCTCACAAGAATGAAACTCTAAGTTAATTCAAAATTATTGTGAATAGAATCCAGAATGAACAAGGTCGCAACTAAAGAAAACTAGAAGCGATCATGGCACTGATTTCAAGGACACCAAAGTATTTGAATATTGTGATTCTATGGGAATTATTCAACAATACTCACCACCTGTTACTCCACAAGCAAATGGAGTTGCAAAAAGGAAGAATAGAAACATTCAGGAAATTGCAAGGGTAATGCTCCATAACAAAAAATTACCGTTAAGGTTTTGGAGTGAGGCGGTCTTTACGGCTTTCTAATTGATCAATCGTGTTTATCTACGATCAAATACCTTAAACACTCCCTATGAGTTGTGGTACGGTAAGAAACCCAACTTACACTATCTTAGAGTGTTCGGCAGTAAGTGCTATATTCTAAAGGACCATGAACAAAAGGGGAAGTTTGATTCGAAAAGCGATGAAGGTATTTTTCTTGGCTATGCATCTGAGAATCGTGGTTTTCGAGTTTTTAATCTTAGAACCCAAGTCATGATGGAATCTGCAAATGTTATTATTGATGATTTAAGTAATTTTCATCATGATGACTCTCTTGCTGAATTGCCTCCTATCGAGACAATTGAGAAAGTCAAAGAAACGTCAGAATCAGTAGAAGTTGTTCCAACGGTTGCTGATCCGGAAGTTTCTAGTGATGAGGAGAAAAGATCTAGTCAAGCTATTTATGTTGAACAAGAACGTGTCCCTCCACGACATCTTTGGGTTCAAAGGAATCATGATACCAAAAATATCATTGGGGGAAGGGAATCTACTGCTAAAACGAGAGGTCAACTTCAAATATTTGCAATTTTGGTTGTTATCCATCGCAAGTAGAACCTAGAAATATTGATGAAGCTCTTAGAGATTCCCATTGGGTGAATGCTATGCATGAAGAGTTAAATCAATTTCAAAAACAAGACGTATGGGAACTCGTACCTTTTCCACCCAACATCAATATTGTTGGAACCAAATGGATATTCAAGAACAAGTCTGATGAGTTTGGCACCATTGTCAGAAACAAAGCTAGACTTGTCGCTCAAGGATATTCACAGATTGAAGGAATCGACTTTGACGAAACCTTTGCTCTTGTGGCATGCCTCGAGTCCATTCGGCTGTTATTAGCTCATGCTTGTTTTCTGAAGGTTAAGTTGTTCCAAATGGACATAAAACCCGCCTTCCTATTTGGGATTTAAAGGAAGAAGTCTATGTCGTTCAACCTAAGGGATTCGAAAATCCTATTTTCCTGATCATGTCCTTAAACTCAATAAGGCATCGTATGGATTAAAAAAAGCACCTCGAGCCTGGTTCAAAAAACTAACTACTTCTCTTCTTAGGAAAGGTTTTCGAGAGGCGGAGCTGATAAAACTTTGTTTAACAAGTGGAGTGGGAATGATGTTGTGATTGCTCAAGTTTATGTAGATGATATCATCTACGGATCAACATCTGAGAAACTTGCAAAAGTTTTTCAAGTCTCTCTTGGTAAGGAGTTTGAACTGAGTAATGTTGGTGAATTAAAATTCTTTTTGGGTTTACAAATTCAACAACACAAGGATGGAATTTACTTATCTCAAGAAATATATTCCAAAGATCTTGTTTCAAGATCGTCCTTGATAAGTCAACTCCAAAAATGACTCCTATGCCAACCACGGGTAAACTTCATCGAGATGAGAAAGGTGTAAATGTGGATCAAAAACTCTATCGGTCTATCATTGGAAGTCTTATATATCTCACAGCCACAAGGCCTGATATTGGATTTAGTGTTGGTTGCTGTGCTAGGTTCCAGGCAAATCCGAAAGAGTCTCATCTTGCAGCTGCAAAGAGGATCATACGCTACATTAATCACACTGTCGGGTATGGTCTTTCTTACACTTTTGATACTAACACTGATCTTACTACCTATTCAGATGCTGATTGGGCAGGATGCGTGGAAGACAGAAAAAGTACATCAGGGGGTTTCTACTATGTAGGGTTGAATCTTGTTGCTTGGCATAACAAGAAACAAAATTCACAATCTCTCTCAACATGTGAACCAAAATATATTGCTGTAGGTTCATGTTGTACTCAGCTTTTATGGATGAAAAAAATGCTTGATGACTATGAAATTGACTCAGGAATAATGAAGATCTTTTGTGATAACTCCAGTGGGATTTGCATAACTGAGAATCTTGTTGAGCACTCAAGAACCAAGCACATTGACATAAGGTACCATTTTATTCGAGATCTTCATGAAAATGGTATCATAAATATGGAATTTGTGCCTTCTGAACAACAATTGGCTGATATTCTCACCAAACCATTAGACATTGCCACTTTTCAAAACTTGCGGTAGTCTATTGGTGTTGTCTTGGTTCATTAGTCCTTCATAACTCTTGCCATCGACAGAATCTCGATCTTTCGGGCAATTGAGTTTGGATTTCCTTGAGTAGTGGTTCAGTTTTTACATTTGTTTCTAGATAGATGCGTTTCTGTTTGTATCAGTGTGTGTGTTTAAATCCTTCTTTTCTTGTAAAAGTAAGGTCACCTTTGTTGTTCCTTTGGGCATGACATTTTATGGAGGAGAGTTCTTTTGGACTTGTGCTTAAGTTCGATATCTTTGTGGGGAGTACGATTATGGAATATTTTAGGGGTTATCTTGTATCTTTATAAACTCCTAGATGAATGCATTTAGCTTCGGATATATGATTGCATCTAAATTTTTTGGTATGTTAATACACCTTTGGTCATGAAGTATCTCCGTGGAAATTTCATTAGGATCCCACTAATTTTCGTACCTTTTCCAATTTTATTGACAAAAAGTGGGAGAATTAATGTGTAGTTCATACTACAAATACATATAGTTTACGGATCATTATGTAAGGGGGAGTGGTTTTCATGTTGAGATAAAGTATTGACTAAGGGGGAGTGATACATATCACCATAATATTGTTGACTGATAAGCACGCAAGTGCTACATTTTATACCCATATTTATATTAATTATGACTCGATATTTTGGCTAACAATAATATTTTAGTGCTTTTACAGAACATACAAGAAATTCTGATTATCAAAGCATAAATGGCTAAAGTTGGAGCTCTATTGGCTATTGCCACAATAATCTGGAATGTGACTCATGGCACCCAAATGGACATGAATTAATTAAATGTGGTCAAAGTACTAATTCTCAATGTCAGCACCACCATGTGGATTCCACGGCACAATATGGGAAGCAAGGAAGTGCCTTGGCTTATTTGAAGCACATGAACTCCATTAGGACTGCTGGCATCATTTATTTAAGTCTCTTTTAGTTTGGAAATGAAACGAGATGGAGTCAGGCGCTAGGCAGTGGTGATCGTTTGAGTGTTCGCAAGGCTTCTCGGTATGAACTGATTTGGGGCTTGTATGCGAACTGAGATTGGTTGTCGTCGATGACTGAACAGCTGCTGCTGGTTGTTGGCAGAGAGAAAACGTACCTGGTTTGCTTTGAAGCTCAGTGAGAAGACTAAGTGGTGATGTGGAGTTTGGAAGCATCAGTTTTGGAAGTGTGTTTGTTGTATGAGAAGTTGAGACGTGGATGAAGTATGAAAACGAACTCAAATGGAGTTGGTTGCAGCTGATAGAAAGCCATCTTTGGCTAAACTTTTGTAACTAGGATTTATGATAGAAACCACTTTGGATATTAGGCTAATTTTAATTGAATCCAACTATAAAGCGATAGACCATTATGATTTGAATGTGATTAATTCTTGAATAATTGTTTATTGATTTAGTGATAATATGAGTTGTCGCTTCACCGGTTTCTTATAATCTTTGTGCGTAATTGTTAGGTTCAAAATAATATTTATCTCATTATTTGATATTCCATGCTTGGGTTAATTTCTTTGATGGTTTATGCTTAGAATATCTAGATAATGTTTGTGAATCGATATTTTAGTTTCGTATAATATTCTCGCTAACGCAATTTGATGGTGCATGCTTTGGTTTAGCCTTTTGATATGACATGTTTAGGGTGTCCCGGTGATATTTGCGACTCTAATAAATATAATAGGTGATGTTGATAGAACGAACAATAACAAATATTCATGAATTATGTTTCATTTGAGTAATTTAATAGAAATAATGGTGGATACTGTAAACCCTGGTGACCATCTTACTCGTTGGATTCATTTTATTGTTTTAGTTTACTTTTATTATTTCATTTTTAAGTTCTAAAAATCCAAAAACATCATTGTCGGTTAATTTATTAGAGATATTGGTTACAGTATTTCCACCGCTCCTCGTGGAAACGACCCGTACTTGTCTCTGTCTATATTGTAGATACCGTGCGATTGCGGTTATTACATATAGGTATCTCCGGATCCGACCATTGACAAAGTTGTGATACAATTGAACTTTGATGCTGTGTAATAATCCTATGACACTGTATAACAATGATTGAGAGCATTTTTTTCTCATTGTTAAAGCTACGGATCCTCAACAATGATGATGCTAAACTTACAACTTTTGGAATCATTGGAGTACTTGGAAGTGACGAAGATTTCGAGTCGTGTTGAAGATTCCAAGGAGATCAAGCATGTGGATGAGAAGCTACAATTTTTATTTATTTTGTAATCCATATGTATTGATAGTTTTGTCAGTAAAATTGACAAAGGGGGAGATTGTTAGAGCATTGCTCGGTCGAACTCGCATGCGTTGTTATCTCAAGCGTGTTTATCAATGTTAGTGATCAAAACTATAAGTCTTGATTTATAGCCTATTTATAGATGTCTCGGACTAGGACATAGATAGTGTAGTTGAGCTTAGATCTCTCGGCGTTCATCATTTGAATACGAAGAACTACTAAGAGGAGCTTGTGGAACTTCATCAACAGAAGGTATGTGGAGACTTAAACTCATCTATCACTTGGAAAGTATATTTCTACTCTATCTCCTATATTGAGACATAAGTCGTGTTACGATATAGTTTTTTATTATACACATTTGAGATTTCGAGCTGAGTTTATCTCGCTTATATATTTCTCGAAATATGTGTTAGCAAGCTTTCGCTTTAGCCATGTACATCTTACATTAGTGACGAAAGTCCGAATAAGATCATATGAAAATTGCCGAGTTACATCTAACATGGTTTGTGTGATACAATCATTTGGTGTTGCCTTGGAATGTTTCATTATGATAATTTCAATAACTTGAAAATCGCTTTGACGAAAAATAGTTTGTGAAAAACAACTATATAACGTCCTTTAAGAAAATTTCAATGATTGAAATTAAGTGTTGATGATATAATCATCTTTGGATATAAGCATATATAGTGTGTTCGCACATTAGTGTATAAGTCCATAAACCGGGAGCCAAGTGTATGCATATGTGAGTATACGAAATTGGTGAAGGAGACAACATAAGTATGCATACCCGTACGCATACTGGTAGAAGTTTTCGGACCGAAAATATCTGTTGTGTTTAGGAATTACAAACTCTTAAACTAGTCACCTTAAGTATGCATACCCGTACGCATACTGGATGGAGTTTTCGAACCGAAAATATCTGCTGAGTTTGGGAATTAAAAACTCCTAAACCAGTCACCTTAAGTATGCGTAGCCGTACACATACTGGCGGAAGTTTTCAAACCGAAAATTTCTGCTGAGTTTGGTAACTTAACAAACTCAAATCCGGTTGCTTAAGTACGCATACTTAAGCTGGTTATTTTATCAAATCGGTATATTCATGAACTTAAACATTTAAATCTTAAGGAATGCAATCTTTGCAAACGTGTCTATAATGTTCATGATTGATTCAAGTGAATCAAACCGATTTGGTTTCAATTGTGTCTTCTATACAATTGAACAACTCTTTAACTAGTTTCATTTGAAGTCATTTGAACTAGTTATGGTTAAGATGAATGAGGTTAATATGAGAGTAAACATATGGCTAACTTCGGTTGACCATTGTTGAGCCAACATGAGTGTACACGTTTGGATATGGTTACATAAACCTAAATGAGGGTACATTTTCGATCTAACGGATGAAAGATATTAGCTTGGTTGAATCAGGTGTTTCATCTAACGGTGATTATTGAATGCTTTGTTACCAACTATATAAAGGAGAACTCTAATAACTGGAAAACCTAATCCCCACACCTCTTGTGTGATACTAGTTGTATTGCTAGAGTCGATTCTCCTTCAACCTTAGGTTTCTTCTCGAGACCCTGTAGGTTAACGACTTGAAGACTTCATTGGGATTGTGAAGCCAGACCGATAATACTTCTCTTGTAGTTGTGTGATCTGATCTTGCCGTTTCTATCGTACGATTACAATTGTAAAATTTGATTGAGATTTATATCTCCGATAGTCAAGATAAAAAAGTAGTCACAAACATCTTCATCTCATCATTTGTGATTCCACAATATCTTGTTTCGCTAGTCGATTAAGATTATTGTGAGGTGATTGATAATACTAGTCTGTTCTTAGGGAATATAAGTCCGGTTTATCAATTGGTTCCTGTTCACCTTGATTTATCAAAAGACGGAACAAAAACTCTTGGGTATTTCTGTCGGAGACAGATTTATTCAATCCTATAGACTTTTCTGTGTAAGACAGATTTGTTTATCAAGTCTTCGACTTTGGGTCGTAGCAACTCTTGGTTGTGGGTGAGATCATCTAAGGGAATCAAGTGCGTAGTATCCTGCTGGGATCAGAGACATAAGGAGCGCAACTGTACATTGAATCAGTGTGAGATTGATTAGGGTTCAACTATAGTCCAGTCCAGTACGAAGTTAATTGGTAGTAGGCTAGCGTCTGTAGCGGCTTAATATACAGTGTGGTGTTCAAACTGGACTAGGTCCCGGGGCTTTTCTGCATTTGCGGTTTCCTCGTTAACAAAATTCTGGTGTCTGTGTTATTTCTTTTCCGCATTATATTTTTTTATATAATTGAAATATCACAGGTTGTGCGTTAATATCAATCAATTAAAATATCCAACCTTTGGTTGTTGATTTACATTGATTGACACTTGAACATTGGTCTTTGGTACCATAACTCCTCTTATATTCAATCGGGGTCGCAGATTTCTATTTGCTGATTGCGGATTGAATTAAGAGTTAGAGATATTACACTCTTTGATATACTTTATTCTAGATTGAGTCTGACTGTCTAGCTGATTTTCTAGAAAGTATATTGGAGTAAGTCCTCTCAGATTTCCAAACGAATTGTTGGGTGTGGTTGTTAGACCCCCGCATTTTCAAAGGTGAACAAGAACCAATTGATACACCAATCACCAATTGATTCCCGAAGAACAACCTAGTAATATCAATCACCTCACAATAAGCTTAATCGTATGGGAGCGAAACAAGATATTGTGGAATCACAAACGATGAGACAAAGATGTTTGTGACCACTTTTATCTTACCTATCGGAGATTAAATCTCGAGCAAATCTTAGAGAAGATAGTACCCAACACGATAGATCAAATTAAGATCAGAATACGCAACTACAAATAAAATAGTTGGGTCTGGCTTCGGAATCCCAATGAAGTCTTCAAGTCGTTAACCTATAATGGTTTTAGGAAAAACCTAAATTAAAGGAGAATCGACTATAGTCGCAACTAGTATCACATAGGAGGTTGTCATGTACCTAAGTACAATGACAAGGTTGGGTGGATAGATTGAGGATAAACCTTTCTTGATTCGTGAGAATCAAGCCTCTGAGTTCAAAAGAACACAACCTGTAGAAGAACAAAGTTCTAATTTGGATTAATAACTTGCTTAAGGGTTTCATTACACAGACTTGAGAATATATAACTCACTCACTCTCTCAATATCTGACGACCACTGACAATCCAGATGGGCTAATCTAAACCACCCATTAACTAAATAAATACTACTAAATACCTACACAGATATGATATGGGCACTCCCCTGCAAATACCAGGTACATGACATTCCCTTCCCCTTCAAAACATCCTTGTCCTCAAAGATGAGAGCGAAAATTGGAGAGTCACGCATCATAAAACCAGAACGGCAGTCCTCCAATGCCACTGAAAATCCATGTGAGGCCCATAGACACCTGCATAACAAGCCCAACCGTCCTCCTCCTTGCAGACTACCTGCTAACTGATGCAGAGAACTCTTCATAAGGTTCCAGATAGTGATGACGTCTCCATAGTATATTCTCACTGGCACGCCAATAAAAACCAGTCGCTATCATGCCACTAAGTACCCATACACAGATGCTAGCAGAAATACCCTTTGCGAACAGCGACGGTGAGAACCACTAGCCATATCATCCTACGAGGACTCTTTGAACCTGCAGTCCTACTGCCCCAACCTTCCTTACATTTTGCAGTAACTTGAAAACTGGAATTTCTGGGACTTCCGCAAATCCCTGCACGTGTTTCCTTAATAAAGCGAGTTCTCTTAACCTGATCAGAAAAATGAGCTTCAATATTCATATATAAGATGAACTCGTACTAGCGTCATAAGGATCCAGCTATTATCCCTTGTTAATTGGTACCACAAACCCCACACATGACTTGAAAAAAAAAACTTTTCCTCTATCAAACACAAATGAACTAGAAAACTCTAGAAATTTAGCAATGCCAATAATTATCCTTGTGATACCCTTGCATACTTAAAAATCAATCTTGACTTCACATGTGGGTACCATAGGAAGAGTGGAAGCAGAAAGCATCTTGAGAAATGATCTTGGTGCACCCCCATCAAAATTTCTAAACTGACTAAAAATTCCCACCAGTACATAGTTACGCTTTGAATTTTCAGTCTTGATTCTTGAACGCGTATGTAATGGTATAATATAGAGTATCCACTCCTATATAATCCCACTTGAGCCGATAAAATAAATCCAACAATCGATGGTAATAAGAATTAAAAGGCGGAGTATCCTTAAAAGTCTTGAGACTAAACCAACAATAATCCGAGGTTACATTCATAAACTGTTTGCGAGTATTGTGACACACCTTCCATATGCCTGTGGAGTAGAACTTGAACTTCCACTTCAAATAGTTCCCTGAAAGCAAATAAACCTTCAGAGCTTGACTAGTGTTATAGGATTTTTGTGAAGTAATATGCAAAACAAGTTGAAGCTGCAAGAGAATATCAGCATTACAACTCCGTCTCCATACTACACTCCCAACCAATTTATCAAGGAAGAGAATTTCAAACTGCTCAAGCCTTCCCACCAACACACAATTGAGCCTGGCGACACAATCTGCAGCAATCTGATTACGAATCCCCACTTCAAAGAACATATCCCTCCACCAACCAGCTGAAAACAACTTAAATTTCCACCTTAAGTACTCAATCCTCAACAACACAGTTAGGATTTGAATCACAAAGAGCAAGCCCTGACTTCTCAACCTTCTTACAAAATTTCTGGCACATATATAACCTTCCTTTGCGTGATATCCCAAAACCCACCTATAACTGTAGCAGAGAATGAAATATTGACGGAAACCAAATCTGTTTAAAACAAACATCTGGTTGCGACAAGAAGTAGGTGGCTGAGAAAATTCAGCAGTTGGTAAACATACAAGGTCTGGATTTAAGGCCGCAATTAAACTCTTCTCTTGAACTCCTGTAGGTGTCAAAAATAAGCAGTAAAATTTTCAATATGAGCTCGATTCCTGAGAGATAAAAATGACCTTGTGCAACTTCCAGTACAAGAATTCGTAGTTCAGCTTTATGTTCATTGACACCACCACTAGCCTGATTGCCTTCACATTTGTTACCATCCCTAAGAAACACCAAACTTTGGTTCCTTATGAGAGTCTCTTCCAGTTGCTGATAATAACAGTTTGTATCCCAGCACACAAATGAAAAACAACCCACATCAATCCAGTTGACATCTCTCACACTCCAAGAACTCGTACAAAAAATTATGTATTCCCACCTCAGAAAGACACCCATTATCGACATTTTTAGAATATGAAGGACAATGAGCAGTAGGAGATATTTTTCTCTCGTTGCTCCCCTCTTCACATATAAGCCACTCTTAACTTGTAACAACAATGCATTCCGTGTAATTAATCGGTACCCTTGTTTTGAAACAAGCTTATAAACAATTTCTGTTTTGTAATTATCAATTATAAGTGATCCAACAAGAACCAGCTCACAAGAAGTATTTGTAACAACACCCAATTGATAAGTGCCAACAAAAGAAGGAATATCGAATATTTTGCCACAATCATATATCCAACTAGCAGAATCTCTTCCATTGCCAAATTTACAAGCTACACTCTCAGGTATATTCACAAACAATTCTTGTGCCTCCCCATGTTTAATCATCCATGCCAAAACAAGTGTAAAAATGCTATTTCTATCTGGCATTTTAACAAACAACTGCCTCTCATAATAAACTTCAGCATTGTTAACACATAAAACATGAATCGATTGCATAGATAAAAAATCTGATTTACACCCAAATTGATCAATCAATCGAAGCAAGTTACCATTAAAAATTGAGGAGAGAACAACAGACTTACCCCGATCGAATAACAAGCGATAATTATCAAGTTGGAAGTGAAAACAAGCCCTACCTATCAATTTGCTGTAGAGAAAGAGTAACTCGGTCAAGCGAACATTTTTATGTGGCTTGGAAAAAGTTTGGACCCAATTTCTCACAAGTTGTTCATTTACGTCATTGTTTGTGAACTGATATACTTCCCAGATGTTGAATTCATTTGACCGGATGACTTTAATAACATCAGTTTTCTCCACCTTCTCATACGGAGAATACTCATCAACAGACAGGTCATTCTCCTCATGAAAGAAAAATGATGGAATTAACCCTCAATTGAGAGAATTATCTTCTTCGTCGACAGCGGAAGGAATTGAGTTACTCACTTCTTTAAAGAAAAAAGATGGAATAACACTTCTGAAAATTCATCAACAGCTGTAGAAGCTACTTTCACTCTGCAAGGAGATGGATGAGATGGAGCAGTACACTTGAGAAACAGGATCAATCTCAATCTCTTTGTTGCCTTGTCCATATTTTTTAACCACCTCCGAAGGCAATAGTTTTGAGATGGAGAGTTAATTCTTTCCAACCAAAACTTATACCACTTCATGCATACTTCTACATCCTCTGTTGCTAACCTTTCTAGTTTCCTTATCGGTACCAATTTTCCATTCATTTGTACCCATTTTTTCCTTCTGTAAATCCATTTCTTCAACCAGGATTAGGGTATGGATGGAAACGGCTCTAGATACCAATTGTCATGTAACTAAGTACAATGACAAGGTTGGGTAGATAGATTGAAAATAAACCTCTCTTGATTCGTGAGAATCAAGCCTCCGAGTTCAAAAGAACACAGCCTGTAAAAAAACAAAGTTCTAATTTGGATTAATAATTTGCTTAAGGGTTTCATTACACAGAGTGAAGAATATGTAACTCACTCACTCTCTCAATATCTGACGACCACTAACGATCCAGGTGGCCTAATCTAAACCACCCATTACAACTAAATAAATACTACTAAATACCTATACAGATATGGTATGTGCACTCCCCTCCAAATACCGGGTACATGACAGAGGTGTGGGGATTAAGTTTCTCCCTTATATAGTCTTCAAATCAGGGTTTGCAATCAATGTTATCTTGGTAACAAAGCATCATGAACACACCGATTTTAGAACTTAACCCACTCAAGTATGCAAACGGGTTCGCATACCTAAGTGGCCGGACATGGTTTGGGTTCGCCAGTATGTGAACGGGTAAGAATACCTCCAAACTCAGTTGAATTACAGACTTGAAATTTACGCCGGTACGCATACGGGTTACAAAGTTCCTGGACTTTCAACTAACCAACCAGTACGCATACGGATATGCATACTATGGTTCTCAGACTTTGAATAACTTGCAGTTAGCATACAAGTACGCATACTGTGCTATATTCTATCAGTGGTTAATTGTTCTAAACTCCATCTTAATCATTGAAACATTCTTGAAAGACGGGAATAGATGTCTCACACAAACTATTAGCTTCAAAGAAATTTTCAATAGATCAATACGAAACATTCCGAGTCTACATCAAATGACTGTCTCACACAAATAATATAAGATGTTACCAGGCGTTTTTCACATGACATCTTTTGACTTTCGTCAAGAATAAAGATGAACTTGGTTAAAGAGAAAGCTTACTAAGACATATTTCGAGAAATATGTAATCGAGTTAACTCAGCTCGAAATATCAAATGTGTATACTGTAAAGTCTATATAGCTATACGACTTTTGTCTCAATAGGAGATAGAATAGAAATAGACTTCTGAGTGATAGATGAGTTCAAGTCTCCACATATGTTGATGAAGTTCCACAAGATCCCCTTAGTAGTTCTTCGTCTTCAATAGATGAATTCCGTGAAGACTAATGCTCAACTACACATTCTATCCTAGTCCGAGACATAGCTATAAGTAGACTAGAAATCAAGAATTATAGGGTTGCAACTAAACTTGACAACAAGCTTGAGATAGCAATGATTGCGAGTTCGACCGAGCAGTTCTCTAACATAATTAGTTATGCGACAATCTTTCAAATATAGAATAGTGAATAACTTTGAGAAATAGGTGGTTCAGTCTTCAGTTACCTTTTGTTGATGAAGTTCTCTAAAATCTTCGGTTGATCTTCGACTTCAAACGGTAGAACGCAAATGATAACTGGTTCGTTTCTCAACTACCTCTTTCCTAGACCGAGACTTAACTAATTGTAGACTAGAAATCAAGATATAATTTTGGCAACTAAATTTGACAACAAGCTTGATATAGCAACACTTGTGAGTTTGACCAAGCAATGCTCTAATAATCTCCCCATTTGTCAATTTTAGTGACAAAACTATTAATACATATGGATGAAAAAAATAAATCTTTGAAAAACTCCTCGATCCACCATGTCTTCTTGATTCCCTTGGTCTCTTTAACGCTCCTTGAACTCTTCATTATTTCAAGTTGTAATGATTTTGAACGTGTGCAACTCAACATCGTTGTTGTTGAAGAACCGATTCCATAGCGATAACAACTTTTTGAAAACAAATATTCTCAATTGTTATCATACATAAACATAGTATTATTATATTCTCTCAAAAGTTCAATTGTATCTCAACTCTGAATGATATGTTTCTCCCCCTTAATCAGTAATTACATCATTTGTTTAATAGGTAAAACCTATTTATTAAATGATCCACTCCCACTTACATAATAATCCGTAAACCATATGTTTGTCGTATGAAACTACTAAATAATTCTTCCCGTTTTTGTCAATAAAATTAACAAAGGTATGAAAACCGCGAGATCATAATGAAATCAATCAAAAGATATCTCAAGTTTTAAGGAAGATGAAGATCCTACATAATAACATAGTTAAAATGTAACTCCACATATCAACTTATTTAGATGCTATCACATAGTAATAAATACTTAGCGATCATCCTAGGAGACTAAAAAGATACAAGCATCCCCTTTATAATTTCATAGCCACACTCCCCACAAAGATATATCAATTAAGCACATGTTCATTTAAGAACTCTCCCCATTAAATGTCATTCCCAAGAGAACATGAGTGACCTTACTTTTGTGAAAAATAATGATTTTTGCGTACATTAACAAATCATACGGATTTGTATCCATAGTATCGACATAAATTAATCTCAAGGCCAGTTACGAACAAGAGACAATTTTACTCGATTTTACTTAATATAAGTGAATCTTACGGAGTGTGTCAAGCAGCGAAACACAAAAGTGTGATCACAAGGAGATCAATACTGCGAGAAGAATCTCAAAGAGTTTGTTCTATTTTCCGTTTGTAAAAACATAATAGATTTAACTTCTGAGCATTTATGAAATATTAGCTTGGTTAACGAGAAC
The DNA here is from genome assembly GCF_003573695.1 of Papaver somniferum. Lineage (NCBI taxonomy): Eukaryota > Viridiplantae > Streptophyta > Magnoliopsida > Ranunculales > Papaveraceae > Papaver > Papaver somniferum. Next base: position 436,908 of record NW_020628818.1, read on the forward strand.
GTAAAAGGACAAATATTTCACAAGAATTTTGCAATAAGTAAACCAATAATGATTACATACTAAAATTCATCTTCCAACAACTCTAGAATTTAAATAAATAAATATAGAAACATGCAAGATGAAAAACGTTGGAAATAGCTATGTGTAATCACAATCTTTGCGATACCAAACCCTAATTATCATTCTCAAGAATAAAATCCCCAAAAGAAGTTTCCTAGAAATGCATCAGATTTTTAATATTCTGAGTAGAGAATTCCTTCTCATTATTGAAAACTCATTGATGATAGGATCATTTAGTTTCTCTAAGTCTTCAGAGATGTCAGTTAACTCAATAAGTTCTGTCCTCAGTTTGCTCGAAGTACTTTTTGACTGAGCCAGCGAGTGTTCATAGTAAGTTATCTCATCCATAAAGAGATTGATTCGAAACTTTAAATCATTCCTATTAGATACGAAGTTCTTCACTTTAGCCCTAAAATCATTATATTGTTGAAAAATAGATAAAAGACAAGTTGAGGAACAACCTTTTCCATCTCCAATTGACATCTTTCTTTGGTTCCTTGATGATTTGATTCCTTCACACAGTTAGACGTTGACAGCTTTTACTGCATCCTTTTTGGTGATTCCTCTTGTCACAGGAGCCATGGAACCAAAATATTCTTAAGAAGATGAGAGTGCATTGTCAACCCTAAATAAATAAAATGATTTTATGTATCATGGTCCGTGAACCAGTGGACATATAATAGATGTTGTCATCCATGAGCCCAAAAGATTATGCACAACCTTTGACCAACTTCCTATTATGTAACTGTGGCTACTCAATGGTTTTTTCATAACAGATTGAAGCATCCCATTAGCTCGAATAAACATGGTTTATAGCACAAGAGATAGCCAATCAATCATGTATGGACCACAGATACGTAATCTATAATTTTCGGAGCTAGCTCAACAAAAATCATTCATACTGGCTGTCTTATGAAATGGGATGAGTCAAACAATAAACATGGTCAATTTATACTTGAGAATCCTTGTCATCACAAAATAATAATGTGATGAAATATTATGCAACCTTATTTTCTCAAGCTAAAATATTGAGGTTGCATTTATTACTATAGTTAAGTAGTAATTCCACTCACCACTTACGTCACTAGGTGACTTTCCAAGGAAATTTGTGCAATCCGGATTCTTACCTTTTCTAGTTCTTTTACTTCTTTATCTTCTCGGTTTTGAATTACTCTGATTACTCTTCAAAAGCTGACTCATTTTTTGCATGTCATTTTGAAGTTTAACAGTTCTTGAGTTATTCTTCATGAATTTCAGACTTTTTTCCTGAACATGTCCCTTGCATCCACAGAAGGAGCAATGCATTGTGAGTAAAATTTTAGAAGTTTTGGCTACCTGTTTATCATAAACAACTGTTTTCTCTTTGAATGAACCGGCAGGAATGAAACAGTTGTTGGTGATGGAGGTCTTGCCAAAGAACCTAATACCATTAGTGTTTCGAAAAGACTTCTGCCCAAACAACATAGTTAAGATCTTGTATGAATTACCTGAGAGCCTTTGTACATCACACTTGAGGGTATCAATCTCATCTTCTTTAGAAGACAAGGTTTCAGTGAGTTTCTCATTAAGTTTGTCTAACTCATGATTTTTCACCTTAAGAGATGATTCGAGTTTTTCCACAATTTTATTCAAACATAGGTATTCTCGGTAAATTTCTTCACTTTTATTCAAGAATTTTAACAACTCATTTTCTGATTCAGAATCAGCTGAGTAGAATTTTCTGTCTGATGTTCAGAAGTAAGCTCAACAACGTGGTCAAGAGACACAATGAGAGCATTATTTCCTTGAAGAGAGCTTTCATCTTGAATAATTGAATCATCTTGAACCTTGGTTCGCGAACGTCACTTCCTAGTTTGTCTGTATTTTCTCAGGATTTTTACGACTTGTTGTGTAACCAAAGATAGGGTCTCCTCATCATGATAAACACAATATTCGTCTGCCCAAGACAAGTTTTCCTCCGAAGAGGTCATACTTGTTTTGGTTGTGGCATTAAGTATAGTCGTGCTATCTTTATCCATACTATACTCGTGATCAAGGATCTTTAACTTCCCAACGAGACTGTTTCTGGAAATTGTATCAAGGTTATTCCCTTCCATGATGGCATGGTTCTTAGACTCATATCTTGCTGGTAAAGATCGGAGAATATTCATCACAATGTCCTTTTGGGAGATAGTCTTCCCTAATGCAAAACAAATATTAACAATACTAGACACCTTTTGAATAAATTCTTCAAAAGAATCCTCATCAGACATACGAAAGTTTTCTCAGTCAGAAGTTAGGTTTTGAATCCTAACATCTTTCTCTGAGGTATCTCCTTCAAATACGGTTTCTAAGATATCCCAAGCATTTTCAGACTTAGTGCACGAAGTCACATGGTGCTGAAGATCTAGGCTTATTGCGTGGATAATAGCGTTTAGCCCGTCTGAATTATGCTTTACAACACTTATCTCGGATTCACTATATTCTCCTAATGGCTTCGCAACAGTATTTCCGTCTCTAACAACTATTAGTGCTTCGTATCCGATAACTACAAGTTTCCATGTCTCAAAGTCACGGGCTTGTAAAAAGGAACGCGTAGCGATTTTCCGCCATAAGTAATTTGAGCCATCAAAAGCTGGTGGTATGTTTATAGAGATTGTACTCTTGTCCCTATATTCAGACTGCTTTAAACACATACTTATTATGTCTTAACGTGTTTACCTACTCTGATACCAATTGAAAACACTTGGGTAGCAAAATACACCACCAACTTTTTCGTAGGCAATCTGTATGGGCAAACTCAAGATAACTCCGAGAGTTAAAACTCAATCAAGAAAAGTGTCTAGAGTTATATCTTTATCTCTATCTGTGAACCTAATCACCAAGAGAGTTCTTGGACAATACTAAAGACCAATATCCAAGGATCAATTAAGTGATCTTATCCAACAAACTAGGTTGTATGTATTTACGGTAATTAATCAAAGCACAACCTGTGATATTTCAATTATAAGATAAACAATACAATGCCTAGAAAGAAATAACAGAGACACCAGAAATTTTGTTAACGAGGAAACTGCAAATGCAGAAAAACCCTGGGACCTAGTCCAGATTGAACACCAAACTGTATTAAACCGCTACAGACACTAGCCTAGTATCACATAACTTCGGTCTGGAAGGTTGTTGAGACCGAACTCAGTCTCCCACTGATTCAGGTACAGTCACGCTCCTTACGCCTATTGAGTCCCAGTAGGACTCTACGCAATTTATTCCCTTTGATGACATCACATCAACTAAGAGTTGCTCCAACTCAATTGAAGATTTTAAACCAAATCTGCCTCCCACAGATTAACCCTATAATTGATTTCATGATTTATGATCTAAACGGATGATCAGATCAAACGAAAGATCCGTTGATGGAAATCGATAGCAACTTGACAAGTCTGTTTATCCTCAAAATCCGGACTTACGCAATCCGAAGTGCAGCCTAGATTATTATTCACCTCACAAGTATAAAACTTGCGGAATTACAAAGTCTGAGACAAAGAGAACTTTAAAGATTACTATCTATCTTGATCGTTTGAGAAAGGCTCTACAAACAATCAAGATCTAGATACTCGAGTTATCAAGATAAAAGATAATTGGACTGGCTTCACGAATCCCAATGAAATATTTATAGTCGATAAATCCTAAAATGGTTTCTCGAGAGGACGACTCTAGTTACAACTAGGACACACCAAAAAGTAGTGTCAGGATTCAAAATCCCAGTTGCCAAGAGTTCCCCTTATATAGACTTCAAAGCCTAGGTTGCTTTAGGTTTAATATAAGATAGCTTTGGAACCAAGAAAACAATATTCACCGTTAGATAAAAGCTTTGAAGCTTATTCACATACACAAGATATACACTCTGGTTAGGTAAACCGTAACCGAACCGTGTATAAAGACTGTGTCCAATATGGTTAGCCGAAACTAGCCGATTTGAACTTAAAAGCTTAACACTCATTTTCATGTTCACAAAGACATAAATCTTGAGTCACAATTATGTGATCAAACGAGTCTAGTGTAAATTAGAGAATTGATCAAATGCAAGGCTAGGGCTCTCTCGGTAAAATGTGAGTTCATTCTCTAGATAAAGAAGAAAATTTCAAACTTTTAATGACGCAGAGATGGCGTTGAACATCAGTCTTAACAAAAAGTAACTAAAGAGCGAACTCTATATAAGCTGCATCCGCATGAACTGTGCTAAGCGTACAAACAACCACCCACCACCACTACTGTATTAATAAAGAACCTGGAGTTAGTACTGTAAGCTGACTTCATTAGAAACGTCCTCCATGCCAACTTCATTTGTCATTCTTAAACAAAGAAAAGTAAAAAACAAAGAAAACTTAAACGAGGAAGAATAGTTTTCTTACTTCAATTGTAAGTTTTGACACTGTACTTTCTCGTTAAGTAACTAAACAATTAACGGAAACTATAGAGCCTATAGACTATAGAGGCAACGCGCTTCTTAGCTTTATTGACATTTACTGATGGATGACTGGGTCAATGGCAAATTTTAACACGTCCTTCTGCACATGCCTAAGGGACAACAGACAAAGTAAATTTGTAATTTGACTGTTTCTTATTCTTCTGCTCATTAAATGTTCAGTTTTGCTTGCAGACTCAATCAATCGAATTGTTGTTATTAATACTTGCGAGTTAGACTGTCAGACCAAGAATCATGTAGACTAGAGGAGCCAGAATGGAAACTTGGGACTGAATACAAAATACCTGAATGAGTTATACAATTGACGAATAACCAATAATCTGTCAATGTTGCACATTTTTTCTTCGGACAGTTAAATGTGAATGAGTCCTATTCCATGCACTAGTAAATTGAAGTGTATTAGGTGAACTACCAATTCAAAACATTTCAAGTTTTCCCTCCCTCTATAAATATCTCTTTATCTACAACTCATTTTAATCACCACAACCTTCATCACTTAATCTTTATTACAATACTCTTACCAGAGCTTAGTTAAGAATGGCTTCTTCTCTTCCTTCGATGTTCGTAGTAATACTATCACTTCTCCTTGTTTTCTTCTCTGGTGGTTCTCGTGCTCAACTATCCACTACTTACTACTCCAAAACTTGTCCTAATGTCCTTACCAAAGTGAAATATGCCGTTCAATCTGCAATATCTAAGGAAAAGCGAGCTGGCGCTGCTCTCCTTCACTTACATTTCCATGACTGCTTTGTCAATGTGATTAATCTAAGATGTTTCTTCGTACATGCATTTTTATCATCACTTGCACTATTTTTGATGTCTTTCCATGCATGAAAATCTTACCCCTTATCAATAATTTCAACATGTGGAAATTCAATATTGATATCATTTTTAAATAATCTACCTAGGAAATTGAAAGTTAACTGCCTTTAATCAAATATAATTAAATAAGCACTGAATGTCTACAAAACCGTGCAGTAGTGCTATCGAGAAATGTAATTTCTCTATTAGCTTTAGACGAGAAAAGTTGATTGCAGAAAGCATTCACAAGAGTTGAAAAAAGCATGGATAAATTGAGGCTGATATTGTTGTACTAATTTTCTTGTAGGGATGTGATGGATCAGTATTACTTGACGACACTTCAAGTTTCACGGGTGAGAAGAACGCAAACCCTAATAAGGATTCTGACAGAGGATTCGATGTGGTGGATGATATAAAAACTGAAGTTGAGAAAGCTTGCCCTGGGGTTGTTTCATGTGCTGATATCTTGGCCATTGCAGCTCGAGACTCTGTAACCATTGTATGTAATTTTTATTTTTACCAGATTGGTGCTTATATTTTTTTTTAAATACTTATTAACGATTTTTTTTATTTTTTTTGGTTATTGTTTATTGTAGCTTGGAGGTTGTAGTTGGAATGTAAAACTGGGAAGAAGAGATGCAACAACTGGTAGCCAGTCTGCTGCTGATAATGGAATTCCTCCACCAACTTCAAGCCTTAGTACTCTTATCTCAGTCTTCTCAAATGTGGGTCTCATGATTGCTCTATCTGTATGTACATTCAGTAATTAAATAAACCACCACCTTATATAATTCGGTGTTTTTAGGATCCTGCCCCCAAGAATTGAGGGGGGTTTTGTATTTAAGAAGATTTTCTTTCCAGGAATTTGGTCATATCGATTTTCTTTCCAGGGATTTGAGCACATACAATTGGGCAAGCAAAGTGTACAAATTTCAGAGAAAGAATATTCAATGAAACAAACATAGATAGTTCATTCGCAATAACAAGAAAAAATAATTGCCCAAGCTCATCAGGAGATGATAACCTTGCATCTTTAGATGTTGAAACACCAACGACGTTCGACAACAACTATTTCAAAAATCTTATTAACAAGAAAGGTCTTCTTCATTCCGATCAAGTATTATTTGATGGTGGGTCTACAGATTCGCAAGTACGTACTTATTGTGACAACCCAAGTACATTCAATGCTGATTTCGCCGCCGCCATGATTAAGATGGGTGATATCAGTCCACTTACCGGTTCTAATGGAGAGATTAGAAAGAACTGCAGGAAAGACAATTAAACGATTATTATCGGAATCTGTCTGTTTTGAACCATTAAGTTTACGCAAAATAATATGTTTTTCGTTCAAGCACAAATAAACATGGATTAGCATGCTTCAAAAAAAAAATATAATAACCATGGATTGTGTTAGTTGATTTTGTGGCTTTTTATGTTTAATTTTCCTTCAAAATTTATGAGTGTTATGAAAAGGTTGTGCGCAACTCAAATTATAGTCATCTGAAATAGTGTAGAGCCTCATTTCAGTCTTTCTTACTCCAATACATTATTTAATTCTGAATTCACTTAAATTTTCATTTGGCTTTTTCCATCTTAGCAGCTTTCTTTTTAATTCTCCAACTGAGTCTTAGTTAGCTACTATCTCTGTCTCTTACTATTCCAAGCTTTCTAGCTCTTTTCACAAATTCTCATAATTCTCAAGTTTTACTTGTTACTTAGAATTCTTACTCTCAATTAATTCCGCTCTTTTCCCACTAATGTGAACCCCAAATTCTCATCTCATAATCTTTTTTATTCTAGTGTCCACTAGGACCTTCTGCTTTTTCTCATTTTCTACAGTTTTTTTTTTTTTCCTACCAGAGTAACCTACTTCAACCCCTCTATCCCTCTTATTCATTCATCATTTTTTCTCCCTACAACAAACCCCACTTCACTTTTTACTTCTTATCATCATAATGACTATCCTAGCTTGGAATTGTCAAGGAATAAACCTTCCACCCTCAATTCAACACTTAAAAGGATTGGTCTCTCTTCATAAACCCGGCATTTTGTTTCTGTCTGAAACTTTAGCTAACAATCAGCACATGAGAATCTTATCACAATCCCTTCAGTTCCATAATCACTTGTCAGCCCCAAAAATTGGAAGGCAAGGACTTCTCTGTTTAATGTGGAAAAATTCCCTGAATATCCAGATTTTATTTCACTCACAAAACTACATTCATACAATAGTTACACCACCTACCCCTGGACAACCTTGGCTCTGCCCGGGTGTTTATCGCCCACCACACCTGGATATTAGGAAAAATCTATGGAAATAATTTCCAACAATCTTCAACAACATCAACCCATCCACACCATGGCTTTTATTAGGAGACTTTAAGGACGTCTTAGATCAATCAGAAAAAAAAGAAGGAGGAAGGCAAGTAACCTATGCTCAATCTCAATCTCAACCTCTCCTCTCTCTAATGGACCAAATGAGTTATTGATATGGGGTTAGGAGGAGACCCCTACACTTGGAAAAACAACCAAATGGGTCAGGATAACATTCTAGAAAGACTTGATAGAGCAGTGGCGACCCAACATTGGCGGACTGCAAATCCACATGCAGCAGTTACTCATCTTCCAAGAATAGCTTCTGATCACGGGCCAATACTTCTACAAGAGAAATCAATGGATTGGCAGGGAACAAAAAACTACAAATTTGAACACCTAAGGCTCTCTCATCCCCAACTCAAACAAGTGGTTGAAACAGCTTGGGAACAACAACAAGATACTGAACCTACCCTTGATATTCAACTAAAAATCATAACAACCGGACAAACTCTATTGGAATGGAACAAAGAAACATTTGGTCACCTACCAACCATGATCAAGAAATCGACAATAAAGATAAAACACGCTCAACATCAATGTGCTACACAATCGGGCGGTGACCTGGAATTTGGGCTAATCTAAGAAAAACAACTAAGAATTGATCATGATGAGCTACTACAATGTCATGCGACATACTGGCAGCAAAGATCTAGAATCCAATGGTTGCAATCGGGAGATCTCAATACAACATTTTCTCATACTAAAGCCACCATTCACAGAGCGTGCAACAATATACAACAATTACAAGACCCACAAAAAAACAGGGTTGATAAGAAAGAAAACATTATTCAACTCATTCTAGATCATTATTCTCAACAAAATACGACCGCACCTACGGTAATAAATGGAGATCTTTTTACAAATATCAGACCAAGATTAACTCCCAGACAATCAGACCTGCTTACGAAGGAAGTAACTATAACAGAAATCAAACAAGCACTTTTCTCCATAAACTCCGAAAGTGCTCTGGTTCAGATGGCTACACAAGTAAATTTTTCAAAGTATTCTGGGAAACAGATCATTCTCAATTGATAGCAATGGTTCGAAGTTTCTTTAATAATCTAAACATGTATCCTCTCATGAATCACACAAACATAACACTAATGCATAAAGTAGACCATGCTTCAAAACCTTCACAGTTTAGACCCATAGCACTCTGTAACGTCACGTATAAAATCATTTCAAAAATCCTGGTCAACCGAATTAGACCCCTTATTCCTTTCTTAATAAGCCCATACCAAAGTGCTTTTGTGCTACAAAGATCAATCCACGATAACATAGCAATTTCCGGGGAACTCTTCCACCATATCAGAACCTCAAACCTCACCAAGGATCCAAAATTAGCTCTAAAACTAGATATCCAGAAAGCCTATGATAGTTTAGATTGGGGTTTCATCAAAACCTCCTTTACAAAACTTGGATTTCCTTCATCCTTTATAGATTACATTATGCTATGTGTCACAACAGTTACATATTCGGTCAACATAAATGGTACACCCCATGGCTACATCAACCCAACTAGAGGTATCAGACAAGGCGACCCGTTATCTTCCTATATTTTCATCATATGTGCTGAAATCCTATCTAAAAATCTAGGAAACCTTGAAAACCAAAAGTTAGTTCAAGGACTAAACATTTCAAAAAAAGCACCATCCATTTCTCATCTAATGCATGTGGATGATATATTAATTACCTATAAATCCTCGGATCAGAGCAACCATCACCTTAAGACCCTTCTCCAATCCTATGGCACTTATGCAGGACAGGTAATTAATACCTCCAAATCAGTAATAATTCACCACCCAAGACTAGACCCGATCAAGCTAACTGAACTACAACAATTTTTAGATATGTAAACAACATCAAAACCTCCGACCTATCTAGGCATCCAATTCAAACAAGGAAGAGCATCCAATCAAAACTTCGCATGCCTTCTATAAAGACTAGCCCGGAAAGCTAAAGGATGGATGACAAAATGCCTAACTCCGGCTAGAAGACTCACTCTCATCAAAACTTCCCTTACCCCCACCTCAAACCACATTATGCAAACACAAAACCTATCCAGTATTATTCACAAACAAATAGATCATATCACTAGGATTTTTTTTGGGGGCATGACTCAACAATCAAAAAGCTTCACCCTATAGGCTAGGATAAAGTAACAAAACCATTATCTGAAGGAGGGTTAGGCATAAGGAAAAGCAGTGATCATAATAAGGCTCTCCTCATGAAAAGAATTTGGAATTTGCATGAACTACCTAACTCCATTTGCGGAAGTCTCTTCAGCGAAAAATATCTTGATCAACAACATATTCTATAAGGCATTCATACCATACCTTCCTCTTCCATTCTTCAATGAAGACAACTTCCATGCAACAACTGATTTTCTATCGTATTGGAAATAGGTTATCAACTCCAATAGAAACCAGTTGGATTTCATACTCACCACCTTTAGACCCAGCACAATACTACCCATTCCGAATGGTAGCAGATATCATCGACCCAATCTCTCATACCTGGAATCAAGAAAAATTAAGCACCCTTCCTAATCCTATAGCCCAAAAAATCATACACATCCACCTTCCCGAAAACAACACACAAGATAAAATTATCTGGCCACATTCAAAATATGGAAATTACACTACATCTTCGGGATATAAATGTCTAACCCATGTTCAATCAACTCATACCCCCCTTCCGCCCACCAAATTCCTGTGGACTTTACCATATCCACCAAAAATTCGGCTTTTCTTGTGGAAAGCAATCAATAAAGGATTACCAACCTTCTCTCTCCTACATCATATCTACTTAACCAACTCTGACATATGTCCCAGATGCAATGCTGATCCAGAATTGGCGAGTCACCTACTAATTCATTGTCCAACGACGATTACATCCTGGAAAACCCTGATCACTCAACTTACAAACGCTCTAAACCCCAATTACCCCCTCACTCTCACCTTAACACCTCAGACAACCATCTCCAAAATTCTACAACAATCTGCACCAACAGTTGTAATCTCCTCCTTTTGCTTCCTTTTTTGGACCCTATGGTTAGCTAGGAATGATCTTATATACTTCCAAAAACAAATAACTTCAGCCGAAATCTTAATCTAGGCTCAAAAACTACAACAAGATTTCACTGCGGCACTAGATTCCTTTCCACCGGTCCTACCAGGAGATACACCAATATATAACCATCTAAGAGGAGACAAAAGAATATCTACAATATCGGTTGGATGGTCAATTCCAAACATCAACTGGATTAAGATTAACACAGATGGAGTATCCAGAGGTCACCCAGGTTTTGCCGGTGCAGGATTCATCTGCAGAGATTCCGACGCACGAACTTTAATTGCTCTAGCTCAACCTTTAGGAATTACGATTGCCTTAACCGCAGAAACTTGGGCTCTTCTTTTGGATTCAAGAACGGCAACAGAAAGACGATGGCCAAAATTTCTCTTTGAAACTGACTCAGAAAACCTTTTGCTCTTCATCACATCCTCTACCCCCCTCCTTGGAACATCTCAGATATGATTGAGGAAATAAAAAAGAGATTCAGATAGATCCCACAGGTTGTCATTCAACACAACTACAGGGAAGGAAACCAAGCCGCAGATGGTTTGGCCAATCATGCAGCAGATGGAAGCCAATTAGGAAACTTATCAACCAAAATATGGGACCAGGAAATCCCGTTTTTTATTAGTCAAATTTTATTTCATGATTCAGTGGGTACCACATACCCACGACAAATTGTAACCTAACCTCCTATCAATATAATAAATGCTTCAAAAAAATAAATAGTCATCTGAATAAGCATCTGATTGAATCAATCTATTTTCAATATTTTTTTTTTGGTTTTTTGTTGTTGGAGTCCCAAATGTTTTTGAAACATTGATATGCTTCTCAGATTCAAACAAAATGAAAGTTGCTACTGCTGGTATAGGAACTTGGCAACTCTCTATACATTAAAGGGAACCGGTGAAATAGGCCTATAATAAGATTGGTGATGATGGGGTGGTAAATAATTTGCAAAACTGGTTGGCTATTGCCTCCATTGGAAGATCGGGTGGTATATTAATTATATGGAATCCTAAAAAATTACAGATGGTGGATCACATCATTGGCACCTTTAGTGTCAATATCAACTTTAAAAATACTATTGATAATTTTAACTGGTACTTTTTGGTGTTTATGGGCCTTGTGAAAGGAAAAGAACGTGGAATGAGCTAACTTTGATGCAAACTATTTGGAATTTACCTTGGTGTATATAGGGGACTTCAATGAAGTTAAAATTATGGCAGAAACAAAGGGTTGCATCAAAATTTCAAGTGGGATGAAGGATTTTGGGAACTTTTACGAGAAAAATGACTTGATAAATCTTCCTATGCTACATACACGTGGGTTAAAAAAAGGCGCAAATGCTCCATGGAGTAAAATTGACAGATTTTTGGTGGATGCTAGATGGGATGATCACTTTCCATCCATAAATGTCAAGGCCCTTGGCACACTTTTCTCTGATCATAAACCAATTTGGTTGTCTTATGATCTGGAGGATTGGGATCCACCTTCATAGAGATTTGAATTTATGTGGCTTTTGGAACCAGGTTTTATGGACCTTATACAATAATGGTGGCGTCTCTTGCTAACTCTTTCTCGGGTCCGGCTGGTTTTGTCTTGGCCAAGAAGCTGCAGGCTCTTAAAAATATGATAAAAGAGTGGATTAAGAACTGTTTTGGGAGAATTGAGAGAAAGTGTGAGCTGAATTACTTGGAAATTAGTTGGTTGGATCAAAAAATTGACGAGGAAGACATTTCTGACTCCCAAGTGCTTAATCATGATAATCTTATGCTTGAGAGTGAAAAACTGGCTGATATGAAAGAGATGTTTTGGAGGGATAAATTAAGAATTCAATGGAATGAAGAGGGTGACAGAATTACTATCTTCTTTCATATAATTGCAAAAGTAAGAAGATCGGTAAACACTTTTTCTTGTCTAAAGATTAGTTCTGTTGATGTAGTAGAAAGTTGGTTATCAAAAATAAAATCTTGGAGCACTTCTTTGATAGGTTTAAATCTTTCGAACTTACTCAAATCCCTCTTAATTACAAATATGAATTTCAAGTCTATCTCTTCCGAAGATGCTACTTGGTTGGAAAGGCCTATATCAGAAGAAGAAGTTTTTGCTGCTTTCAAACTTTTGGGCCAGAAAAGAGCACCAGGTATGGACGAGTTTCATGTTCACATAATTGTTAAGTGATGGTCTTTTATGAAAGAAAACATTATGAAGGTGGTCAAGGTTATTTAAATTTCTAGGTTCATAGATTAGAGATTGAAGTCAACTTTTCTCGCTCTCAATCCTAAGAAGCAACAAATTGAAGAAACCAAATATTTGAGGCCTATTAGCCTTACTAATAGCGTTTTCAAAGCCATCTCAAAAGTTCTTGCCGAAAAATTAAAGGTAATTCTCCCAAAACTCATCTCCAACCATCAATCTGCATTTGTGAAAGGTAGACAGATCCTTGATAGCATTCTAGTTGCTAATGAGTGTTTAGAATCTAGACTATAACTAAGAAAACCTAGAGTTATATGTAAAATCGATCTAGAAAAAGCTTTCAACCATGTTAAGTGGCCCTTTCTTATGGAGGTTCTACAGAAAATGGGTTTCGTCCAAGTTTGGTAAACTTGGATCCTTGGATCCCTGGTTGTATCTCCAAAGTTCCATTTTCCATTCTTATTAATGGATCTGATTTCAGAAAATTTACCTCTGAAAAGGGATTACGCCAAGGAGATCCACTTTCCCCTTTTTTATTTCTTATAGTTTCTGAGGTTCTAACTATGATTTTTGATAAAGTTAAAGAAATTGGGATCTTGGGTGGATTTTTATCTTCCGTATCTTCTACAGCTATTAAATTTAGTCATCTACAATTCGTTGATGACACATTAATGTTCATGGACCCTGATGCTGCTCAAATAAGGAATCTCAAATATCTGTTGCTTTGGTTTCAATGTGCTTCTGGTCTTAAGACTAATTTTTCTAAGAGCAGTTTGTTTGGAGTTGGAGATGTCAATGACCTTGAAGACCTTGCTGAGATTTCAAATTTCTCTTGTAGTTGCTTCCCTACTAGCTACTTGGGTATACCGCTGGGAAGTAAAACTAACACTGCTTTTAAATGGGATAAAATTTTGGAGATTTGCAGAACAAGACTTTATTCTTAGAAAAGAAAATCTCTCAAAAAAGGGATAAGTTAAATTTGATTAAAAGTGTGTTACAAATCCTTCCCATCTATTACTTTTCATTATTTATGGATCCAATTCACTATATCAAATCTATAGAGAAAATTATCAGGGACTTTCTGTGGGATGAATATTTTGAAATCAAAATTTTTTGTTGGGTAGGCTGGAAGAGTGTTAGTAAACCTATTAGGATTGGAGCTCTGGGTATCAGAATATAAGGGTCATGAATAAGTCACTTCTTCAAAAATGGTAGTGGAGACTTGGTAAGGAGCCAGATGCTTTGTGGGCAAGGGTTGTTAAAGATTAATATGGTGTTGTTGACCTTAGATGGAAGACCAATCAACCTAAATACATGCATGATGTAAGTATTTGGAGAAATATTTATTGTACTTCCGCTGATTTTTTCAACTTGTGCCAATTCAGAAACGGCACATCAATGGATCTTTAGATGACCAATTTCCTAGCTATATCATCTTTCTACCATCAAGCAAACTTCTGTCCTAGCTACCTTTCAACCAACAGATGACATTCTACAATGAAATATCAGTATTATTCATAGAAGAAGATTGTATGATCCAGAAATTGAAGAATTAACTAGACTTATCCCTATGCTGGAGGCCATTGTTTTGGATCCATTGGTGGAATACTATCTTATTTGGCTCGGAGATAAAAAAAAAGGAATATTTTCTGTCAAAGCTGCTTATGGGAAGTCTTTATCTACTGACAGTCAGGCCATATTTACAAAAACAAAAGTTTGGTCCAATGCTTGGCCCCAAAAGTTCAGTTTCTTCTTATGGCAGGTTTGTCTTAGTAAGCTTCCAACGATGGATAATTTTCATAAAAGAAGATCTGCACTTGATCAATCCAATTTATGTAAGCTTTGCAATGTGTACGAAGAAACTGCGGACCACATCTTCATTCACTGTAGTATGGCGCGCAAAATATGAGATTACTTCTTCAACATTGCCAACAGACAATTCACATTGCCGGGTACAGTGCAAGAAGTCTTGAATTGTTGGAAGAGTATAAATTTGCTGGACAGGGGTAAACAACTGTGGCGTCGGTTACCTGCAGCTTTCTTGTGGGGGATTTGGAAGGCAAGAAACGCCTTAGTCTTCTCCAACAAGATTTTCAAAGAACAAGAAGTTATCAGAGACATTAAAATATATTCTTTTCATTGGGCTAAAGGCAACTAGTGTTTTTCAGGGAGTGGACACGTCGTCTATTATCTCTAACTGGAAACACTTTTTCTTAGTCAGTTACTAATTTTTGTACTTTTTGGGGGGATTTTTTCTTGTTCTATAGTTTGTTTAAGTTTGCGTAAGGTCTCCGACCTGGGTTTGTTTTTGGTTGTGTTTCCTTTTTTCCTCATTCTAATAAATTTATTTCTTTATTGAGCAAAAAAAAAAGATTGGTGATGGTAGTTTTTAGCTCAACTCTAAAATTGATGAAATAGACTCTATAATAGTGCAGTCTACTCTGGACTCCAAAGCATGATTTGTCGTATCATCGGTATCAATAAGTGATGACACGAGATTTTAGTTTACCAATATATACTTATATCAGATTTATATCGGTTAATATCAGACTAATATAAAAATCATGTAAATGTTAAGATATTGCACGAGTTAATGCATAGCTTTGAAAAAATTAAATTTAACTGTTATTTGTGACAAGGATAGCTTCGGTGAAGAGCGTTTCTCTCTATTACGTACATTAGAATAGTGGCGTGCATCTCCTTATACAAGAGATACAGAAGTTCAAAAGGAAACTAGGAAAAGACACAATTAAAAGAGATATGAAAAATATACATGACAAGGGATATGTCTCCATCACAACTTCATCCCCCCTAAAACTCAAGATGGTGTAGAACACTGTGATATTGGAGACTAGGAACTGAAGGCGGGCAGAGGGTGTGACTTCGTGAAGAGATATGCTATTTGAAACTACAAAGTGATAAACGGTAGTGCGATAACCTATTGCTTCCAATATTTTCGTACAAAATGAGAATCGATTTCAATGTGTTTCGTGCATTCATAGAAAACATCATTAAGGATAATATGGATAGCAACCTTGTTATTCACAGGAAAGCATAGTGGGTTCTGAAATCCCATGTCACTGAGAAGCCAACGCAACCAGACCATCTCAAAGTAGCATGAGCGGGAGATCGATAATCCGCTTCAACACTAGAGCGGGAAACAACTATTTGTTTCTTACTTTTCCAGGAGATTATAGGATCATCTAGAAACATTCAATATCCAATAGTTGAAATAAGTAACATCACCTGCCCGGTCAGAATCAGAATGCGCCCGGAGTTAAAGGACAAACGTAGAAGAAAAATGTCACCCCTTATATAGAGTGCCCTTGATACAACACAAAATTCTAAGAACAGAAAAAAAATGTGTCGAAAGAGGTGCAGACATGAATTGGCTCACAATATGAACTGCATGACTAATCTTATAGCCGAGTGATAGTAAGATAACTAAGACTGCCTACATGTTGGTGATGTAGTGTATGGTTGGATAAAGCCTCTTCATCGAAAAGACTATGCCTCACATTCAGTTCAATGGGAGTATCAATAACTTTGGTATATATTAACCCAACATGATTGAGGATTCCATAAGCATACTTCACTTGAGAAATAAAATATCCAATGGATGATCGATCAAATTCAATACCGAAAAAATTCTTAAGGGACTAAGATCGTTCATCTCAAAACAAGAATTTAATTAAATATGATTTTAGAGCGTTAATACCCTCGAAGTCGTTGTTTATAATAATATATCATATCATCAATATATAAAATAAGAAGCACAATCCCCTTTTATGATAAGCGAAAGAACATGGCATAATCATTAGCACTTTGAGTAAATCTATACTGAAAAATAACACTATAGAATTTCTCAAACCAGGCGCGAGGCTCTTGCTTAGGGCCATACAAAGCTGGGCGAATTTTACAAACTTGATTCAGAGTTTCGGGTAAACCTAGAGGTGGTTGCATAGACCTCTTTTTAAAGATCTCCATGAAGAAAGCTATATTTTTTTTTATCTATTTAATGAATATCCCATCCTCGAGCGGAGGAAAAAACAAAAAGAATATGATTGATTCCAACTTTTAAAAGTGATTTCTTAAAAAGATAAAAGAAAAATGGTTACATTATTCTTACTAATATGCGCAGATGTATGATGATACATTAATTAAGCTATGTTGAGATCTTAAGGAAACTAGTTGAGCTGAACTTGCATGAAATTATCAACCACAAATTGAATTGTCAGATAATTCACTATAACCGGTCCCAACAGTTAAGCGCAAAGGTTGCACAATACTGAAGTTCTGGCCTGGCTGATGGAGCTACGCAATCTGACGATGTAGCGCCAACATGGATGAGACAATAAAGGGTACTTGGCACATGAAATACTATGCGATAGTGTTGCATATCCTTATTCAGAGTTAGCCCAGCTCAAGGAAGGAATAAATGATGAAATGCAAGTCATGTAATGGCTCTGGAATTATCCCAAGCATTGGCCAAGGATTGGACAATGCATATGCAACAATGGCATTGTCAAATACGCCGTTGATGATTATTGCTCGACAAAAAGAATGCAAGTGATGCATATAAAGTGTGAAGTTGAACTAAGCAAGGCAAGACTCGATTGACATGATTTATTTGGATGTTGGCATCTAAATAAGCTAAGTAGATGGCCGGGATAAATGTAGCGCAACCATTGCCGAATTTGGCGGAGGACAAGTTGAGTGAAGCGCAACCATTGCCGAATATTGGAAAGGGCCAAGTTTAGTACAGTGCAATAATTGCTGGATATGAGTTCAAGCTGTCAGTTACGAGTGTTTGTGCATCACACGTATGCCAGAGTAAGATATCAAGTTAGAGACGGTTATAAAGTGGATTTATAACAGAGTTTGGCATATCCTAACCGTCCAAGACAAGTGTGGCGCAATTCTGCAAGCCAACACTAAATTTAGCAGTTAGAAAAGAACTGTGGCGGTTAGGGGAACTGCCTACAGACAGATGGTTGTTCAAAGACCATGAAATTGATTTGCATACGGATTAGTCTAGTTCTTGACATTATAAATAGGCCAGAGAACCTTTGCAAGTGCAACTCTTCATGTGTAAAGGAACCACATTGCAGTAGAGAGTGTTTTTTTGTATGCTTAGAGAATAAGCTTGTAAGTCAATTTGTTGGACATGATTTTGTAATCTTCCCCTTAAGATAATGAAAGTGAGTTTGTTGTCTTAGATGTTTGCCTTAGTATTATGTTGATTCGAAAGTACTTCCCGAATTCTGTGAAGCATAAGCATGGCATTAACCCCTCTTTGTAGTATGGGCTGCAAGTGAAGGAAAAGAGAAAATCTAATAAGGCTTATGTTGCATAACTCAGTGAAGTTGGATGTTTGCATAGGTTCAAACTTATAAGGCTGAAATACGAGTGGGTGATAAGATATCATTGAACCTCTGTATTTCCGAGTCATAGTTGCGCTTTTTTTTTTGAGTATTTACAGGTGTGACAATTCGGGTATCAGTGCACAGATTGCTCTGTTTTGGCTTTGTTTTGGAAGATTTTATCTGTTTTGATCGAGTTTTAGTTGCTGAAAGTGTTAGATCATAATGGATGGTAATAAAAGTGCGATGGATACTTTAATAATAGGGTAGCTGACCTGGAAGACCGGATTGGCGATGACTACGTCATCCTAACGATGCCAATTATGATGCTACAATACTAGCTCGCATTCAAGTATTAGAAAACTATTCCACTGATATGCTTGTTGCTATCCAGAATGTAACTAAGAAGCATGCTGATTTGAAAGGCCAAATCGCCACTGTTAAGGCCATGTTCACAGACTCCATGAAAGAACTAACTGATGAGTTAGGCGTCTTAAGGAGAATGGTGGGTACGATGAGTTCGGATCATGCTGCTACGTGTAGTAGTAGTAATGGTGACTTTATGAAGATTAAAATCCCTGAATCTAAGGCTTTTTCTGGCACGAGAGATGAAAAGGCATTGGAGAATTTCATGTGGGACATGGACCAATACTTCAAAGCCGCTAGAACCCCTGAAGAGCAAAATGTCACTCTCGTTAGCATATGTACATACGAAGTTGTGGTGGAGGACTACAACTGATGATGACCTTATTGTTGATCTTCCCTGATCTATATCTTTATGTAAATACTGTGCGGCTCCGTAAGTTCTCTTATTTGAGCATTTCCAATTAATTTAATCATCGGTTCTCTACTGGTTAATTTAATTGAGTTTTTTGGATACAAATTCATGTGATTTGTTAATGTCCAAATAAATCCTTCTTTTTCTTGTTAAAGTAAGGTCGCTCTTGTGGTTCTTTCGGTAATGACATTTTATGGCGGAGAGTTCTTAATTGAACTTGTGCTTAATTGTCAAATATTTGTGGGGAGTGTGGCTGTGGAATATTATAGGGGTTATCTTGTATCTTCATAAATTCCTTGATGAATGCATTTCGTTTCGGCTATATGATTGCATCTAAAGAAGTTGATATGTGCTTTTATTTTGGTCATGAAGTATCTCTATGGAAATTTCATTAGGATCCCACTAATTTTCGTACCTTTTCCAATTTTATTGACAAAAAGGGGGAGAATTAATGCGTAGTTCACACTACAAATACATATGGTTTTCCGATCATTGTGTAAGGGGGAGTGGTTTTCATATGAGATGAAGTATTGACTAAGGGGGAGTGATACATATCACCATAGTATTGTTGTCGAAGTTCTGATAAATTGAACTTTGATGTTGTGTAATAATACTATGACACTGAATAACAATGATTGAGAGCTATTGTTTTCTCATTGTTATACCTACGGATCTTCAATAACGATGATGCTGAGTTGAACCAATTTAGAATCATTGGAGTACTTGGAAGTGACGAAGATTTCGAGTAATATTGAAGAACCAAGGAGATCAAGCATTTGGATGAGAAGCTACAAGTTTATTTATTTTGTATTCCATATGTATTGATAGTTTTATCATTAAAATTGACAAAGGGGGAGATTTTTAGAGCATTGCTCGGTCGAACTCGCAAGCGTTGCTATCTCAAACTTTTTTTTCAAGCTTAGTTTCCAAAACTATAAGTCTTGATTTCTAGTCTACTTATAGCTAAGTCTCGGATTAGAATAGTAAGTGTAGTTGAGCTTTAGACTCCACGTCGTTCATCGAATGAAGAAGAAGAACTACTCAAGTGAACTTGTGGAACTTCATCAACAAAAGGTATGTGGAGACTTGAACTTATCTATCACTCAAAAGTCTATCTACTCTATCTCCTATTTGAGACAAAAGTCGTATTGCTATATAGACTTCAATTATACACATTTGCTATTTCGAGCCGAGTTTATCTCGCTTATCTATTTCTCTAAATATGTGTTGGTAAGCTTTCGCTTTAGCCAAGTTCATTTTTACTCGTGACGAAAGTCATGTTGATTATTTCAATAACTTGAAAATCGCTTTGATGCTAATAGTTTGTGAATAACAACTATTTAACATCCTCTAAGAAAGTTTCAATAATTAAAAATGAGAGTTTAGAACAAGTAACCATGTCTGGATATAAACATAGTGTGTTCTCACATTTGTGTAAAAGTCCAAAACCGGAAACCTAAAGTATGCGTACACGTACGCGTACCGGCGGTTGTTGGAAATCCGGGTAAGTATGCGTACCCGTACGCATACTGGCGGAAGTTTCACGTCCGTGAATTTCTGTTGGAGTTTGGAAGTTAAAAACAAACTCAATCCGGCTACTTAAGTATGCGTACCCGTTTGCATACTTAAGCAGGTTACTTTCTAAAATTGTTTTGTTCATGAACTAAAACATTTATATAATAAGGAATGCAATCTTTGCAAACCGTGGCTATAATGTTCATGAATTGATTCGAGTGAATCAAAATCGATTTTGCTTCGATTGTGTCTTGTATACTCATGTCAGATCTAAGCAATTGAACAATTCTCTAACTAGTTTCATTTGAGTCATTTGAATTAGTTATGGTAAAAGTGAATAAGGTTGATATGAAAGTGCTCATATGGCTAACCATTGATTAACTATTGTTGAACCGACTAAGTGTACACGTTTAGTGATGTGGTTTATAGATAGTGGTAAAAGTGGTTCGATTCTCAGACTTGCGAAGGATAAAATATAGACTTAAATTCTAAAACTAAAATAGAAAACAAACTAAAAATTGTCACAAACTCAACCAAAGATGATATTAATATTAAAAGAACACTGAGGCTAAGATTCCACTATTTTCCAAGTTCAAAGTGATTTAATCCCAATAATTATATTTATGCAATTTTCTCGTTTAAGTTGATTCTAACTATTGCAACAAGTAGATTCTCAAAATAACAAGTGTAAATCCGAAGCATAGAACATCAAAAATCTAGGTCCAAGTATGCTCTATCAAAAGAAATAACAATTGCTTAACAAAAATCATTCAAACAATTTTCAACCAAGGCAAATAATCATAAAATAATTGCAAATAAATAAATAAAATAGGATATACCACTTCTTGTTGTAAAAATAGCTTCCTCTATCGCCTCAGCAATAGGGTTTAGCTCCTCATATTAATCACTTGCTCAAAATATTTGTTTATGGTTCAAAAGTTGATTAAAAGATGAAAAACTATAACACTGATTGTTTGTAACGGTGTATTGGTGTTGCAAAACAAAGGACTGACTGTTACAAAGAAGTCACTGTAGCAGCGTTACGAATTTGGGGCGTTGTTCTTATTTGCAACGCTTGTTCTTCAGTAGCAGTAGCAGAAACACGTGTTTTCCTGCAACTTGATCTTCTCAGCTCTGTAGTGTTACAAACTTCTCTGCGACTGCTCCAATGACTTCGTAACCTTCCCTGGAACTCGAACACACCTTTTATACTGCTCACAAACCTAAAAATAGCGATTAATTCTCTCTTTTTCTTTTCGTGCAAGCCACGGCAATAATCTTCTCTGCCGATTTCCTTAAGCGTTTCTAAGACTTCCAAATCATCCGAAACTCTTCCTTAGATAAAATATCACCTTAGGAAACAATCTCACGCCTTTAGTCTCCCTGAAATTCCTAAAATAATTCCACAAAGTTTCCGTGTTCACTTCAACCTATGTTTCCTTTTTTCGGATTATCCAGCCCAATTTGATCGATTCCAGCGCACATACCAAGCCTGTTATGCTCAATCACGTTCAGCCCAACAAATTTCAGCGATTGAATCTCTCTAAAACACCTTCGAAATCAATCCCCAACTCTGGTTCGTCTGCAACATTTTTTCCCGCCAATTTTTGAGTTTAAAAACGATGAAGATGACCTCTCCCTATCATGTGCTGGTCTCCCTTTAGAAGCTGCCTGGAAATGGATGCCCCTTAGTAATTGGTTACCCCTTAATCATTTGAGGGTCCCGAATAGCAAGTGTCCTCCGGGGGTGCCCCTCGCAACTTTTTGAGCAGATTTTTCCAAAAATGTTTATTGGCCAAAAATACCTACACACACATAAAACACCATAATAAGTACAGAAATGAGCACTATCAATATATAGAATCGAGATAAATTAGACACAAAAATGTGTCTATCATTTAGGCACGGTTACTCAAACCTAAGTGAATATACATTTCATTTGTGTATAACAAGCTAAGTTCGATCTAAAGCTTGAATCTAATCAGGTTTTCATATAACGGTGAATATAAAATGCTTTGTTACCAAGGTAACTTAGATTTAACCTTAGGTGTTTCACAAAACTCTGTAGGTTAACGACTTAAAGACTTCATTGGGATTATGAAGCCAGACCCAACTATTTTCTCTGTAGTTACGTGATCTGATCTTGTTGTTTTCTATCGTGATTGAGTACAATCGTAAGATTGGCTTGAGATTTATATCTCTGATAGGCAAGATTGAAAAGTAGTCACAAACATCTTCGTCTCATCGTTTGTGCTTCCACAATATCTTGTTTCGTTAATCGATTAAGATTATTGTGAGGTGATTGATAATACTAGGTTGTTCTTCGGGAATATAAGTCCGGGTTATCAATTGGTTCATGTTCACCTTGATTTATCAATAGACAGAACAAAAAATCGTATGTATATCTGTGGGAGACAGATTTATCTATTCAATAGACTTTTCTGTGTGATACAGATTTGTTTATCAAGTCTTCGACTTTGGGTCGTAGCAAATCTTAGTTGTAGGTGAGATCATCTAAGGGAATCAAGTGCGTAGAATTCGGTGTGGTTCAAGAGGCGTAAGGAACGCGACTGTACCTTGATTAGTGTGAGATTGATTAGGGGTCAACTACATTCCAGACATAAGTTAGCTTTGTTGTATGCTAGTGTCTGTAGAGGCTTAATACAGTGTGGTGTTCAAATCTGGACTAGGTCCTGGGGTGTTTCTGCATTTGCGGTTTCCTCGTTAACAAAACTTCCGGTGTGTGTGTTATTTCTTTTCCACATTATATTTTGTTATATAATTGAAATATCACAGGTTGTGCGTTGAATTGATCAATTGGTAAATCCAACCTTTGGTTGTTGATTGAAATTCATTGATCCTTGAACATTGGTCTTTGGTACCATTCAAGTTGTTTCTTTTATATTCAATCAGGCTCGCAAATTCTTATTTGTTTGATTGCGGATTAAATTGAGAAATTTAGATATAACTCTTTGATATACTTTTCTTAAGATTGAGTCTAACTGTGTAGTTGATTCCCTTGAAAGTATATTGGAGTTAGTCCATACATATTGCTAAGCGGAATATTTGGTGAGGTTGTTAGACCCCCGCTTTTTCACATCTACATAGACAAAGTAAAGGACATTAATATGGTGCTCAAATCCTTACGAGTCAATGATAAATTCCGATACCATTTCTCATGACCAAATTTCTTTATGGTCAAGATAAATATATATAAACCAAATTTCTTTGTGGCCAAGATGAATATATATAAACCAATTTTCTTTATGGTTGTATATAGGTAGTACGGATATGTCTAGTCCAATTTACGGTCATAATCCGTCAACAAAACTGACTAATTAACCAAATTTCTTTATGGTTAACGAAACGATCAACCAAAAATGGGATTTTTTTTTTAAAGATAGACTACAAGCATATGTTTAATGTGCGCATATTTCATAAGGATTCAAGTTTTTATCCCTTTGTAAGTATATGACAATCAAAGAGATATACAAACAATAAGTGTGAAAATAATATATATAGTATTCTAGAACTTTAGTTGCAATCAGGATAATATCATGATTTGAAAAAGATAAAATAGTCATGGCATAACATTGTATAAATATTTAATAACAATCATGGTGTACAAATAATCATGCATACCCATACTATAAATATTTAGTGTTAATAATTTGTAGTACACTACTTTTTCTAACAAGTAGTACAAAAACTTAATATTATCTCTTCTTTTTCTTTTTCATAAATTTTTTTTCCAACATACATGCATCATGTTTTTCAAAAGGTAAAGACAATATATTATAATATCATGAAGGTATAACTTTATATGGTACTAGGGCTTAACCCGTGCCGTAACGGCACGGGATGCCTTTTTTTCTAATTCGACATTGTTTGCATTCGACTTATTTTATTTTTTCCATGTAAAATAGATTTGATATTCAAAAAGGTTTCGTCCAGGAAAATGATTAGTTACCTTTTTGTTTTTCTTGAGCATGTTATTTCTATTTAGTATTCATCCAAAGTAAAATAAAATAGATATTATCTGGTTTACTATCTCATCCAACCGTAATTTTAAATTTCAAGAAAAATATTTTCTCTAACAATAAATATGCCTAACCCTCCAACCTTATTCCATGACATTTATGAACTCATAGGTTCCAAAATCACATATAGCTAAGGCTCTACGGCGTGAAGCAAAGACCCATAATATTTTCCCTACTATAGACTATTCTTTTTGTGCAAATGTGAGGGTTTTATAAAATTAGAGAACTCTTGGATATTGGAAGACTGAGATATACACGTGTGAGATGAAAAATAAACTTTTAAAAATAAATCAGAACATGTGCAAGATCATTCCTCAATTATATTGATAACATAAAATGATAGCACACAATTGAACAAATTCATGGATAATTTTTTTTTGCATCAACTATGCTAAGTAGCACATGAGTGGCGTTCTCACATCTAGTGTTACTCAAGTAATTTGGAACACTAAAGAACGTACATATTCATATTGATGTGTGTGTCTATATACATTCAACTAACCTTTTGAAGAAATATCATTCGTTTCGGAGAAAAATACGACACAAACTTCTATCACCTTCAATTTGTAGAAAATACATAAGGTTTAACCAGCTTTGAGATTAAACAAATACCCCAACATTGGTCAAATAATGTCTACAAATCTGGGATCATTATAAGTGCGCGCCAACGGGTAAATAGAAGAGAATAACACCAGTGTTACAAAGAGAATACCTTATATATATATATATCAAATTATGTTACCTAAACATGTATTCAAAATTAAAAAATCATCAACTCAATACAAAAACATGGAAGAACCCAAGTTGAACCCATACTTGAATAAAATATCACATATAAGAGAATTTCGTAATATGAAAATACCTTCAAAAATCGCCATTAGAGTTTTAATAGCATGCCTTATCAAGAATTACGATAGGACGAAATCACAAAATTAACATGTGGAATATTCATTGGATATGTAGCAGTTCAGAGAAGTTTATGGTGGTACTGATGGCGCTCCATCTAATTGTTGTTCGATTGATTTTTTATTTTTTTGAGAAGGTTTCGGTTTTCCTTGGAGAAACCGAAAGGGAGCGTTTCATTGTATTCATCATCATTCAGAAAGCCAAGCGCCAACTTGAGCACTACTTACATGATCTCATTACAACCGTAGATCTATCTATTGAAATGCGAAATCTTGATACTAAATATGTAATTTAGAGTAGCTATTATATAACGTGACATCCCGGTGTTTTTTATTTAAATTGTCATGTATTTTAATCGAGTTTATTTTAGCATTAAGACGATCAACCGCATCTTATACTTTATAGTGTTACCGTTTTGTAGTGGCACAAAATTAACATAGTATATTAATACTCACGAATGCCCATCAGAACCACAAAACCACCGTATCCCTCGAAGGATGTTGGGAGATTAATCGCAAATGTCATGTATAAAGTTGAACAATCTTAGGTCGTCAATTAATTTATTCTCTAATTATTTTTTTTTGCTATATTCTCTTTTGTATTGCAATTAATTTTATTTTAATACTAAAAAAAATGATTCACATGATCGATTACCAAAGATAGCAGGAGCACCATTTGATCCAATGTTCATAATTATTCTTTTATATATGGTTTGGTATCATTTAGTAACTACCTTTATTAATCGTAACCAACTACATCTTTCACAATGAAATGTTACCCGTCATTTTTTCTTTTTCTGCTTTAGGAAAAAAAATAAAAATAAACACCCACTACCACTAAAACCATCCGCCTCCACAATTTCTTCCACTACCACCATTGTTACCACCTCTACCACTCACCAACACCCTCCGTAGCTTTCATCACCCATTACTACTACCACCACTATTATATATTGAAGCAATTTTTACCAACGGGCAATTGGTCTAGTGGTATGATTCTCGCTTAGGGTGTGAGAGGTCCCGAGTTCAATTCTCGGATTTCCGCATAAGTGTTTATCTTTGTACAAACCATAATTTTCTTTGTTTTAGAAATAATTAATAATTTTTATTTTAATTTATTGATGGAAATATGTTACGATAGATTAATTAAGGAAATATTTATGATGAAATGAAAAATTAATAAATTATTTATTATGAGGAATTAATTGTAACACTTATAATGTTTAATTTGAATAAACCATGACCATAGATTTATCTTCTCCCTAGACAAATCTTGGCCACTCTTTATCATGCCTAACTTGTCCAAACCTTGTTTTGTATTCCGGATAATTCAAAGCAAATCAGGGATGCTTTTGTCTATCACATGAATTAATTAATTAGAGTGAAAAGTATAAACATTCATTACTTTAAGGAAAATAATTAATAGGATATGAGAGAATAAATATGTCTTTTTTAAGAGGACAAGCATGCATGCATAAAAGAAATATATTTTTTTCGTTTTTTTTTTCTTTCAAAGAAGGAAAAATAAAATAATTTTATATATCAACACATATTTAAAATCTCTAAATAAAGAAGGGAGATAAACATGTGTTTAAATATAGAAAGAATAAACATGCATGCAAATAAAAATAATTACTATTATGAGTATTTTATTTTAAGGGAAATATAGAAAGAAAGCTTGAGGAATACCTTCTTTTCGAAATTCCTACTTGATATTAATGGTAGAACCAACAACTTTTGTTTGTGAAGGATTAATTCTCCAGTGGAAACAAAGAACATTGTGCTGATAACGTATTTAAGTTTGTTGCATGGAGGAGACAAAAGAGTAAAGCATAAAGGAGAAAAAAGAGAAGGGGAATCAGACATACTTCTCATTCATTGTGTTGCTCATTAAATACATGTAAGAAAGTAAGATAGAGTAGCTATTCCCATTACATGTGTAGTTAGTGGAAGAGAAAAGACAACAGGTGTCAAGCATGAAGGAGACATGTGCATGCACTATGACACATGTCACTACAACACTACCAATATTCTTTCACACAAAATAAGATTTTGTGAATATATATTTTACAGAATTAGCCTATAAAATCGTATCTTAAACTACTCAATTAAATTAAAAAACTATCATTGAAAAGAAAATAATTAAAGGCTATCTTGAACTACTAAATAAATAAATTAATAACTTCGAAAATTACCTTGTTTATCCATCGTTTTCCATCGTGTTTTACGAGAGGGTTTCATTTTTTTGTAGAAAGGAAGGGGAATCATCTCATTTTTCAAGCAGTTCATCCTCATGGCTAATGAGAGGTAATAGAACCAGTGGAAATAAACTTCTCTTAGCATCGTAATGTTGAACCATCCCAAATGAACAAGAGATTCTTACGAGATTCGTAATTCTTGATTTTTGTGTGAGACTTGAGAGAGTGAGTACCCTCATTGCAGAAGGAATATATGAAGAGAGCGACGGTTTTTTTCTCAGGCGGCTTGAATAAGTGAAGGATGAAGAGTGGAGTCTGTAATAAACTTGAAGCCCTAAAATCTACGGCAGTTAAAACTCATCCCTCCCTCAGATTGGACAGGTGTCATATTTTTTTTAAGTACTTCATAAAATAAAATAATTCTTTTTTATCTTAATTTTAATCTTAATGATAATTTTTTATGAAAAAGAAAGTGTCCAAATACACAAATAGCCTAAAATATAGTCTTTTTCGGAAAGAAAATGATAATTAATTACTAAAATAATTATTTAACTCTTACTTTTTTTTCTTAGGGGAAAAGGCCTCCGAAGATGCCACTTTATTAAACTACCTTAGTGAATGAGGTTTGAAAATATACAAGGTGGTGGAGAATCATCGTTCCACTGCATATTTACAGAATCACGCAAAACATGATGACACAATAGATACGCCATATTGTTCGCATTCTTTGGTATTGACTGGAAATTTACATCATCAAAATAGGAAATAAAATCTCTAGAATTACAGACCTAAATACTCCATGGAATCTCTGCTACATCGCCTAGAATCGCTGAAGTGACATTAGTTGCATACCCTTCGATGATAATTTTGAACACGCAATTGGGGGATACTAATTGGGGGATATGAATTACTATGCTCTTACAATAGTGTCTGCTAAGGGGTGATTTCTGGGGTGGAAATACTAAAATACCCTTTGGTTAATTAATAAATATTATGAAAAGACTATTATACCCTTACCACAAAATAAAAATCTAAAACTAAAAATCAGAAACCAAAACATATCCCCCCGGCTCTTTCATCAGTTCCGACACACATTTAGGTTAGGGTTTTGAATATTTTTTTTCTTCATCGTCTTCATCGACGATGAAGCGTCGAGTCAAAATTTTCTTCGTCGATTAACATACTCGAATCCATAACCATGCTTCCACGAAAGAAATCAAATACCCAAACGAAGTCAAAATCGATTGCTCAACAAAAATTAGAACAAAGGCTTGCTTGATTGCTCAAAAGCAACAAGACGAAGAAGAAGAGGCTTCAGACGATCAACTTCTCGCAAACATGGAATTTTTGAGAAGGTAAGTGATTTTGAACTGTTTTACAAGTGTTTGAATCGATTTAAAACACTAGGTTTAGGTTAAAATTGCGAACCCTAACTCAAACAGTTGAGTTTCAGTGAGTTCCAGCATTGAAATTAGTATGAATACCATGCCGGTACCT
This sequence comes from Papaver somniferum, assembly GCF_003573695.1. NCBI lineage: Eukaryota > Viridiplantae > Streptophyta > Magnoliopsida > Ranunculales > Papaveraceae > Papaver > Papaver somniferum. The sequence continues at coordinate 466,177 of NW_020628818.1, forward strand.
TCTTACGGCATTGAAAATAGTTTGAAGACCATGCCGTTTTCAATTTCCGACATTGAATTTAGTATGAACACAAATCCCGCACAGTGCCTAAAATTACCAAAAACTGAATGTTTAGTCCTGGCATTGATATTTTGTTGACTTCTACGCCGGCATAATATCCCGACATTGTTTTTAAATTTTTGACTATGCCAGAATGTCTCACAAATTATCCAGGAAACACCGTAGAATTACCTAGGATTACTGGCATTGTCGGAAATTTTCTTCAATACCATTATGTCCCGACATGGTCATGTTTTCAGTAAACGATGCCGAAAATTGGTGTCGGCGTGACCATGTTGTCGATAGACATTGATGGCATCTATGTTTCAATGTCGTTATTCAATATATCTGTGTCGGAATTAGATATAATTGTTATTTTTCGTTCATTTATTTCGTATGTGTTTTGATAGGGTTAAATCCAAGGAAGCTAAGAAAGGAAAAAGTAAAGATATTTGCGCTATGAAAAGAAAGAAGAACGATCTTGGGACTCCCGTGTCTCTTCCATCTCGAGGGAAAGACTTCGATCACAATAAGCGTTCGGGGTCATCTGCAAGAGGGGAACTTTGGGATAGTAGGGACCGTAATAAAATAGCAATTCGAGAACCTACTGGAGAATTTAAGGCTGAGAACGATGATGAGGTTCACCCAAGTCAACAAGCGAGCCTAAACGAAGCTGTAGAGGACGGCGTTGGGACAAGTCAACAACCGACACAAGGTGAAGGCGAACAATCGGCAACAGAAGAACAAGAGAAGAATAGAGTAGTCAAAGTAAAAGGTTCGCACCTTCCTGAACCTAATGACATGTTACCTGACCTTGATCGTGGGAAATATTGGGGCCAACCTTCCCATCCGGCACCACTATTTGGCTACAAGGACTCGTGGGCTCATACTATCTATCAAACCTATGTAAGAATATTTATCTTGTGCATATGTATTGTTTTGTATTTATGTAAAATCTCCTAATTCTATTGTCTCCTAATTGTAGGATCGTAAGAAAGACGTTCGTGTTTGCCGACACCAAGCCGCGAGTCATTGGGATTTTGCTAAGGAATGTGAAGAGGTCCAAAAATAGTAAAGGACTCTAGGCTATATCCTTTGGTTGAAAATTATGTGAAGTGTGATTCTATTACAGTCAATTGCTTTTTCGAGAGGAATCATGGTGAAACTGATACCATGCACTTCCAATTTGGGGAGATGACTTTGATCCCTGATGATGCTCAACACATTCTAGGCTTATGGGTTACCGGAAAATCAGTTGCAGAAGAAGATAAGGCTCCGGTCCTAGAATGGCCGAAGTTACACGCTCTGACTAACAAGTTGTTTGGCTGGGACTACGGAGCTTCTTTGGAAAGATTATATGTAGATAAGAATGGTAGGACAAAGACCATCAAACTGAAGTATCTTAAGGAAAAGTTTGAAAACACGAAGAAAAGAAGTTTGGAGGATGGATGGGACTCCAAACAAATTCACTATACAACCGTCGCATACCTGTTATTCATCTTGGGCACTAAGGTATTCCCTGACGCTAGTGGGAACAGGGTGAGTGAAAACCACCTACAATACTTGGATCCATTGGAAGAGGTCTATAATTATTCTTGGGGCACTATGGTAATGGCATATTTGATGGCGGAAATGAGAAGGTCCTCTAAGGATGTTGCCAACCAATTTGTCGGAAATTTCACTCTTCTTTAGGTAATTGTTTTTAAACTTATTTTCTTATATATTGTTCACATCTACCATTATTATTACTCCTTATTATATGTATCATTCCACATTGGTATAGGTGTGGGCTTATGAACACTTCCCAACATTGTCAAGAACTACACAGCCTTGATGATAAAAGGAAGTCGCGAAGCCGATGAGCCTAGAGCTCGGAGATACGAGTTCAACAATACTCCGAAGCCTGGCAACAGTGGTCGACTGACAGATATGATATTGGCACTGGACGCATTGACTACCAAAGATGTTGTGTTCGACCCTTACAAGGAGGCTAGAAAAAACCGCCAGTTTTTGAGGTATCATAACGTTGCATTTTACAATGGACCGTTGTTCCACCCAAATGGATACGTTATGGCTGATCCCGACGTGTGATGCGGAAACTTGGATTTAAGCAAGAAACTAGTTTGGAGACACTTGATTTTGAAAGGTACAAAGTTGACTATGATTCGAGCATGTCATCTTCCTTAAGGTTAAGGGTAGATTATACGCCAAATCCAGAACCAACACATTGGAGGGATAGGGAACCACGTCGTTTGGTGGATATTATTAATTGGGAGATTGCGGAAAACAGTGATGAAGCCAATCCCGACTACATGCGGTATTACCAGGAAGTCTCACATCCTTTTGTTGTACGCCCGAATGACGAAGTAATTCCACCCCAGAAAACTCCTCTCGTTCCAACTCCTACAGAGGCACCACCTATATTTTTCGAACTTCAGAAGACCGTTGTATTGATAGTAAGTATTGTAAATTGCTTAATCGTTTAATGTAAATATAATCTTATATTATTTTATATATACTAATTATGTGTTGGATGTATGAAACTAGCGGCGTCGGCTTGGCAAGATGAGGAAGATGTTTGGTTGCAAGAACAAGAAAGGATAGGTGCTATCCCCCGAGAAAATGAAGGAAGTCGAGGAAAATCTTGATAAATTGGAAGACCCAAGTGCAAACGCTCTGTTCGGGGATACGAGGAAGGAGGTCTCCAAGAAGCAAATGACCAAGTGATAGTATTTGTGCTTCTTCATTGATTCATCTTCTCTTTCAACATATTCCTTTCCCTTCATATAACACCCATCACACCTATTAATAGGCTTGCACTGTTCCTTGTGACTTTTTCTTATCTCTGATAGTGCGGCAGCTTTGTGTAACCACTGAAACTCATCGCATTTTGGGTGATTCAAACACCTTAGAAACATTCTTCCAGTTTTAGCATCATCAGTTTTTTCAATCCAAAACTGGCGTGTCCCATCATAATTTCTACACTTGGAGATATTTCGGGACAAATACACACATCACCCGGTTTGTCGTAGTTTATCTCAAATATCATTTATTTCATCATGTGTTTTATTTCCCACCGAGAAACATTGAATTCTATTTCTCGGAGAAATTTACCATATTGGAGATATTGAGTCATCCTTATTGAGCTTTTCTCAAAAGACTTCTTGATCCTGTCGATATCACTCTTGAAGTATTGCTCAATTGCCTCGGTGACCGTAACCACGTTTCCTTGGTTAGACTCAAGGAGACATTTAAATCTCCCATGAGCGAACTCCGCTACACTAGTTGCTTCATTACCGTAGTGTCTATATCGGTTTGTCCATGCACACATAAATTTTTCCTTGAACTTATCCAACCATTGCTTCCGAAAATACGAGACGACACTTGGATACACTTCGTTCCAATTGGCAATAAACTTGTCCAAATTATTTTTGTACATATCCTCGGTAATAGACCAATAAACTTTCTCCCAATCCCTTATAAATTCCAATCACTTTTTATGATTTTCATCAAATTCCTTGTCCACTCACTCTTTAATAATTCCTCTCTCTTCTTCTTCTTCTTCGGGTGATAGTTTCTTCGTCCGAACTTCTTCCTCTAGTTGAACAATCATTCTCTTCTTAATATCCTCCTTAGTGGGTTCAAACAAAGCATGACAAGTTTTTACCACATTTTGACGTATATAATATGTACATAGGAAAATTTGTGCATCCGGGAAGACGTCGGATATTGCATTCATTAATACATCATCGTTATCGGTTATGATAACCCTCGGGAGATGATTTTACCAGAAGAGTAATTTCAATTGTCATAATGCTGAATTATAATTATAATCCTTCTCCTTTTCCATTAAACACCAAGCCAATATGAATGTTACCTTGTCCGATGTTTGGCCCACGACGTTGAACAACAACATATTGTATTTGTTTGTCTTATAAGTGCAATCCATCATAAGAACACCAAAACATGTATGATCCAATTTGGAAAGAAAAGGATGCGAAATGAATATTTGAAGGGGTTTGTTGTCCGGACCTCTTTTTATGATACGCGTGTAGTTGTGATCCCAAACTATCTTCTCAAATTCTTGCATAACGCTCCTACCTTCCCATTCCACCTTTATAATAGTTGCTTGTGCGCTATAAATTGTACTTAGAGAAGAAACGTTCTTCTGATCCTTTTCTTTGAAGCCTCTAAGAATTTATCTTGGTTTGGTACAGGCTTTGGTCATTCTCTTTACATCCTTAAATTCATGAGGTCTTAGCTTCGCAACTAGGGAGTGACCAACAAAATCTTCCGGATCCGGGTGGTTATGGCGGTCGAACCACACCATACAATCCCATTCATTGTCTCTTAAATGGAATACAAGCTTAAAGGGGCAATTATCCTTCCTCGAACGAGTCTTGTATACCCATTTAGTCTTCTTTGGATATACATAACCCTTTATTTTGTGGCTATTCTTCTCCTTGTATACCCCACTTATCTCGCAATCCATCTCAAAAAGAAACTTTGAACCTTGGGTATTCCTCACCAACACACACTTGTTCTTAAGAGCCGTCTCTTTAGCCCAAACAATCGCTCCCTCTTTTTAGATGTTATTCTCTACATAATAACAACCACGAGAGATTATAAGGCTCATTTTAAGCAATCCCTATGTAAAGTTCAAAATACTAGGTGAAAAGTATTCTTCAGTAGCATACCGGAGGAATCTTATAGTATTCCGACGTATCCTGACCAAGCAGTTTGGAATTTGTTGGATCAATACATGTCACATCTAAGGAACTAATGAAAAGAAAATTAATTAGTTCAAAAAAAGATTAAAATACTATGTCGGACCACAATTCCGACATTCTATACTAACATTCCAGCATGGTCGACCACTGAACACCAAATTTGAAATGCTTCCGGCATAACAGTTTCATTGGGAATCAACGCCAGAAACATTGGTGCCATCATGATCGTTACCTTTGGTTCCACACCGGTACTGAGTGCCGGTTTGGTCGATAATTAATCAACCACGCTGGTATTTAACTTTAAAATACACTACTTCCTGTATGTTTTTTTGGCATGGTAAAGTTATGATTGAACCATGCCGTCAGCATATTACGTAGAATATTATGTGGTAGGTAAAAAGTTATTTATTATGCCGGCATGACTTATTTGGTTAGACTCAATGCCCATGCATTTCAAAAAGAGGGATTTTGATAGCCGGCATGGACGTAGCATGAATACCATGTCGAGTTTTCTGTTGTCGGTATTGTATTCATACTAATTCCATGCCGGCACAAAGCTTTTTCAGAAGCAAAAATATTGAATTCAAACAGTGAAACCAAATTTTCAACATACTAGGACCTGTACCTGAGTATTGGGAGTGATTGTACGTTGAACTTGTTTACTTTCTTGGGTTGGTTCTTCACAAAACACTTCATGCTCATAAAAATCTTCATCTAAGGGTGTTGGTTCATCATATAATTCCAATTGTGAATTGTTATTATTAGCTGAAGATTCAAGATATACTTGTTGTTTTAGTTGAGCCAAAGATTCAGCAACAATTCTCTCTTCACAATCATCCACCATTTTCACCAAAATAAATTCTCTCTCAAATATTTTTCCCTCCTACTCTCACCTCACCCAAATGATAACACACTAATCATTTATCAAATAATTATAAATATCCTAATTATATTAATCACTGAACCTGATTAGTGAGGGGTAGATTAGGCATTAGATAAAATATATAGATAAGAGGTGACCCTGTTTTGATATTTAAATCCAGTTTTTGTCTTTTTCCTCTATCACCCAATTAATATTAGTATCCCCCAATTGCGTATTCATAATTTCCCTGAAACCAAACTTCTTACCCATTTCCATCCCAAGTCTACAAGTGATCGATTCTGCTAGTAAAAAAGATGTAGCATCAAAGGTTATAGTGCCACAACCCAGAAATCTTTCATTATGATCATGAGTGTTCCTGCTACACCGTTATTTGGCATAAAAGCTGCATCCACATTGATTTTGATGTATGGATACTGAGGGGGAGACCAAATTGGATTACGGGAAGTGAGAGGATTAATACTTCTCATATTTGAACTTTCAGCCATGCACAACTCAAAATCCTATGAAGTATTTTAAGAACCACATTTTCCAGAGATAATATACAACCTCTTTAAAAACTCATTGTGTAGATCATCTTCCATCCAGTGGATAAAGAGATAAAGCAAATTATTCACATGAGATAGATAATTTACGTTCAAATCAGTTTTCTCAAAAACTAATCTCGAACACGAACAGTCTACAAGAAGGTGAGAAGTAGTTTTCTCATGTTGATGACAAAAGTACAAGTTTCAATACCAGAGACAAACCTGTGTATGTTGCATTTAACCGCAATTCCATTGTGGATAACCTTCCAAATAAATAGTTGAATCTTTGGATGAAGATGCTTGAAAGACCAGAAATTTTTCCAAGGAAATGCGTTTAATTCTGATGATGAAGAAGCATTGTTAATCATCATATGATAACAAAATATCGTAGAGAATTCCCCTGAGGGTGCACACAACCAAGTCAAAATATCCCCAGAATATACTTCCGAACTTAGTTAGATTGAAGTTATGCATTGCATTGTTTCTGGAGGAAATAACATATTTAGAAGAGGAAGATTCCAAGATCTTGAGTTGGGAGTAATCAAGTCAGAAACTTTGTTGATGTTGTCAGGAAACGAGGAAGGTCTACAAATGAGATGATTTAAATGTTGATGAAGCCATGGATCATACCATATATTAAGTTAATCCGAATATTTTTAAGATATAAATATACATCAAAATAAGCTTTAGATTCTCAGTTAATAGTTTTTTTTTAGTAGAAACCACTATACATTCCTATAAATAATATGAATGAATTAGTTCGTTCCTGTTGCCATATTATTTTATAGCTGGAAAGTTAAATAAATTAATTAAAATAACTAAATACTTATTTTTGTTTATTTAGACACACTAGATTTTATGTCATTTTTTAAGATTAAAAAAATAGAAAAAACAAGTGTGATAAATAATTTTTTTTTTAATTGTTTGTTAAGATTAACCACATACAAAATTTGTTTTGCAGATTAAGAGTGTGCATAAATTTAGCATCCAAATTTATTACTCTTTCTACAAAATAACCCTTTTTTTATTAAATAATTTACACAGTTTACAGATCATATATGCTGATGTTGATGGTGGTTTTCAGCTTAGGGTTGAAATCGTAAAACCTTACATCTGACATGACGTCATGATCGAATTTTATATAGTGGTAAGAAGGTTGTCGTTCACTCGGACTTAGTTGAGATTGATTCTAGGCTTAAATATAAAAATAAGAAATTATATACAAAATATGTCACGGGATGAAGAATTCACTGGGACTCAGGATTTCACTGTTTTTCATATTCAAGTGGTTCAGAAATTAATTCTAGGCAATTATAGCTCCAAACACAAGAAATATTAACTCTATTCTTTGCCAAAATAGATTTCGTAAAACATCAATTGTAAATTACAAGCATAGTGTATCAAAAGCACCTAAGACTAAGCATACACTATCAAACAAGATAACAATTGATTAATAGAAATCATAAATCATTTATAATCGATGCAAAAAGTAAATAAGAAATTAATTAAATTTACCACATGATGAAATTCAGCTTCGTCCGTCGTCCCAACGATGGGGTCTAGCTTCTCATGATGAAAAACCACTCAAAATGATAACTCATAGTTCAAATGGTGTTTTTATTGGACAAATAGTAGAAAACAGAGATTTGCAATGGTATAAAGGTGTTGCAAAATCAACTGTTACAAAGAACGATAAATGAAAAATGCCACTGTCACTGTAGCAAATACAACGCTTCAGTATGTGTCGTTGTTACTGTTGATGAAAAAATGTTCTTTGGCGTCTTATATTATTCGTTCTCTCCTTCAATGGCAGCAGCAGAGACAAGCTCTGCAACTTCCTTTTCTACGCTCTGTTTCCTCCCCTCTCTCCTCCTTTCATTTTATGACATCCCAACACTATTTATAATCACCACAAGGCCAAGAAATCTTGGTAATAACTCGATATAATCTCCAAAGCTAACTACGGGAAATATTTCCCTGTTTTTTCTTTTTGCACGAATATCCTCAACTGTCACATGCAGAATCTTTCCAAATCGTTTCTCCCTCAATTATGAAGTACTTAGACACGAGATTCTCCAAAAAATAGCTCAAAATATCTCGAGAATATTTTGTTGCCCTGTTTTCAATAAAACAACGTAAACCTCCCTGTTTTGTTTCAAATTAATACGAATATTCTCCTTTTATGTTTTAAAGACTATTACCAACCCTGTTTGACTTAAACAGGTGTATCCCAATCCATAGCAATGAAAAATCCCGAGAAAATCTCTACAAAAATTTAATCTAAAGATACGCAGGTGAAGGTGGACTTTCCCGCCAAAACTGTTCTTCCAAACCGTGAAGATGGGTGGCCCCCTAACCAGATTAGGGTGCCATTAGCTGTGGGTTATAAATAGAATGTATGTGGTGCAAATAGTGGTGGAATGCCCCTTATCATCTGGGTGCCCCTTATCCAAACTGAGAGTCCGAATATCAGGTGTCCTCTAGAGGTGCCTTTAGCAACTTTTCGAGCCAATTTCTCCGAAAACGGTTATTGCCCAAAAATACCTACAAACACACAAAACACCATAATAAGCAAAAATTTGAGTACCAACAATACAGAAAATTGAGGACAACTTAGACACAAAAATGTGTCTATCAAATACCCTCAAACTTATTATTTGCTAGTCCTCGAGCAAATCTAATATAAAAAATAAAATGACTACACTTAGCACTGCAGTAAGCCGTTAAACCGCTAGGTGGCCCTAGTGGCGGAGTGTTGTCTCCGGAGGGTTTACCAGAGGTGTATCCACAAAGCCTTTACTCCAGACCCTAGCTATCTACGCAGAACCTTGGAAGGCACTAAAAAATCTCATTGGTTGGTATACAATCATTGACTATATGAGGAAGTACCCTGATGCGAAATTCCAATTGTTGTACGCGAGTTTGCACTCAAGCATACTAAAATTCATATATAAGTGACAGAGCTCTACTCAGATAGTTGACTAAGGTGAACTTATCCTAATGGACTGAGATGCCGGTCTGACTAATATCAACACAGCTGGCTTATACAAGGGAACCAACAGGTGATAATCCTAACTCTAGGTCAACACAACTGGCATATACAAGGGCTCCAGTGGTCGACTTTATTGAATTTATTCCGGTTGGTCTGATGGTCTGGTCTCTTTTTATTTCTTTTTTTTGTATCTCAATCACTCTATTTCACCCAATCACTTATAAGAAAATAAAAACAGAAGGTGAAAAGGATTCAACGAGATATAGCGAAACTACCATGTTTTTTTTTTTTTAAATTCTAACACCTGAGCTCTGTGCTTTTATGAATAGACTCTTTAGATGTTTCCATCTAATCAGATTGGTTCCTCAACTCCTATAACCAAGATGCTTCCATCCACTTAGATTGGTTATTTCCATCCTTAATAAACATAAATTTCTAGGCTCTGGAGTTTATTTATTGCAACTAAAAAGTTTCTCCAAACCCCCAAACTTAAATCTAACACTGTCCTCAATGTTCTAAAGATAAAATTAAAACAAAATGAACAAGGAGAAACTGTTACCATTTGAAGCAAAAGAGTTAAGGAAAGATATTACCGTATTGCATGAGATTGGGTTACCTCCCAAGAAGTGCTAAGTTTAAAGTCTTCAACCAGACTAAGAAAGGATTAGTCACCTTATAGAATCATAAAGTAATAGCCGGAATAACTGTGGATCGCCAAAACCAAATAGAGCTATCACAAGTAAAAGGAATCTTTCACCATGCCAAGAAAGTTAACAAATAAAGCAAACCCTTGTCTAGTTTCCTGTTTAAGACAACTACATCTAGCTGTGGTTCAGGTTCAGGTTCTTTAACTAGGTCTAGATAACATATTTTCCTGGGTTGCATTTCCTCAAAAGTTAGATCCGAATGTTCAGGTTCTAGAGTCTGGAAAAACTCAAATAAAAACTTAGAAGCACATAACAATAACCTAAATAATTGCGGATCCTTAAAGTCAATCAAACTTAACTTACACAACTGACCACAAAGAGAGTGGTGGTCATCCTTAAACAAATATGTCGACCTAATCTCCTAAAGTAATTAGGTTTAGTCTCGAAACTTAAAATCTGACACATTTGAATTTCATAAGTTCCCACAATTTGAGAAAATTTTTTTGGTGGAAAAACAAAGTCAATCGAGGTATCGTAGCCTGGGTTAACCACATCAACCAGAGGATGGGTTTCTAACAACTGAACTTATTTCTGGACATCATTAGGTTCAGGAAAACGTGTATGAAAATAATCTTGTAAAATGGTTGAGGCATATATGTTAAGTTCCAAGTGAGGGACCTTTGTAAGAGTTAAATCTCATGGAGAATAAAAATCACCCCCAAACTTAGAGTTTTCAGTGTCTCTATAAAGACTAGTCACAACTTCCCTAGTTTCAAGGTCATTAGATTCCTGAAAATGGTCAATTGATTCTTCTAAGTCAGGTACATCCTCACTCATCTCTACAATTTCATTTTGTTTTTCTAAGACTAATGTTTCTAAATCTCTAGACTCGAAAACAATATTCTCAAGATAAACCCGCTCCTCTAAACTATCATCGCCTTCGTAATCAAAAGAAAATACTACATCATCTAAGGAAGTCTTATCTTTAATCAAATCCTCGTCCTTTTGAATAGGTGAATAATTATTAAAATTATTTGGATTTGAACTAGAAATAATATTATCATTATAAAGCTCAGTTGGAGTAACAAATTCCTGATCACTATGCCTAAATATTTCAGATTCTTCATCAGCATTATCCTCATCATAATCATAATAACATGAAAATGGTTGAACCTCATCCAAAGTATTGCTTCCAATTCTATCCTTGTCATATTGATTATGTAAATAAAAAATTTCCTCATTTTCAAGGTTGATTTTTGAAGCAATATATTGGCAATTCAGTGTAATTCGAGCAATTGTTTCTTCCGTCTCTAACTCAAGCCTACGTGTTGACTCAGCAAACTCACGTGTTGACTCAGTTAACTTACATCTTGACTCAGCTAACTTCCTGAGGTTATCTTCTAAAGAAGGTTCACTCATTGTTACAGTTCTTTCGTCTATAACTAAGTCATCTGTGTCCGCTGACTTATGTCTCGACTCATGTAACTTACGCGTTGACTCAAGTATCTTACGTGCCTCATCTAGAGAAGAGGAATTATAGGAACTTTACTCGTATGACCAGTATTCATGTGAATAGTAACTGGGCTCACCATGGTATGAGCCATAATCTTCAAAAGGTTGGCGTTCCCAACCACTATTCACACTATGGTCAAAGTAATGTCTATTTTGAAAATCAGTCGGATAATCATTGTATTGGCTATACCAGTTCGACATCCTAACTGCAAGGGAATTCTAAACAAACACAAAGAAGGCTGACTCAACCACAACAAGCCTATTTTATCTAGAAAACAAAAAGCATGATGTCTCCCTTAGATTGTTTCTAGACCAGCTTTTATTCTTTCGAAAAGGAATTCGTTACAATTTGAGAAACCTCTCTGGAATCGATCCGAGTTAAAGTAAGTTGAATAGAGACGAGGGAAGCTCAGTGGAGCTTTGATACCCAAGGCCTCACCGGCGTTACAAGGCGGCGTATTCAACTCACAGAAACCATCATGAACTTCAAAGTATGCTCAAAAGAGTAACCAATATTTTCCGAACAACTTTCCTAATAAGCTCGTTACCCTATTGGTCTCGTTCTAGTCCAAATTTTAAGGATTAGGTTCGCGTAGGTTATGTGTTCCTAAGGAGGGCAAGAAGGAAACGGTGATGATATCCGAGTCCTTATCTTGATTTGGACAGGCCTTGCCCTTTACTAGAAAATTAAATCCGATTTCAGGTCCTCAACATATATGCATACAAAATCATCTAGTAAACCCGCTGACAAGGGATTCGCTGGTGTTTAGAATTCTTACCTCCCGTTCCATACGGGTAATGAACCGTTGAAGTCGACTCGGGCCACGACTCCTATGTCATGTACGAACCCGAGGGGCCGAAGCGATATCGTAATCGCCGTCCTTCTATGCAAACAGTTTATTTAAAACTACCCTTTCGTAGGGTTTTAAAAAAAAAGTCCAAAGTTCAATGTCCAAAAGAAAAGAAGAAGAAAAAAAATGTCCAAAAATAAAATATTATAAAAATAAAAACCTTAATTACAGTTTCTAAAAAAAATAAAAATAAAATTATTTACAAAATCTTCTTCTTCACTCCTTTTGGATTTCTCTTTTCTTTCCTTTTTGGGCTTTTCCTTTCTTTTCACCACTTTATCTTTTCCTTTAGCTTAGCTCCAAATCTGAAAGCAAACAAAAATACCAAAACACGTAAAAAAGAATAAATAAAATAAAACCTAAAAACAAATCTATAAACAAATCCGCGTCGGCGGCGGCAAAAATTGATCGAATTTTATATAGTGGTAAGAAGGTTGTCGTTCACTCGGACTTAATTGAGATTGATTCTAGGCTTAAATATAAAAATAAGAAATTATATACAAAATATGTCACGGGATGAAGAATTCACTTGGACTCGGGATTTCACTGTTTTTCAAATTCAAGTGGTTCAGAAATTAATTCTAGGCAATTATAGCTCCAAACACAAGAAATATTAACTCTATTCTTTGCCAAAATAGATTTCGTAAAACATCAATTGTAAATTACAAGCATAGTGTATCAAAAGCACCTAAGACTAAGCATACACTATCAAACAAGATAACAATTGGTTAATAGAAATCATAAATCATTTATAATCAGTGCAAAAAGTAAATAAGGAATTAATTAAATTTACCACATGATGAAATTCAGCTTCGTCCGTCGTCCCATCGATGGGGTCTAGCTTCTCATGATGAAAACACATTCAAAAATATAACTCATAGTTCAAATGGTGTTTTTATTGGACAAATAGTAGAAAACAGAGATTTGCAATGATATAAAGGTGTTGCAAAATAAACTGTTACAAAGAACGATAAATGAAAAATGCCACTGTCACTGTAGCAAATACAACGTTTCAGTATGTGTCGTTGTTACTGTTGATGAACAACTGTTCTTTGGCGTCTTATGTTATTCGTTCTCTCCTTTAATGGCAGCAGCAGAGACAAGCTATGCAACTTCCTTTTCTACGCTCTGTTTCCTCCCCTCTCTCCTCCTTTCATTCTATGACATCCCAACACTATTTATAATCACCACAGGGCCAAGAAATCTTGGTAATAACTCGATATAATCTCCAAAGCTAATTACGAGAAATATTTCCTTGTTTTCTCTTCTCGCACGAATATCCTCAGCTGTCACATGCAGAATCTTTCAAAATCGTTTGTCCCTCAATTCTGAAGTAGTTAGACACGAGATTCTCCCAAAAATAGCTCAAAATATCTCGAGAATATTTTGTTTCCCTGTTTTCAATATAACCACGTAAACCTCCCTGTTTTGTTGCAAATTAATACAAATCTTCTCCTTTTATGTTTTAAAGACTATTACCAACCCTGTTTGACTTAAACAGGTGTATCCCAATCCATAGCAACGAAAAATCTCGAGAAAATCTCTCCAAAAATTCAATCCAAAGATACGCAGGTGAAGGTGGACTTTCCCGCCAAAACTGTTCTTTCAAACCGTGAAGATGGGTGGCCCCCTAACCAGATTAGGGTGCCATTAGCTGTGGGGTATAAATAGAATGTCTTGGGTGCAAATAATGGTGGAATGCCCCTTATCCAAACTGAGAGTTCGAATATCAGGTGTCCTCTGGAGGTGCCTTTAGCAACTTTTCGAGCCAATTTCTCCGAAAACGGTTATTGCCCAAAAATGCCTACAAACACACAAAACACCATAATAAGCACAAATTCGAGTACCAACAATACAGAAAATTGAGGACAACTTAGACACAAAAATGTGTCTATCACGTCACTACAGCCACTAGCGCATTTATTGAATCATTCAACATGCCTACGTAATAATTACTAGGGTACCTTTTTTTTGTCATGTTCCACGACAGAACCCTTAGTATTGACCGACATCATCTTCATACCAAACCCTAATTCTCACACCACACGTGCCAATGGCAAACCATGCCATCCACGTCTCCGCGCCAAGGCATGCCAACCATGTCAGCCGCGCCTCCGTGCCAATGGAAAACCATGCCATCCACGTCTCCGCGCCAAGGCATGCCAACCATGCCAGCCGCGCCTCCGTGCCAATGGCAAACCATGCTAGCCACATGTCCGCGCCAAGGCATGCCAACCATGCAATCTGCGCCTCCGTGCTAATGGCAAACCATGCCAACCACGTCTCCGCGCCAAGGCATACCAACCATGCGATCCGCGCCACCATGCCAATGGAAAACCATGCCAGCTACGTCTCCGTGCCAAGGCATGCCAACCATGCCAGCCGCGCTACCGTGCCAATGGCAAACCATGCCAGCCAAGGCATGCCAACCATGCCATCTACGCCACCGCGCCAATGGAAAACCATGCCATCCACGTCTCCGCGCCAACCATGCCAGCCGCGCCTCCGTGCCAATGGAAAACCATGCCAGCCACATCTCCACGCCAAGGCATGCCAACCATGCCAGCCGCGCTACCGTGCCAATGAAAAACCATGCCAGCCATGTCTCCGCGCCAAGGCTTGCCAGCCAGGCCACCGTGCCAATGGAAAACCATGCAGCCACGTCTCCGTGCCAAGGCATGCCAACCATGCCAGCCGCGCCACCGTGCCAATGGCAAACCATGCCAGCCACGTCTCCGTGCCAAGGCATGCCAACCATGCTAGCCGCGCCACCGTGCCAATGGCAAACTATGCCGGCCACGTCTCCGCGCCAAGGCATGCCAACCATGCCAGCCACGCCACCGTGCCAATGGAAAACCATGCCAGCTACGTCTCTGCGCCAAGGTATTCTAACCATGCCAGCCACGCCTCCAAGCCAATGATAAACCATATCATCCACGTCTCCGCATCAAGGCATGCCAACCACGCCAGCCGCACTACCGTGCCAATGGAAAACCATGTCAGCCACGTCTCCGCCAAGGCATGCCAACCATGCCAGCCGCGCCACCGTGCCAATGGAAAACAATGCCAGCCACGTCTCCTCGCCAAGGAATGCCAGCTGCGCATCCGTGCCAATGGTAAACCATGTCAGCCAAGTCTCCGCGCCAAGGCATGCCAACCATGCCAACCCCGCTACCGTGCCAATGGCAAACCATGCCAGCCACGTCTCCGCGCCAAGACATTCCAACCATGCCAGCCGCGCCACCGTGCCAATGGAAAACCATGCCAGCCAAGTCTCCGCGCCAAGGCATGCCAACCATGCCAGTCGCGTCACCGTGCCAATGGCAAACCATGCCAGCCACGTCTCCGCGCCAAGGCATGCCAACAATGCCAGCCGCGCCACCGTGCCAATGGCAAACCATGCCAGCCATGTCTCTGTGCTGAGGCATGCCAACCATGCCAGCCGCGCCACCGTGTCAATGGCAAACCATGCCAGCTGCGCCACCGTGTCAATGCAAACCATGCCAGCCACGTCTCCGCGCCAAGGCATGCCAGCTGCGCCACCGTGCCAATGGAAAACCATGCCAGCCACGTCTCTGCGCCAAGGCATTCCAACCATGCCAGCCGTGCCACCGTGCCAATGGAAAACCATGCCAGCTACGTCTTCATGCCAAAGCCATGTCGACCCTACCACATGTCGCTGGCCGCCAAAACGAAGGGTTGCAACAATCATCGACCATCTCTCCATATAAGATGCAATCCTAGTCGTCCAAGGTCGCCAGCTAACACGCGGTAACCTTTGGCCCAACGTCAATCCCTAATTTTGGCCGCGCCCAAACTATGACAAAACCCTAGTTTTTGGCCGCGCCTAAACTATGCCAAAATCCTAGCTTGGCCACGCCTAAATCATGCCATGACCGGACTTTCCTTCACGGCTGCCAAAACGAAGGGTTGCAGCAATCAACGACTACCCTTTCATCTAAGATGAAAATCTTAGCCGTTCAAGGTCGCCAGTTAACGCGTAGTAACCTTTGGCCCAACGTCAAGCCCTTATTTTGGCCGCGCCCAAACTATGCCAACACCCTAGTTTTGGCCGCGCCTAAACTATGTCAAAATCCTAGCTTGGACACGCCTAAAACATGCCATAACCGACCTTTCCTTCATGGATGCCAAAACGAAGGGTTGGAACAATCAACGACCACCCTTCCATCGAAGAGGCAAATCTTAGCCGTCCAAGGTTGCTAGCTAACGCGTGGTAACCTTTGGCCCAACGCCAAGGAATGCCAACCGTGCCACATGTGCCAATAGAATGTCGTAACAGCCGCATCTCCACTCCAAGGCATGCCAACCATGCCACATGTGTCAATGGCATGCCGTGCAACCTTTCCGCGCCAAGGCATGCCGCATGTGCCAATGGCATGCTACGCTACATCTCCGCGCCCAAAGCATGCCAAAACCATGCCAACCTTTCCTCCATGTCTTTGGCTGCCAAAACAAAGGGTTGCGACAATCACGACCACCCTTCCATTTAAGATGCAGATCTTAGCCGTCCAAGGTCACCAGCTAACACGTGGAAACCTTTGGCCCAACGCCAAGCCCTAATTTTGGCCGCGCCCAAACTATGCCAAAATCCAAGCTTGGCCACGCCTAACCATGTCAAAGCCATGCCGGCCACACTTTCATGCCGCTGGATACCAAACGAAGGGTTGCAATAATCAACGGCTACCCTTCCTCTCAAGATGCAAATCTCGACCGTCGAGAGTCACCACCGAGCCGGAAAGTCTCCCAAGCTCAACTTTCCAAACAACAACAACATGCTACATGTTTTCCACGAAAACACTCGAGACATCAACACATGTCACAAACTGGGGGATGATCATTAGGGTATTGGTTTGAAGGTTTACAGCGTGCGGATACACTACGCCCGTTATAAGATACTATCATAAGAATGAGGCGCTTAGTAAATACAGGGAGTAATGGTGAAACGCTTTCCTTCATTATGGAACATCAATTCTAGGAGTTACCGGTTACCACCTCCTCCCATTTACTCATCCGTTTCCATTTCTTACGAGACCACAGTATGTTTCACTTCGACTTGTATAAATAGGTCTTACCTATTACCACCGAGCAACAAGTTTTTGTCAGGAGCATAAAACAATCAGAAATCACCTGTTAGCTTTACCATTTGTTAGCTTACGTTTTCTGATATAAGTCAAAACAACTACTCTTCCAGAATCAACTATTCTGGTCTCAACACTCTCTTCGCTTCCCACCCCAAAACCAACCCTTCTCCTTCACTTTGTGACCGAAGCAAGTCTGGAACGACCATTTCTTGGTTTAGGCCGGATTTGTACATATTGATCTCTCGAATCTAAAGTACTCCCTTGCAGTACATTGTTTAGGGTTTAGACTCGTTTCTCACCCACAACACACGAAATTACCGAAACCAGCAGAAATTATTTTCACCCTCAAACAATTGGCGACCACAGTGGGAGATTAATCTCTCGGTTACAATATCGATGTCCAACTCCCAATCTCATACTTCAACCCAGACATCATGGTGGTAGCAGCAAACTATCCGCTCAGGGATCGGCGACTCAGTTACCAGGCGACTCAGTTACCAGTCATAACACGACAAGAGGTGACTGGGGACTTCCAATATGGTAGGATCAAATGATCCTCCCAGGAATCGACGACTCGGTTATCAGGTGACTCAGGGATGACTCGGGACTTTCCACAATCACGGCGGTGCTGCACACAAAATTTGGACTTACACCCGCAAGATTCATTTTTCGTCAAGAGATCCGAAAAACCCGAGTAAGTCTT
Source organism: Papaver somniferum (assembly GCF_003573695.1). Taxonomy (NCBI): domain Eukaryota; kingdom Viridiplantae; phylum Streptophyta; class Magnoliopsida; order Ranunculales; family Papaveraceae; genus Papaver; species Papaver somniferum. Next base: position 484,160 of record NW_020628818.1, read on the forward strand.
GCCTAGAAAAAATACATGGTTTACTATTTCAAGTTTTCACGGGAATGATAAAACCGATAGACATGTTATGTCTCATCTCATGCTCTCTACCGACATGCAACACTCACAGTTCTATGGTTTTCCTGGGATGTTTGCGTCACTTGCAATCGTAACCAATACAACATTATTCTAAAAAAATTCATTCAAAAAGAGTAATCCAAAACCCTCATAGATAACAGTTATCTATCAATTCAAACCAAAACCATAAGCCAGGCGTTTCATCTGCCTTTCAAAAAAAAAAAAAACCTAACTAAAGAAGTTCAGAAGACAGGAGTGCATTTAAGGAAAACTATCCAGTAACGGCTTGCTATTCTTGGATAAAGTCTCCCTCGCTCTTTCGAGAGCCGCCCTTTTCAGATTCAGCTTCCTGGACAGCCTTTCGATTTTCGCCTCCTGCCGTGTGATTTCATCCGCAGAAGGGCCTTCGACCGCTATGGATTTCAACTTTTCAATGTCAGCAAAGCCTTCGACAAACAAGTAGACATTGAACTGATGGTCTACGCACATATCACGATGAAACTTCCAACTTGTAATCACGTCCTCAGAAACGGTGCGGCCAGTCAATTTGCACATATCATCAATCAAAGATAAAGCTTCCTCCGCACGTTTGGCTAGCGCAAACTGACTAGTGATCTTTTTGTTTGTGGAAATGTGTCTGTACCTTTCCCATATCTTGGCATATAGAGTTTTATATTTGGATGGCACGCTGAATCCCCCGATCAACACATGATCCGGATAAGGAACCAAGTATGGAGGAGCAAAAGTGGCGCCAACAACTGAACCAGTGACCAGCAAGGGATTCCCAACAACAATTGTGCCTGAAGACACGTGAATACTCTCTGTTATTTGAGTCTCAATAACACTTTCAGCTTGATCAACCTCCGTTTCCATATTGCCAGATGTAGCTTCCACGGTTAGAGGTAGAACTGTATCTCCACGAGCCTCTACTTCAGGGCCATCTCCCTTCCTTTAATGTCTTGAGTTAGACACTTTCAAAAAAATGGGGGGGGGGGGGGGGGGGGGGGAAGAAAGAAAGATGCGCAGAAGACTCACTGATCCGCTTTCAGAAGAAGACTAAACACTGTTGTGGGAAGAGCTATTCTCGTCATCATGATATTCAGATTCAGAGCTTTCCCCCTTTTAGGACTCCTTTCCACCATGGGAAGGTTCATCATTTCCACCCCCTTCCTCAAGAAGTGCCGCCTTTTGACGACTTGCAAGTTCATCATTGCCACCCTCCACCTCAAGAAGTTCCGCCTTCTGACGACGTGCAAGTTCAGCGTTGCCACCCTCCGCTTCAAGAGGTGCAGCTTTCTGACGACGCGCAAGTTCGGTAAAGGCGTTCACACTGATGAGACCCTGAACAAAGCACAAGACCGATATTCATAAATGAAATGAAGATTTACACAATCCAGTTAAGCTGGGGAGAAGATGACGCGTACCCGGATATTGGAAGAGATGAAAGTCATGAGAGCCACCGGATCTGCCGGACCTGACCGAAATCCAGCTGCACGATTCTTTGACCTTCGTTCCTTCGCTTGGTAAATGTCCGCATACCGACTAGGGGACTTTAGCTTAGTTGAAGAAGGATCCCTCAACAGCGGGTGCTTCGCCAAAACCTCAGGGGAGGGTTTACCGCGGGTATTCTCCACTGTATTATTCACCAAACCTTGGATAGCAAGGAAATCATCCTTCCAGAACGTATTATACTTGGAAGTCGTCGAAGGGTTTCTTTCCAAGGGCAATAAAGGGAGACTCTTACCCGGCTCAAGGGCACTGGCATCGAGAACGGTGGGCAACGGATTCTCTGAAGCAACCGGCTGACGAGCAAGAGGGACTCCTTGGTCAAAGCCCATATGTCGAGCTGCCCGATCAATATTGTAGGAGACTACCTGGAACGATCCTCTAAAGAAAGACGATATACAACCAGGCACGCAACTTCACATGAATATAACCTCTCCAACACTCATATTCCTTTCGTCAGAGAGCAAAGACATGTTCGGAGCAGAAGCAAAAGTGTTAACCTGAACTATGGATGCGCACACCGGGTCCCACGGGCGAAAGTTGACCGCGTACGAATTGTCGAGAAAATCAACCAGGTTTGAACCGGTTCTTGGGCGCCTATTCGACCAGCGAAGCATCCTCGAACCGCCGCAATCCTCGGGAAGTGAAGCCAACGGTTTAGAAGCGTATCTCTCGAAATGCTCCCATAACCATGCCTGGAGGAAAGCAGCATGGACATACGAGTCCACTTTTATGTAGCCATTTGAAGCGCGCATGTCTGCAACCAGATGATCCAAATGTGTGTACAGAGAACCAAGAAACAAGCCGCCAATGGGGAGAACGACGCATTTCGCTAATTTTATGGCAATCTTAATAAGTTCCGGTCTTATTTCCTTCCTACCAGAGCCATCATCGAAAATATCTCTAGATAACCAAAGAGCCAAGAATTCCGCGACATGAAGTGTTCTATTCTTTTGATCCGGCTCCAACTCATCGGGAAACCATTGAGACACCCACCAGCTGTAGAACACCTCGTCTCATTTTAATTCCGAATGAACCCTTTCGACTTCACAACCAAAGAGGTGCGTGTCTCTTCTTCATCTTCTGATAACTTGATATCGAGGTTTCCTGTTATGGGAAGATTCAGCAAAACGACCACACTTTCTAAGGAGATAGTCATTTCGCCCCACTTACATACGGCCGTGTGAGTACCTGGACACCACCTGGAGATGAAAGAAACCAGACCCAGGATATCTTTCCTAACTTGAAGGGTTGCAGAGGCCGCGACAGCATCAATGATTTGCGCTCCGGTCAAGCTAGCTCTCACGCAGTCTTGGCTTGTCATGAATCGCATACATTTGTCGAAAGAACGCAATGGACTCACACTGATTTTAAAGTCAATAGGGGAAGCAGAGTACTCTCCCCTGTGGAGATAGAACCGTATTACACCCTCTGGTCGAACCGACCGGGTCCTGCTTTCATCTTCTGAACCGGTCAGAAGAATTGGCACATACTTGGGATGATTTCTCCTAGCTTTGGCAGAAGACATCATGAAGAATTCATCATCCGTGTTTGGTTTGGAGTTTCCAACGTCTTTTGGTACAACAAGACTTTTCTCAGGCGACATCCTAACGAAAGTTTCTTACGCTTTCGCTATCGAGGTAACTACACTGGAAACAAAACAAAGGGAAGTTACTACAAGGTGCATGAAAGCTATTTTGTCAGCAATGGAGAATCCATTTTATAAGCGAATCAACTTGTTTTGGTTGCAAAGTCATAACATGCATAACCGAAGAAATGGAGACTACCAAACCCTACGAAGCCACAAAAGGCACACTCCTTGCGAAGCCGTACCTTGCAACGGAAAGTACGCACCCGACTAAGAAAGCATACACTACCGCGGAAACTATACACACGGCCACACCAAGGAAAGGGAGGAAACCCTAGAAACTAGGTTTTCGTGGGGAAGGAATGTTTAACACCCCGTGTTTTTAGCATGGCGCATGCTAAAAGATGCTCCATTGCTCGAGATGAAGCTTCATCCAAAGCTTCCGTTGCATGAGATGCATTTGGACCAGGGCCAATATCTGGTGTCAAGTAAGGCACACTGCGTATTCATATTGTCTAAGGCCAATATGGCATCAATTGGAGGCTACATTGTCCAAGAGTCAATCTTGCATCAAATGATGCATTAGGCCAGTTAAGTAGATGACCTTGAAAATGTACATCCAACATGGATAGACATCGAGTTGGCAGTGGACAGCCAACATGGCTGGACATCGAGTTGGTAATGTACAACCATCACGACTTGGGCATATGAGTGGCCTACGGGCCAAATTTATAATACAGCCATCCTGGCTGAACATCAAGTTGAAATTTGAGTGGCCTATGGGCCAAAGTCGGAAATACAGCCATCACGGTCGTACATCGCTGTTGGCCAGAATGGTAAGGTGAAGTCATCATGGCCTGGGGAGTTGATGAATGATTTTTCCTCCCCCAATTTGAGTTCTAAAAATGTAAAATTAACATATATAGGGAGGGGTAGTTGTTTGATGGTGCATATGCGGACTATGCACTAAGTAAGATTCATAGCTTAGCCAGAAGAGTATGAATGATGCCTAAGGCTTATTTGTAGTTGCGTAGCCTCGTGAAGAGGGCATTTGATGCTTAGGAATCGTTATGCCATATTTCGGATCAAACATGCATCACTTGGATGCATTTTGACGGAACGACCTATACGGACTAGGACATTTCCATTATTTCTTGACCACGGCCATGCAAACAAGTTGGCTTAAGTTTTTGTCCCTTCGAGGATGAACTACGGTCTGTGCTTGATCCCTTTAGAGTAGGGAAAGGTACGTAGGCAGCCGCAATGAGTTGCAGCATTGCCGGTCCAGCACGTTGTCCCCTCATATCATCTCAGCTCGGTAGCTCGATGCAAGATATGATTGTGGCCATACTTGATGAGGATTAGTTGCATGCCAGCAAGTGGATGCTCGTGCTTCCTATCAAGCTACATAGAGTTGGTAAACGAGATAATGTGGGGAATGGCAAGGGCTTGGTGCGGCCTACACCAAAGTCCAAGGCTTATGCCTGGACAAGACTCGGCGCGATGACGATTGCTCATCTAGATAGTTAATTAAGTGATGAATTCCCTACGTAGAGGCATGCTAGTGATGCATGCAATATGCATCAACCTTGGCCTTATGGCCCTAGACCCTTTAGCGGACAAGGGTAAGTTTTGGAACGGTGTGGAAGCTAAGTTAGCCGCATCATGCTTTCAAGGACAGATGGGCGTGCATTTGCCTAGCTTTGAGGCCCGGATCGTAGCTTCATCATGGCGCAAAGGGGGAGTTACGGCTTGCGGGGCAACGCGCCAAAGGCGTAATTTTCTCGTCCGTCACAGTTGGTATCAGAGCAAGTTCCGAGAAAACTCTAGGGACTTGTGCGGAGTGGACTCATTGGCGAGTATTTTCCTTAATGGAAATTTGAAGTTGGAGAGTAGGCCAGCTTTTGCGCGGAAAGAATTTGTGACTGGAATTGCCAGTTATTATGTAATTCGAGTTGAGCTTGGATGAGTGCTATGAGTTTTCCTGGCCTAAGTGGCACCCCACTTACGAGTGGATATCCGGAAGACCGTCTGGGATGGTGGGTAGACAATGGGGCTGATCATCCCCACACGTTGGAAACTGTCCAACGGTGTGCCTTGTCAGGACCGGCTAGCATCCCACTTACGAGTGGCAACCTGGATGACCTTGAGGGATGGTGGGAAACTTGAAACTATTCCACGCAGTACTGTGCTAAAATATTGTCATTTCGATGACACCTTTCAACTTGTGAGCCTTAGGTATTCCTGGGTGGTAGTATGGATGCCATCTAGGATACCTGTTCGAGATATCCTCTTGGCATTGGTCAATTGCGATTCTTGGTGTTGTTGTGGGCACTTTTGGATTCCTGGGCAGGTGGTATGGGACATGTGCTCAGAAGGTCTAAATTTTTGTTCATGAAAACTTGAAGAAACCCGTGATTTCCGAGCATCTGGTATGAGACTTTTGCTCAGGAAATCCAAACCTAAGAGATTCTCCATAATAATGTTGGTTTTAAATTTCGGGGACGAAATTCTTTGAAGGAGTGAAGAGTGTAATACCCCGTGTTTTTAGCATGGCGCATGCTAAAAGATGCGTCATTGCTCGAGATGAAGCTTCATCCAAAGCTTCCGTTGCATGAGATGCATTTGGACCAGGGCCAATATCCGGTGCCAAGTAAGGCACATCGCGTATGCATATTGACTAAGGCCAATATAACATTAGTTGGAGGCTACATTGTCCAAGAGCCAATCTTGCATCAAATGATGCATTAGGCCAGTTGGGTATATGGCCTTGAAAATGTACAACCAACATGGCTAGACATTGATTGACAGTGGACAGCCAACATGGCGAGTTGGTAATGTACAACCATCACGGCTGAGCATAAGAGTGGCCTATGAGCCAAAGCTATAATACAACCATCCTGGCTGAACTTCGAGTTGACATTTGAGTGGCCTATGGGACAAAGTCGGAAATACAGCCATCACGGCCGTACATCGTTATTGGACAGAATGGTAAGGTGCAGTCATCATGGCCTGGGGAGTTGATGAATGATTTTTCCTCCCCCAATCTGAGTTCTAAAAATGTCAAATTAACATATATAGGGAGGGGTAGTTGGTTGATGGTGCATATGCGGACTATGCACCAAGTAAGCTTCATAGCTTAGCCGGAAGAGTATGAATGATGCTTAAGGCTCATTGATATTTGCGTAGCCTCACGAATAGGGAATTTGATGCTTAGGCATCGTTATGCCATATTTCGGACCAAACATGCATCACTTGGATGCATTTTGACGGAACGACCTATACGGACTAGGCCATTTCCATTATTGCTTGGTCACGGCCATGCAAACGAGTTGGCTTAAGTTTCTGTCACTTCGAGGATGAATTATGGTTTGTGCTTGATCCCTTTAGAGTATCGAAGGGTACGTAGGTAGCCGCAATGAGTTGCATCATTGCCGGTCCAGCACGTTGTCTCCTCATATCATCTAAGCTCGGTAGCTCGACGCAAGATATGATTGTGTCCATACTTGATGAGGCTTAGTTGCATGCCAGCAAGTGGATGTTCATGCTTCCTATCAAGATACGTAGAGTTGGTAAACGATATAAGGTGCGGAATGGCAAGGGATTAATGCGGCCTACGCCAAAGTCCAAGGCTTATGTACAAGACTCGGCGGTATGACGGTTGCTCATCTAGATAGGAAATTCAGTGATGAATTACCTACGTAGAAGCGAGCTAGTGATGCATGCAATATGCATCAGCCTTGGCCTTATGGCCCTAGACCCTTTAGTAGACAAGGTTAAGTTTTGGAATGGTGTGGAAGCTAAGTTAGCCGCATCATGCTCCACGAGAATGCTTGCAATGGCAGATGGGCGTGCATTTGCCTAGATTTGAGGTCCGGAGCGTAGCTTCATCATGGCGCACCGGGAGAGTTACAGCCTGCGGGGAAACGCGCCAAAGGCGTAATTTTCCGATCCGTCACAGAATGGGTGGAAGTTACCTGCCCATGCATGCCTACTTTGCGTAATAATTAAGGTGGCCAACATTACTATGGTATTCACGCCAAAATATTTCTAAAAATTTATGGAAAGTATATCTATGGCTAGGGTTCACACCAACACAGAAGAAAAATATTTATACAAGTTCATGAAAGGTACACCTATGGATAGGGTTTGCACCAACACAAGAAACACAAGAAAAACAAATTGAAGAGGAAACGCTGGAAGACATACCTGGGATACACTTGCTCACTTTATTGCTACCGCGCGTCCAGGACGTAAGAACAAAGGTGTGAAATAAAAGGGAGAGGTCGAGCCCTTTTATAGGCGTGACACTTTGGAGTTTGAATAAGGAAAGGACTTCCTATTTGAGTTAAGTAAGGAAAAGAGGCAATCGGGCCCGCGAAGACAAGCCACCACCGTGCAAACAGTCTGTGTCATGTCTTGCCTCACCGTGCCAACAAACCGCGCCATGCCAAGCCAACACCATGTCGAGCAATCCGCACCATGCCAAGTCCATGCCAACGCCCACGCTACACCGATCCAGCGCCCAAGCCCGAGCCCAAGCCAACTCCCACGCCAAGTCTACGCTAATGCCCCCATTCCAAGCCAATACTACGCTGGCGGCTCCATTCCAAGCCAATACTACGATGGCGGCTCCATTCCAAGCCAATACTGCACTGAAGACTCCTATTCTGAGCTGAGCAACGCCAACAACTCTCTAAGCCAGCACCTACGCGTTCCCTAGCCCAGCACAGATGATGTGGGACCAAGCCAAGTCGATAGTCTACATCTCATCACTTCACGGTCTAGCCAACAACACCATGTGAAGAATTTACACAAAGCCGCCAACACAAGAATCACGAATTCTCCTTACCTCTCGAAAAAGGTTAGCCGGGTCTGCCTAACCATCTTTTCATGACTTGCCATTTCGAATTTTTCCTTGACTGTCACCAGCTTATACTTACCTCGCAACAATGCTCCTGTTCCGATCTAAGCAGGGGACTTAATGTTGATGGTGGTTTTTAGCTTAGGGTTAAAATCGTAAAACCTTACATCTAACATGACGTCACTACGGCCACTAGCGCATTTACTGAATCATTCAACATGCCTACGTAAGAATTACCAGGGTACCTTTTTTTTTGTCATGTTCCACGACATAACCCTTAGTATTGACCGAAATCATCTTCATACCAAACCCTAATTCTCACACCACACGTGCCAATGGAAAACCATGTCAGCCACGTCTCCGCGCCAAAGCATGCCAACCATGCCATCCGCGCCTCCGTGCCAATGGAAAACCATGCCATCCACGTCTCCGCGCCAAGGAATGCCAACCATGCCAGACGCGCCTCCGTTCCAATGGAAAACCATGCCAGCCACGTCTCCGCGCCAAGGAATTCCAACCATTCCACCCGCGCCTCCGTGCCAATGGCAAACCATGCCAGCCACGTCTCTGCGCCAAGGCATGCCAACCATGCCAGCCGTGCCACCGTGCCAATGGCAAACCATGCCAGCCACGTCTCTGCGCCAAGGCATGCCAACCATGCCAGCCGCGCCACCGTGCCAATGGAAAACCATGCCAGCTACATCTCCATGCCAAAGCCACGTCATCCCTACTACATGTCGCTGGCTGCCAAAACGAAGGGTTGCAACAATCAACGGCTACCCTTTCATCTAAGATTTAAATCTTAGCCGTCCAAGGTCGCCAGCTAATGCGCGGTAACCTTTGGCCCAGCGTTAATCCATAATTTTGGTCGCGCTCAAACTATGCCAAAACCCTAGTTTTTGGCCGCGCCTAAACTATGCCAAAATCCTAGCTTGGCCACGCTTAAATCATGCCATGACCGTCCTTTCCTTCACGGTTGCCAAAACGAAGGGTTGCAACAATCAACGGCCACTCTTCCATCTAAGATGAAAATCTTAGCCGTTCAAGGTCGCCAGATAACGCGTGGTAACCTTTGGCTCAACGTCAAGCCCTAATTTTTGTCGTGCCCAAACTATGCCAAAACCCTAGTTTTTGGCTGCGCCTAAACTATGCCAAAATCCCAGCTTGGCCACGCCTAAATCATGCCATGACCGACCTTTCCTTCAAGGCTTCCAAAACGAAGGGTTGCAACAATCAACGACCACCCTTCCATCTAAGATGCAAATCTTAGCCGTCCAAGGTCGCCAGCTAACGCGTGGTAACCTTTGGCCCAACGCCAAGCCCCAATTTTGGCCGCTCCCAAACTATGACAAAACCGTAGTTTTTGGCCGCGCCAAAGCTATGCCAAAATCCAACCTTGGCCACGCCTAAACCATGCCAACCGCACCACATGTTCCAATGGCATGCCGTATAACCTTTCCACGCCAAGGCATGCCAACCATGCCACATGTGCCAATGGAATGTCGTGCAACCTTTCCGCGCCAAAGGCATGCCAACCATGCCGCGCCACATCTCCGCGTCCAAAGCATGCCAAAACCATGCCAGACTTTCCTCCACACCGTTGGCTGCCAAAATGAAGCGTTGCGACAATCAACGACCACCCTTCCATTTAAGATGCAGATCTTAGCCGTCCAAGGTCACCAGCTAACGTGTGGAAACCTTTGGCCCAACGTCAATCCCTAATTTTGGCCGCGCCCAAACTATGTCAAAATCCAAGGTTGGCCACGCCTAACCATGTCAAAGCCATGCCGACCATACTTTCATGCCGCTGGCTACCAAACTAAGGGTTGCAATAATCAACGGTTACCCTTCCTCTCAAGATACAAATCTCGACCGTCGAGAGTCACCGCTAAGCCGGCAAGTCTCCCAAGCTCAACTTGCCAAACAGCAGCAACATGCTACATGTTTTCCACGAAAACACTCGAGACATCAACACATGTCACAAACTGGGGGATGCTCATTAGGGTACTGGTTTGGCGGTTTCCAGCGTGCGCGTACACTAGGCCCGTTACAAGACAGTGTCATAAGAATGAGGCGGTTGGTAAATACAGGGAGTAATGGTGAAACGCTTTCCTTAATTACGGAACATCAATTCTAGCCGTTACCGGTTACCACCTCCTCCCATTTACTCATCCGTTTCTATTTCTTACGAGACCAGAGTACGTTTCACTTCGACTTGTATAAATAGGTCTTACCTATTACCACCGAACAACAAGTTTTGGTCAGGAGCATACAACACTCAGAAATTACCTGTTAGCTTTCCCATCTGTTAGCTTACGCTTTCTGATACAAGTCAAAACAACTACTCTTCCAGAATCAACTATTCTGGTCTCAACACTCTCTTCGCTTCCCTCCCCAAAACCAACCCTTCTCCTTCACTTTGTGACCGAAACAAGTCTAGAACGGCCATTTCTTGGTTTAGGCCGGATTTGTACAGATTGATCTCTCGAATCTAAAGTAATCCATTGCAGTATATTTTTTAGGGTTTAGACTCGTTTCTCACCCACAACACACGAAATTACCGAAACCAGCAGAAACTGTTTTCACCCTCAAACAGCTGCGCTTCAAGAAGAAAAATTCTAAGAGCTAATGGTTAGTGAATATACGATTTTTTCATGGATGGAAAACTTAATGAAACTTCTTTCACCTAATTATGAATTTTCCTCAGAAGTACATTAGTATTCATTATTAGACACTAGTGAAAACACATGTGCGATGCACATGCTTAAATTTTATTGTTTTAACAACATTAAATTTACGAACGGGTATGCAAACTTAACTTCCGGTCCTGAATTCCATCAAAACAGTTCATACACTTAGTACACAAACCGTAATGTATCCAGACATGGGTTTTAGCTCTTAAATCCCATTTCAATCATTGAAACATTCTTAGAAGACGACAATAGTTGTCTCACACAAACTATTAGTTTATAAGTAATTTTCAAGTGATCGAATGATCAATACGAAACATTCCGAGTCTACATCAAATAACTGTCTCACACAAATCATGTAAGATGTTACAAGGCGATTTTCACATGATCATCTTTTGACTCATTATTTAGTTTCCAACAAATAATTTTGTTTCCAACTAAACTCGTCAAGAATAATGATGAACATAGTTAAAGAAAAAAGATTTGCAACACATATTTTGAGAAAAATATAAGAGAGTTAAACTCAGATCGGAATATCAAATGTGTATAATGTAAAAGTCTATATAATTATACGACTTAGTCTCAATAAGAGATATGATAGAATAGATTTCTGAGTGATAGATGAGTTTAAGTCTCCACATAGCTTTTGTTAATGAACTTCCTCCAAGCTCTCCTCGGTAGATCTTCATCTTCAATCGATGAACGTCGTGAAGTCTAAATCTCAACTACACATTCTATCCTAATCCGAGACATGGATATAAATATACTAGAAATCAAGACTTGTAGTTTTGATCACCTAAACTTGAAAAACAAGCTTGAGATAGCAACGCTTGCGAGTTCGGCCGAGCAGTGCTCTAACAAATATCATTAACTCACTCATGTTTTTCACCTGCAACATATTCATAATTTGATCTAAATCGTTCATCTAAAGTCTCAAATCAAATAACTCTGCACATTCAACTCAACATAACACTACCAACTCAATTACTACATCTGCAATATAACAATATAATACTATCAGCCACACACCTTCATCTAAACTATGATATCCTAGACCTACCATCCTTAACTGCAGCTTAAAATACGAAACCCCTCTACTAGTTCCATAATCTTCAGCTGTAACTTAACACAATCATCATCATTCCTCTATAAATAGACCTCCAATCTCTTCCCCCCATTCTATAACATCACAACATCTACACAACAACATCACCACAACACCCCACAACCACGAGCAAAAATCCATCAATTCTCAATAATCACCTCCAACCCATGAACTGTTTTAATTCAGTTCACTTGTACCACCAACTGCAGCTCAATTCAACACAAAAAATTAGCAACATCACCATCACATCATCACCTCAACTATCTTGAACTCCACTTCTATATAATCATAAAAAGTTTCCAACTCAGGAACCCTAAGTGCTAATTTGGGGAAGAACATGGGGAACCCTAAATCTGTAATTCTCAAATCAAATCCTCGATTAACATAACCATCTTCTTTTTCATAGTATATTCTTGAAACTCATCCTAGATTTTCTCAGTTTCATAACCAATTTTCAAATTAAAACGACTATCAATTAACAGAAACCCTAAATCACGTTTTATGAGTTACATGTTCTTTTGAGTCTGTTTCAATAACTCCAATCAACACCATCTCCATTAGATACTCCTTGATTCCATCTCCAACTTCATATCAAGTCTTCAATCAACTCCAGAAATTCAACCGGACTAAATCAAGTTGATAATTTCAATCACACATCTATTGATCCGTTGTTTTTTTACTAATTTCTAAAGAAATTTCTCAGCAGATAATCATCTCTCTGAATCGCCATGGAAGAAGAGAAAAACGAGAAGAAGAAAAGAGAAGAAAGAAAATAAGAGAAACTAGATTTCTCTTCGTTTCCTGTTTGGATATATCCAATTAATTGTTACTAGGGTAACCCGTCCATTTGGATGTGGGCAGCCGAGAAGGATAACTGTATCCTCAGAGATCGAAGGTTCCCCGAGTAAATATCTTGGTGATTCAATAGTAGTTGATTACAAATGACTATTTTGCTTTTCTTATACGGATTTAATGATTTCTTCTTCGTCCGGTATCCGAATGAAACGTTTTAGTAGTCCATTTCGCGTAACTTTTCGAGATTTATCTAATGGTACTAGTTTCGTATCTAAATTATTGTTAGATTAATTTCTATTAATGAAAATTTATATAAATTAATTGAGTCATTAACGGCTAAACCGTCTCTTGACCGGTCAAATAGCGTTGACGAGCTTGCGAATCCTTACATTGTACCCACCTTATAAGAATTTTCGTCCTCGAAAATCAAATCGATCTACCTCTCAATATAAGTACTACACATACTTACAAACTCAAGAAATTCAACTCATTTCAAATGAATTCGATCCAGGCAGCATGAAATAAAACATAATTTATATTATTCTCTACAATTAAGATCTAACGTTTGTAACTCTAGATTCAACTACAATAATTTATATTGTACCAAATAAGTATGTTTAAGTTCTTCGCACTAATATTTATAGTCTAATATTTAGTAATTTATTAATTTATAAATCATTTTGGATTAAACTGTAAATATTTAGACTGAATTGTAAAGCAAGAAAATTATGTGTATTTTTCATATTTTAAATAATTTTTAGACTAGTTAACTCGGAATTGAGTAAACCGTTTCTTTCCGTTAATAATTTTTGTTAAAAAGTTTTCTCAGCACCGTCAAGGATCCCTACCGTTTTAAAAAAGTTTGCGACAAAAACGGTTTTCGGTGCAGTTGAGGCCGATCAGTCTTCAGAAAAAAAACAAAAAAAAGAGTCACGAAGTTCGAGTCGGAGACAATGAATCACATCAATTCCTCCAATCTTCGTTCACCCACCATAAAATCAATCCTCATCGAACAACCAACAGAGAAACCCCAGCCACTAATTCCTCCAACATGAAAGATCTCCGGTCAAGTATTGTAAATCTAATCAGAGAAGCTTCTTCTAATTTGGGACTATTCCAGATAATCAGTCATGGAATCCCAAACATCATACTATACTGCTACAAGATCAAATAAGAGGGTTGCAAGTTTAACCTTGAAAATCGTGGGTCAAATGAGAGGGTTACAGTGAACTTCGGAGACTTATTTTCAGGTAACAGAATTTCGCTGAAGATAAAATTAAATTTTATTTAGTTTTAACAGAAGTACACACCACGAAGACGCACAAAGAGAGAGTCATTTCAAACATACAACATCAAAAGAGAGACACGTTCATTTAGATCATATCTCCTGCACTACATACCATTTTCTTAGGCAACTTGAACCTGAATAGTCCTAAGCTTCTTCGGTTCAGGTGGAGGCAATTTCTGAACAGTGATAGTAAGAACACCATCAACACGAACAGCTGAAATTGCATCAAGATTTGCATTCTCAGGAAGTATAAATTTCCTCATAAATTTGCCAATTCTTCGTTCCATCCTTACATATTTGACCTCTTTCTCCTTTTCGTCTTTCCTTTGCCGCATTCCGGTCACAACAAGAACATTATTATCTTCAACTTGAACTTTGATTTCCTCTGATTTCAGCCCTGGCATATCAACTACAAACACATATGAGTCTGGGTACTCCTTGATATCAGCTGGTGTTGCTGCCATTGCTTTTGCATCTCTGACGTATTTTGTCGATGGTGTGTTCGATGATTTTTCAGCTTCATGATCTGATACGCCAAGCATGTCTTGAAGACCTGAGAAAATTGGATCATTGAAACCAATAATTCTGAAAGCCATTGTTGTTGTTGCTGTGCTGTTTTCTTCTGGTAACAATTTTACGAATCGAGGACTGTCTGAATGACTTTGTAGTGATGCTGAAATTTTAAATCGTGAAACTTGATTGATTGCAAATCTATGCAAGGGGTGTTTATATAGAATTGTTTGAACCTGTGTCTAGAGATTGCATTAGAATTCTTCTGGTAAATTCTACTTCTCCATCGACTCCAGAAGCTTGTAGAAGGTTCAGATTTAGAACAGAAGTCGGAACTTACTAGAAAATACTAGATTTTTGATCGTTGTTTCTACAAACCAAACTGGGCTTTTGGTTGGCGAGGCTTATGACTTGGCCCAAGACCAACCACATAATTCAATGCAAAGTTCCTTGTAACAAATGCAATTTAGAGGTCTTAATTCTGTGATATATCAATGCTGTTGCATTTTTTTTTGTGTCAGAAAATTTCAAATGGAGCATGAGTATTGGCTAATGTTTCCACCAAACAGGAGTAAGCAATGAAGATGATGACTCGGGTTCTTATTGGAGGTTTACATTAAAAGAATTTTGGAAGCAAAGTCAGGGTAAGTTTGTCTCTCCCAACATTTTGACAAATACATTTGAAATTGCTGAGAGACAATGATATTCAAAATTAGTGTAATCTTTGGTAATTTTTACAACTTGTCACTTACTTCTTTTGTTTCTTCTTTTCAAGTAAATAGTCTTACATTTTAAACATTTTTCACAAAACTCTTCATTAGGAAAAAATGTCAGCATAAAGGAGCTCGTTCCAAGTACCGGGAACTCCAGGGAGGCACCAATGAATACAATCAGAATAACTTGCAGGGTTTAATATTTGTTCTTGAGTTAAAGGATCCCATTGTTTTCTATACATAGAGGGGTGACCTTCTTTTCTGTATTCTGACAGTTGTGTTATGTTGAGTATTTTTACGTTAACACCTCTAGCTTTCAACTCGTCAAGCATTTTCTCAACCACGTTCATCATTTTGGGGTCTGATCCTCTACCTCTGTAATGTTTTTGCGAAATTGGCTTTGTTTCATTATAACAATTGCCTTCTTTGGCTGTGCTCCATTCCTCTTCCCTGTTGCATTATAATGATTGTAAGTGAAGCGACTAGTGTGTGTAGGGGTATACTTGCAAGCCATATATTGAACATCTGTTGTTTGACTACAGGCATGATAGAGCTGTTTGGAGGGGTATCAATGTTAACATCGACAATGTCAGAACTGCTTGTAACAGTGCATCTGAATGGGTCTCCAGTTGGTTTATACAAAACAATGGCTGCTCTGATGACAAATGGCTCTACTCTTTAATTATTGGAGCATGGATTTTGTGGAAGGATGGATGAGAGTGCATCTTTCAGGGAGTTAAACCCAACCCTCATAATGCAGTGCATATAATTTACATTGCCATCTTAACTCCCGTTTACATGCATCTGTTAGCAGTAACACTGATATTTGCTCCTCCTGCATTTCACAGTGGAAACCGCCTGATCCAGGCATACTCAAACTGAATGTTGATGCATCTTTTGATCCTAATAGTAACCAACTTGGCGCTGGTGTCATCCTACAGGATCATGCAAATAACTGCAACGGATCATAGGAAGCTATTCTAATGGAGCTTTGGGTGCAGAAGCTGGGGAATGCATGACTATACGTAAACCTTTGGTTTGGGCATCAGAGAAACGACTCACCAGGATTTACATAAAAGCTGATGCTAAGTTTGATCATTCAATCCGTCACTGACGACTATTTACTTATTTAATGGGAGAATAGGTTATCACTGGAAATTCGACATGTGACAAGGAATGTAAGAGTGTTAAATACCTAATTCGGTTATCACTGGAAATCAATGAAGTCGGATCCGGTAACAATAAATTTGCCCGTCCATTTGCGTGTGTCCATCACTAATGCAGCTTTATAGCTCTAGCGTATTCGCATGGGCATGGGTATCGGTATGGACATTGGTGAAATCAAATCAGCTTTGGGTTTGACCATGTGGCTTAACATGCACAGTGCCTCAACTGATAAGTAATGCTCACAACTTCTCACCAAATATTAAAAAATTGCTTCAGGAAAAGGAAAAAAAAATCAAATATTAAGAAATGCCAAAGAGTTATAATGACGGAGGCAAAAAAATAAGTACTAGTAATAAACCATCATTTTCTCCGTCAGAAAAATGGAGCACGCTCGATTGAAAAAAGTCATGAAGTTCGATGATCCATAGTCGGAGTCAAAGGTCTTATCCACTGGGGAATTACCTCAATTCCAATCTTCGTTTACCCGCCAGAAAATCAATTCTCGTCGGCCGTCACAACAACTGATGCAGGGCATACTACAATTCCAGAAGATTCCGCTTAGAGGTTTGGCTTCCATGGTTTCCTAGTTTCAGTCTTTCTTATTTTTAGGATTCTTTTAGATTTCCTTTTAGTTTTCTGTTTCCTAATTTAGTTATTCATCAAGCCTATATAAAGGCTAGATTAAGTCTTGTAAGAGCTATCTATTAGTCAATCAAATTATTAAACACAAAACTTATCTTTCTCTTCTTGCTTGAATTCTCTTCTCTTCTTGCTTATAGCAATCTAGTATTTCTTTCTTTTACCTTGTTCCACATTAGTTGGTATCAACCGCTTAGTTTTAGGTTTTCATCCTATAACTTGATCCTTTACATCGCTTCCGCAACACCTTTCAGTCCTTTTTTAGTTCCTTTTCGTATACAAAAAAAAAAAAATGACTGCTCAACCAGTTACTCTAGCAGGAATCGAAGCTCTCATCAAATCTCATACCGAGATTTTGGCAAAAAACATTACTGAAGCTCTTGAGAAGTCCATGGAGGACAAATTAGGGTTAAGAGATACCAAGCTTGAAACCATGCAGAATCAACTTTTGAAGGTTGCAAAACATATAATCTAGATTTGGATATGCCTGAGCTTGTAGACTTAGAAGGAAAAACTAAAGAAGATATACTTCAGTTTTTACAGAATGATGAAGTACCTGAAGATGTATTGCGTACTTTAAACATTAAGAAACCGTATGAAGGTTTCATAGGTCATTCAAAGAAGAAGATAGTTTCTCCTGCACTTGACAGTGATGATGAAGATGAACGTGAGAACGATCTAGAGAAGAATTGGATTGAAGAACGACGTTTAAAAACTGGTCACAACCCTTACAGTTCTTTACCAGAATATAAACTAAAAGCTGATATTCCCAACTTCTCTGGAAATTTTCGTATTGAAGAACTAACTGATTGGTTCTTTGAGGTAGAAGCTTTTTTCGAATTCATGGAAGTCCCTGAAGATGCTAAGGTTAAACTTGTGACGTACAAACTCAAAGGAGGAGCTGCAGCTTGGTGGGATAAGATCTGTGATGATCGTAGAAACGCTAACAAACCGAAAATACGTACTTGGAAACGTATGAAAACTTTGATAAGGGATACTTACCTAGAGACTTTATGCAGCAACTTTTCATCAAATTACAAAACATTCAGCAGGGGGCACGAACTGTTGAAGAATATGTCAGATTTTTATAATTTGGTCGCACGAAATCAACTCAAAGAATCTGAAGAACAGTTAGTTGCAAGATTCATTGAGGGGCTGAATAGATTAATACAAAATGGTATGACTCATTCAGTTTTTACTATGGTCGAAGCTGTGCAGCAAGCTATTAAGATAGAAAATCGTCTTATTCGTTCTTCTAGGATTTATCCATCCAGACAAGGGCGTTATATAAATACTTACAGGGGTACCAATTCATCTCAAAACTTTTCTCCAGATACTTTTTGAATATTCCCAGGCCTCCTTATGATGATGTTAGCCATTCACATCGACAACCTAGCCATATTGTGCCTTATACTCCACCTCTGGCTACACCTATCTTAGCCAATCCAGTTGATCTTCAGCCGGGTCAGCAGTCTCACTCTCTGCAACCAACTCCTCCTACTACAGGGAATCGGTTTCATAACAGGCAACAACAATTTCCACCGCAACAGCGAGCTAATAATGCTTATACAAAATTTCGTGGAGATAAGTGCAATAAATGTCAGCAATCGGGGCACACTTCTAGTGATTGTCGGAAATTCAATGCTTTGATTGGTGAACCTCAGTTCATTAATGAAGTCACTGGTGCGCTTAATGAGTTCGAAGATGAAGACTCACCTGGTGATGACGACGAGTTTGTTGGGATGATTCGTCCATTATTTCTTACTCAACAATGCAAGTCTCAGAGACACAGTATTTTTAAATCAAGATGTTATATTGGGGGTAAAATCTGCAAGATGATAATTGATAGTGGCAGTGTGGATAGTTATATTGCTGATCACGTAGTTAAGAAGCTTGAACTACCAGTAACTTCTCATCCAGAACCTTACACTATAGGATGGGTTAATGCCTCTAGCACACAGAAGATTACTCTTCAGTGTTATGTGTCATTCTCTTTTGAGGGTTATGAAGACACAGTTCTATGTGATGTCATTAATATGACGGCGACCCATCTTCTTCTTGGCAGACCTTGGCAATACGATCTTCACGCGGTTCAAAATGGATTCGAGAATACTTACACTTTTGTTCATAACGGGAAAACCAAGGTTCTTAGTCCATCCAATTCCACTTCAAACTCTTGTGCGCAGACTGATGCTGTCGTAGCCACTGTTATTCGTTCTTTGCACCCACAACATTCTTTACATTCCCATGAAGATTCTAAGCCTATGATTGAGTTGCCTGCAAAGGTGAAGCCCTTATTATTTCAATATAATGTTTTATTTCCAGATGAACTACCAACTGCATTACCTCCTTTACGGAATATTCAACACCGCATCGATTTTATTCCTGGAGCCTCTTTACCAAACCAAGCACACTATCGCTTGAGTCCTGCTGAGCATGAGATATTACAGGGACAGGTAAATGATTTGCTTACAAAGGGTTTGATACGACCTAGCAACAGTCCTTGTGCCAGTCCTGCCTTCTTGGTTAGTAAAAAAGACAATGGATGGAGGATGTGTATCGATTGCAGAGCATTAAATCGCATCACCATTCCTTATAGATTTCTGATCCCTCGTATTGATGATATGATTGATTTACTGTCGGGCTCTATTATTTTTACTAAGTTGGATTTACGCAGTGGTTACCACCAAATACGCATTCGAGGTGGAGATGAGTGGAAAACAGCATTCAAGACACGTGAAGGTTTATATGAATGGCTGGTCATGCCATTTGGGTTATCTAATGCACCTAGTACTTTTATGCGACTTATGAATCAGGTTCTCCAACCCTTTCTCAGTAAATTTGTTATTGTCTATTTTGATGACATACTAATTTTTAGTCGCAGTGAGCGAGAACACCTCCAACATCTTTCACAAGTATTTCAAGTTCTTGCTGACAACTCTTTATATGTTAATTTGAAGAAGTGTACCTTCATGGCTTCTTCAGTAACATTTTTGGGATATGTGATTTCTACTGATGGTATTCATGTCGATCCTTCTAAAGTTCAAGCAATTGAAGATTGGCCAGTTCCTACTTCTATTCGTGATGTTCGTAGTTTTCATGGTTTGGCTTCCTTCTATCGAAGATTTGTGAAGAACTTTAGCTCTATTTCTGCACCTTTGACTGACTGTGTTTGAGTGGACGAAAGCAATTGATAAAAGCTTTATTCTTCTTAAAGAAAAGCTTTGTACGACACCAATTCTTGCACTTCCGAATTTCAACAAGCCTTTTGAAATAGATTGTGATGCATCTGTTGTTGGTATTGGTGCAGTATTATCACAGGAGGGTCATCCAATTGCATATTACAGTGAGAAGAATTCAGATGCACAAAAGAAATGGTTTACATATGAATTAGAGTTATTGGCTCTTGTTCAATCTCTTAAGCAGTGGCATACTTATCTTATACATAGGGAATTTGTTGTCAACACTGACAACCATGCTTTGAAGTTTTTGAATACTTATGCTAAAGTTAACAGAATGCATGATCGATGGCTTTCCACACTCAACAAATACACTTTCTCCGTGAGACATAAAAGTGGCAAATTGAATCAAGTTGCTGATGCCTTAAGTAGAAGAAGTCATCTATTAACTACAATTCGTAATGAGAGTTATGCATTTGACTATATCAAAGACATTTATCCAGAAAATGAAGATTTTGGCAAACTATGATATCAATGCAGTTCTCAAATTCATGGGGTTGATGATTTTCTTATACAAGAAGGTTTTCTTTTTAAAGGGAATCGATTATGTATTCCTCAAGGGTCTTTATGTATTCCTCAAGGGAATCGATTATGCTTTCTTTTACCTTGTTCCACATTAACAACTAACAGAGAAATCCCAGTCGTTGATTTTTTCAGCATAAACGATCGCCCGTCAGATATTGTAGATCATCATCGATGAAGCAATCCCATCTTTTAAATCAACAACCAGAAGAATGCATCCTCGGTTTTCATTTTCAAGCAACAAAGGTATCCACTATGGGACAAATACGGTGAGAAATTGACAGGATTGATGAGTGCAAGATTAGGAGTGAGACCAGGAAAACTGAAAGAGATGTAATGAATCGTCAGCTAGTCAGTTTTGTACTGCCGATTGATGGAGTTGTACAGTCAACGTCGCAGACTTTATCCAGGTAACAAAATTTCAAGATGAACTTAAATTTTATTTATTTTTAATTAAAAGTACCTAAAACAAAGTAAGACACAGAGAAAGAGTCATTTCAAAGTTCAAACATACATCTATGAAAAACTTGCTCCGGCATGACACACCATTTTCTTAGGCAACTTGAACCTGAATAGTCCTGGGCTTCTTAGGTTCAGGTGGAGGCAATTTCTGAACAGTAATAGTCAGAACACCATCAACACAAACAGCTGAAATTGCATCAAGATTTGCATTCTCAGGTAATATAAATTTCCTCATAAATTTCCCAATTCGTCGTTCCATCCTTACATATTTAACTTCTTTCTCCTTTTGTTCTTCCCTTTGCCGCATTCCGGTCACAACAAGAACATTGTTATCTTCAACTTGAACTTTGATTTCCTCTGATTTCAGCCCTGGCATATCAACTACAAACACATACGAGTCTAGGTACTCCTTGATATCAGCTGGTGTTGCTGCCATTGCTTTTGCATCTCTTACATATTTTGTTGATGGTGTGTTCGATGATTTTTCAGCTTCATGATCTGATACGCCAAGCATGTCTTGAAGACCTGAGAAAATTGGATCATTGAAACCAATAACTCTGAAAGCCATCGCTGTTGATGTTTTCTTCTTGTAACAGTACTACGAGGATTGCTTGAATGTAGATTGTAGAGATTTTGATTTATTTAAACCTGAAATTCGATTGATGTTTTGATAGCAAATCTATGCAAGTGATATTTATATAGATCTGTTTCTAAGATTTTGCTTTATTAGAATTCTTCTGGTAGTTTCTCCATTGATCCAGAAGCTTGTAGAAAGTTAAAAATCGGAATAAAACACCTGGAAATCTGGAACTTACTAGAACAGTCTAGATTTGACCTTTGCCTCTACAGAACCAAACTGGGCTTTGGGAAAGGAGGCTAATGAAGTCTCATTCCATTTGGCCCAAACTCAGAATTAAGATCGTAGAAGAAAAACATTTCATTCTAAAAGGAAGTTCCTTGAAACAAGTGTAATTTAGAGGCGATAATTTTGTTACATTTTTCTTTTGGTATATTAGATGATTTCAAGTGACAAATATAAAAGTGTGGAGCATCGAGTATTGGCTAATGGTGCGACAGAAGCAAGGATTTGTTCCACCTTGCAGGAGTAAGCAATGAAGTTGTCGCTATGGCCAGAGCTTTTATCAGCTGAAAACCCTTAAAAGAAATTTGGAAGCCAAGTCATGGTAAAGCTATCTCTCCCAACATTTTGAAAAATGCATTTAAAATTTCTGAGAGAGACAATGATATTCAGAATTAGTGTGATTTTTACAACTTGTCAATTACTTCTTTTGTTTCTTCTTTTCGAGCAAATAGTCTTACATTTACAACATTTTCCACAAAACTATACTCATTAGGAAAAAATGTAAGCATTAAGGAGCTCATTCCAAGTATCGGGAACTCCTGGGAGACACCAATGAGTACAGTCAGAATAACTTGCAGGGTTTAATGTTTGTTCTTGAGTTAAAGGAACCCACTGTTTTCTATGAACCGAAGGATGGCCTTCTTTTCTGTATTCTGACAGTTGTGTTATGTTAAGTACTTTTACATTAACACCTCTAACTTTCAACTCGTCAAGTGTTTTTTCAACTCATCATATTAGGATCTGATCCTCTACCCTTGTAATGTTTCTGGGAAATTGGCTCGGTTTCGTTGTAACAGTTGCCTTCTTTGGCAGTGCTCCATTCCTCTGCCCTGTTGCATTTTGAAGATTGGAAAGTGTCAAGTGAAGTGACTAGTGTGTGTAGGGGTATATTTGCAAGACATAACATTGGTTACCAGGTGTGTGTAGGTGACATGCTGACAAAAAACAGCTCGGTCTTAGTGTGGTTGACATGAATTTCAACCCAGTCGGACCATGTTTTCAGAGCCATTTCATAGCTGCGCAGCATTTCCATCTCTTTGTACATTCCTTCATCCGGATGTTCAAAAGAACCCCATCTGGTCAGAAACATACGATTTTCATCAGGTGAAGGACGGAAGGACACGAGCAAACGGTTGAATGTACTAGAAATCCAACTTACAAGACTTTCATTTTGGGTCTTCTCCACCAAAGGTAGGAATTGAAGACAAGTATGTCAGCATCCGTCCAATGAATCGCGTGTTTCTCGATCGCTTGGGCTCTCACTATTCGATCTGGTAATCTATGAAGCAGCGGATCGTCCGAATTAGATTCAACCAACAATGGTGCCCAATAAAACTCGATGGTCGCATTATATTCCTACAATTTTGTAGTCAGCCATATATCTCAGTTAGAACCACAATACATTTACCTCTCTGGAGTCTAGAGAAAAAGAGAAAACTTACAATGGCACTAAAGATTTTGAGAGAACCGTTGATATGCACTGACTTGAGTGCTGATGGGATTACTGATTCCACCAGACACACCATGGAAACCCACTGGTTTCTGTTAAGTGAATCTCCAACATAAACCATCCTTTTGCCTCTCAATCTCTAGTAATGCTTTGGCACTGAACCTAGCTTGTTTTACACTGAATCAATATATAGAAAATTTTAACTTAGGTTTGTATTTCCATCCAACATGAAACCAAAACAAAAACAAAACAATTAGTTGAATCAAAGTTTTAACTGAAAGGCATCAACGAAGTTTAAATTATAATGACCTTGGTAGGTCGCACTGGTCGGGTTGCCATCTCCAATTCTGATAGCTTAAATCCTTTCTTCCAAACTTCTCACATGCCAACTCGTCAGACATGAATGAGCACTGTTTCTCAGAATACAAAGGATATGATGTCGAGTTATCATATACTCACTTACCTGAAAAAAGATCACAACTGGACGTCAACGATACTGATTCGCTGTAACCCTTTAGTGTTGTTGTGGGCGTCGTAAGAATATCTTCGAAGACGATCCACGTACTTTTGCCTGTCATATAAACTATAAGAACAATGAAGGTGGCAACTGGAATTGTTATTAGGGAATGCAAACGATCTTTTAGCCCCAGAATTCCCAAGACCAAGTGGTATACCTTAACCATATTATACTAGCTAGTCTTTTGATGAATCATCAATCAACTTCTCTTCTACTACTCTATTTGTTTCTGGATTTTTGTGTATATGTTGCTGGTTCCTTTTTAAATCTAGGGATGATGGTTGTTGGTTATACTTTGTCATGGTTAAGTTGCTATACAAGTTTTAAAAAATAATTAGGTATGGAATTTTTTGGCGTAAACAACAGTCCTGATTAAAATAAAAGTAAGAAGTCGAAAATAAAATTCAATGCTGATAACTTTGAAACCATTTTAAACTACAGTTGAGTAGCTAAGACGCATGCACCAGTGAGTCAGGGACGCATAGTACTCGTAGCATGTTGCGATTTTTTGAGACTCGCTCTTGTTATGCTGCAGTATATCGAGCTTAATGCAACAAAGCTTGCTCTATCTAACATCTTTTGGTTCCTTTAAGTTGGCCAAAAAACTGCTGCAAGGAGAGAAGTAGCGTACACTCTTTTCACTCTACCAACAATGAGTATTTTGGTAATATCTGCTAGTGATTCTTTTAGCCAATAGACCGTAGTTAGGTTGTAGCGGTTGATCAATCGAACTCCATATCCTACGTAAGATGGAAGGTTGTAACCCACTTTCAAAGCAAAAAATGACTACGAAAAATGCTTATGGTTGGGGTTTAAATAGAGATTAATGTTTGAGGCCTGTCAAGATCGAATTTAATAATAAATCTGATCTCTATAATTGAAACTTAACCAACCTCACTACATAAAAATGATTTATAAGGTTGGTAAGGGTATTCGTATGGCAATCAACATTTTTTCTTTTTTTTTTGGTTGAGGCTACTTGGTTCGACAAACATGTTTTTGCATTATGAAAAATCAAGTCAAAATGAACAAATTTGGTATTTTAAGGTCCTAATAGTGCTGGTGATTTTATTAATATAAACTAATAAGAGTTGGGTCGCACTGACTATTTAACTAATAAAAAAAAATAATAAAAATAAACCCTAAATATAATAACTGATATTTGGAGAGAGAAAATGTGAGGGGCGGTCAAACATCACACGCCAGCGTTTTTGCTTCAGCCGCCCAGTTCTACATCAAGTGCGCGTTTGTTCTATACTGCCTCAGTGAACAACCCCTCAAATTTGTTGGTTTGCCCATCCATTTTTCATGTTTGTTGAGTTCATAGTGGGAGAAAAATGGACAAATTACAAGTTTGTTGAGTCAATAGGAACTGCTCAAATGGAAGAGAAAAAAAAATGTCCTTGAAGGGAAGCAACAACACTAATTCATTAACTCTATTCATTAGTGAAAACGCGGGGTACAACAACTATACAATCAATATTTCGTTCGGAAATCAGTATGGACTAGAATCCAATATAATTCTGAGAGCACCAACTTAAAAGTGAGACTCAATCAAGAAACATATCAAAGAGTTTTATCTCTTTCTTAATACAATCAGTAAATCAACTAGATAGAGATCTGTGAGACTGGTTGATATAAGAATAACTCGGGTGATACCAAAAATCAATGTCCGTGTGTCAATCAAGTTCTATCCAACAAACAAGATCGGATTTATCAACTATGATAGTACTACGCACAACCTGTGATATTTCAATTATATATAAATAAATATATGCGGAAAAGAAATAACATAGACACTAGAAAAAAATTTAACGAGGAAACCGCAAATGCAGAAAAACCCCGGGACCTAGTCAATATTTGAAAACCACACTGTATTAAGACGCTAAAGACTCTAACCTACTACAAGTTAACTTCGGACTGGAATGTAGTTGAGCCCTAACCAAGACTGACACTGATTAAGGTACAATCGCGTTTCTTATGCATCTTGAATCCCAACAGGACTCTGTGTACGTGATTCCCTTAGATGATCTCACCCACAACTAAGAGTTGCTACGAACCAAAGTCGAAGACTTATAAACAAATCAGTCTCCCACAGATAAGTCTATTCTGGTTGATGTTTCCATACGTCTTAAGATAAATCAAGGTGAACAGGAAACTCAACTAATAATCCGATCTTTTACTCCTGAAGAGCAGCCTAGAAATATTAGTTGCCTCACAATAACCTAACTGATTAACAGAAAAAGTTATTGCGGAATCACAAGAGTCTGAGACGAAGAATTGTTGTATTTACTTTTTATATCTTACATATCGGAGATAAATCTCGAGAAAATATTAGATAAGATTAAACTCAAAAATGATAGAAAAAGTAAGATCAGAATACACAACTACAGAGAAAATAGTTGGATCCGTCTTCACGAATCCCAAATGAAATCTTCAACTCGTTAACCTAATAATGATTTTGGAAAACCCTAGGTTAATGGAGAATCGACTCTAGTTTACAACTAGGACACACGAGGGTGTCGTGATTAGGTTTCCCAAATGCTAGAGTTCTCCCTTATATAGTCTTTCAAATAAGGGTTGCTTACAATCAAAGCTAAGATATCTTAGTAACAAAGCAATTGATATTCACCGTTAGATGAACTCCTAATTTAAGATACAAGATAAGTATGCCTAGATATTAAGCAATCAATCTCCACTTTTAGATGGTATTAGATTGATACACACAGATAAAATATACCTATATTTAGATATGGATGAACAGTACCTAAACGTGTATTACCGTTGGCTCAATAACAGTTAACTGAAGTTAACCATATGAACACTTATAATTTAGCCATATTCATATAACAGTTCTAGATCAAATATGATGATCAATCAATCATGATAGATAATCAAATGAATCTAAATGTGCTTTAAGAGAGTTGTTCAAATATTCACTATCTCACAGAAATATCCACGAACAATTTAAAATATATTCGGTTTGGTTTTGTAGTTGTACACAGTACTTATACAAGAATCAATTCATGAACATAATGCCACGGTTTGCAAAACAAGTCCACATACTTTATTTTATTAAAGTTCCAGAGACTTTATTTTGCAAACGAACCTGAGTTCATGAGTATGAAAAGTCATACTTACCAATTTTAGAAACTAACCACTGTGTTCGCAAACAGAGTACGCGAACTACAGTTCCGGACTTTGGCCTAGTCTTGTCGTTCACAACCAGAGTACGCGAACCACAGTTCCTGACTTAGCCTTGTCTAGCCGTTCGCGAACAGAGTATGTGAACCACAGTTCTGTACCTTTCACAGGTAAACCCGTTCGCAAACAAGAGTTCCGGACCTAAACTAGAGCTTCACAATTCGCATACAAAGTATACATACTGTGTTATATCCAGTTATTGGTAGTAGTTCTAAACTCTCGTTTAATCATTGAAACATCCTTGGAAGACAACAATGGTAATCTTACACATACCACTAGCTTCAAGTAATTTTTAAGTGATTAATCGATCAATACAAAACTTCCCAAGTTAACATCAAATGATTGTCTCACACAAATCATGTAAGATGTTAAAGGTAATTTCCTACAAATAAATTGTTTACAACTAAACTCGTCAAGTAGATGATGAACTTAGCTAAAGCTAAAAAGTTTCCAATACGTATTTCGAGAAATATATAAACGAGATAAACTCGGCTCAAAATTTCAATTGTGTATAATGTAAAAGTCTATATAGTTATACGAATTATTCTCATTAGAAGATATAATAGAATAAACTTCTGAGTGATAGATAAGTTTTAGTCTCCACATACCTTTTGTTGGTGAAGTTTCTCCAAGCTCTTCAACAGATCTTCTTCTTCAATTGGTGAACGCCGTAAAGTCTAAAGCTCAACTACACACTTTTATCCTAATATGAGACATAATTATAAGTAGACTAGAAATTAAGTATATAGTTTTGATCTACTAAACTTGACAAACAAGCTTGAGATAACAACGCTTGCGAGTTCGACCGAGAAATACTTTAACACTCCCTCTTTGTAAATTTTAGTAACAAAACTATCAATACATATGGATTATAAAATAAATAAATTTTTTAGCTTCTGATCCATCATGCTTGATTTCTTTGTCTCTTCAACTTTTGAATTCTTCGTTACTTCAAGTTCTCCATCGATTCTGAATGTGTTCAACTCAACATCATTGTTGTTGAAGATCCGTAGCAATAACAATACGAAAAAGGAAGTTCTCAATCATTGTTATTCAATGTCATAGTATTATTGATGCAGTTCGAAAGAGTCTAAATTGATATAAAAATGGTCTGGTGGTTGGAATGCTCCCTCCCACCAAGGAGGTAGGGGTTTGAACCCTGTAATTTCCAAAATCCACATCAACTAAGGTGTTTGGATATAGTTCAGGACCACTAGTCTAGGGTATCAAAAAAAAAATGATATGAAAATGGCAGCGAATAAAAATATAAAAGTAAGCGATAAATGGGTAGAAATTGATAAAAATTAGATGATCTTTAAAGAGATTCTAAAATCTCCAGGTTCATCTAGACCTTGTTAATTCACAAAGAATAACAATTATAGAAAAGTAAGCGATAAATGGGTAGAAATTGATAGAAATTAGATGATCTTCAAAGAGATTCTAAAATCTTCAGGTTTATCTGGACCTTGTTAATTCACAAAGAATAACAACTATTGTTTATCTAGACCTCGTTAATTCACTACGAATAACGACTATAGATAATACTAGAAATTCAATATGAATAACAATTATAAATATGAGATTAGTATTCAGACCTCAGGTAAACCTAACTATGAATAAAAAAATCAAAATCAATAAACTCAATAAGTTTAGAGAAAATAAAATAATATTAATTAATCAAATAGGAGATAAAAGTACCACAAAAAAAAATTAATCAAAAAATGTCTACTAATTTTCATTTTTTGAGCTCCTTATATAGATAACTCCTCCTAGATAAACTACCTTTAGACAACTTTCCTAACTTAACAAAAATCTCAAACTTATTTCTCAAGGTATCTGCTACCTTTAGACAACTTTCCTAACTTATTAAAACTATTAAAATAAGCTTCTAGACTGTTCTAAAATTATCCTAATTATTAATTTCGAATTTTAATTATTTTTCTACTAAAAAAATAATTAAAAAATACAAATAATAATCGGAAAAATATTAGATCCACTACGAGAAAAACAGTGATCAACTACTCTCAAAAAGAGTTGTCATACGTCTACGACAACGTTTGGCCAAAGGTTGCACAAGGGGGGTGGGGTTGGGTGAGTGGGGTGTAGAAAGTACTCAAATCTTCACAACTCTTTAGATAAAGTCGTAAACATAGTTGTTGTTTTGTTTTGTACAACTATGATTAGAATTGTATGTCATTTAGTTTTGTACAACTATGATTAGAATTGTATGTCATTTTGTTTGAGTTGTAAGTCACTTCTTTGACAACTATGGTTGAGTCATATGTCATTTCTTTGACAAACTTTCATAGTAGTTATGGTTATACTTCATTTGTGAAAATAAATAAATATGAAATTGGTCACAACATTAAAAATATACCAGCATTTCAAATGTAAACCATCAAAATGTGACAGCATTCAAACCTTTAAACCAGTCTTAGATCTCGAGACTGCAAATTATTATAATCATTCTTACTTGTGAAACTACAATAGATTCATCAACAATTTACAATGTAATCATTCACCAAATACACTAGATTCTTTTCAGTGTTGTTAATCACCACGTATATATTCTCATAATGCATTCACATAGAGCTAGAACACAGGTCACTGACCATTTTCTTCGGCTCTTACAAGTTTATATCGACATGTATATAATACACTCACATATATTTCATGAGTGGTGGATTGTTGCTTACCGTGCTCATCTAACCCAGCTCTTAGAGATGTTTTACTGACAAAGTAATCACCATTCATGTACATGTATCGACACCTCATCGTATTCTTCTTGATGCTAACAGTCTTACAACATTTTTTACCCGACATTAACTACATATACAATAAATCCCATAATGTTCATTTCCAAACATAAGGAAATGACTATAAGGCTACTCTCAAGTGAAACTGGCGTAGCTCGATGAAACTGGATTACCGTATCTCGATCTGACTTCTTGTCTGAAACATCCGACATCTTTTCATAACGATCCTTGAGGGTCCAAGCTGCTCAACATTTTCACCCTTTACATTGAGAGAAAAATGCTTAGCAGATTTTAGAGAAAATAAACATGAAAATAAGTGAAAGAAATGTCATATAGTAAATGAAGCACATATGAAAGCATTCATGTTTAACAGAAATGTTAAGATCCTAAATCTGTGCAAAACCTAGATGTTAGAACTCATACTAGATGATGAACCAAGATAAGAGCTTAATATTCAGCAGGCATATTAAGACTGCAAATCACATTACGGTTTTTTTTTTTGATCGTTTTTTTCATTTTGATCAGTTCACATTACGATATATTACACTTGTTATGTTTGCCCTATCAACTAACCACAAGTCAAAAGGATATATAAAACAAGTGGGTGGCAACTTCGAATTCCACCCAACTAAACCATCACAACAAAATCATTTGGCGCACTCATGGAAGACTAGATACATATCAAACAACATGTCAGGATGTGGAGGTCAAACTATGTTTATGTTTTCTTAGAAAAGAAAACATTACGAGATTTACAGGTTAAAACCGTTCCTTTAAGTAATGGGATAAGTATATAACCACCCCAACACAAGACATCTACTTTTAGGATAAGATGTATCGCATTAGTTGTTACAAAACTTGCAATCTAAAGATATCAACCTAAAAAAATCCCAGATACTTGTTTTATAATCTACCTTATTATATATTTCAGAGCTTGCATTCATAATGAGATGACATATTCAGTTTTTGGGTTGTAGCATTGAAAAATTTATTTGGAAAACACCTCCTATTGCAACTACAATCCAAAGACGTGATCTGCGCTTCTCGTTCATGTGCTAGACGAGCGACTAACACTTTCCAACAATACTATTGCACAAGAAGTTGTGACTGCAATAACCCTTGGTTTGGCATGTGCGCGTAAAAGAATTTAGAAGACAGTGTATTTGGTTTCACAACTGTGAAAGATTGTTTTTCATTCGATGCTATTTATATTTAAAATTTACAGTAGGGTTTACAATAAATCAGGAGAACAAAGACTAGTAAAGATAAATCATAGCTAACTAAGTAAACTACAAAACTTGAAGACTAAGACTTATTGTTGCAGTGATATAAAACAGGAAGGCTAGAAGATATTGTTACAATGATGGTGCAGTGATTGTAGTGGTACGAATATATGACACATATATCGTTAATACCCCCCTCAAGTTGGAGCAGGAGAGCTAGAACGAATGCCCAACTTGCCAACCAGATGCTGGAACTGTCGCACTCCTAATAACTTGGTGAATATGTCGGCAAGCTGATCTGCTGATGGAAGATGTTTGGGCAGAATCAAACCACTGAGCAATTTCTCACGGACAAAGTAGCAGTCTATTTCAATGTGTTTAGTTCTTTCATGAAAGACAGGATTTTGGGAAATATGAATTGCCGCCTGACTATCACAAGAGACGATAATAGGGAGTTTAAATGGAATATGTAAGTCCCTGAAAAGATATTTTAACCATTTTAGTTCAGGTGTCAAATTCGCAAGAGCACGATACTCGGCTTCAGCTGATGACCGAGCAACAGTTGGTTGCTTCTTGGATTTTCATGAATTGGGCTATCACCTGTTGTAACGAAGTAACTAGTAGTGAAACGTCAAGTCATACGGAATCCTGCCCAATCAAAGTCAGTTTATCTTCTGAGAAGCAAAGGACTAGAAGAAGACATGAATATGCCATGGACATTTGTGCCTTTTAAGTATCTTAGCACATGATGAGCAGCATCAAGATGTGTTGTGTGAGGATGTTGCATAAATTGACTCAGATAATTTACATCATATGTGATCTCTGGTCGTGTTACTGTAAGATACAGTAGACGTCCAATTAATCGACGGTAAATAGTAGGATCAGGCAAAGCTTTGCCATCTTCAGCACGTAATTTTAAATGTGCATCCATAGGAAATGAAGAAACTTGCACACCTGTGAGACCAGAGTCTTTTAGTATATCCAATGTATACTTTCGTTGACATAGAAAAATCCCTTTTGGATATCTAGAAACTTTTATGCCTAAAAAATACTGCAATTTACCCAAGTCTTTGATGGAGAAATGGGATGCAAGTCGTGATTTAAGAGAGGTAATGAAATCATTATCAGTACCAGTTATTATGATGCCATCCACATATACGAGAACAAAAATTGAAGTATTTCCTTGATGATATGTGAAGAAAGAATTATCACATAAGGATTTGTGAAAACCCTCAGATAATAAGACAGAAGAAAGCTTGGCAAACCATTGTCTTCAGGCTTTTTTAAGGCCATAAAATGATTTGTTAAGCTTAAGAACCTTAGTCTCACCTTTTTGGTTTAGACCAGGCGAGAGCTTCATGTAGATTTCTTCTTCAATATCTCCTTGAAGGAATGCGTTATTGACATCAAGTTGATGTAAGGCCCAACCTTTGATGGCTGCAACAGATAACAATACTCGCATTGTAACAAGTTTCGTAACAGGGGAAAAAGTATCATAAAAATCAATTCCTTCTTGTTGAGTATAACCCTTAGCAACAAGGCGAGTTTTGTATCGCTCTATAGTACCATCTGCATTGAATTTGATCTTAAATACCCACTTACAATCTATAGTTTTTTTTCCTGGTGGTAGATCAACCATAATCCAAGTATTATTGGCTTCACGAGCTAGAATTTCCTAGGCTATAGTTGCTCTCCATTTGGGACATAGCTTAGCCTGAGAATAAGATTTTGGTTCTTCAGAGAGAACAATTACAACTAAAAAAGCTTTATGAGCTGGTGTAAACTTGTAAAAGGAAAAATAATCAGTCATAGGATAGGCTGAAGTTGTATTACATTTGGGAAGTGTACAGTGGTAATCTTTCAGATATGATGGAAGAGTTTTAGTTCGAGTGGGCCTTGAGTTTTGCATGGCTGGAGCCAAAACTGTCTCAGGAGATGGAGACGACTCAGGAACAGTTTCATGAGATGAAACTGTGGTATATCGAGATGAATTAGACTCAGGAGATGAAGCTGTAGTATCATCTATAAAATATTGTGTAGGGTTCGCATTTGTAGCGGTGCTAAATGTGGATTTATGAACAGATGAAAGGCTATCAGGACTAGAGCTTTCGATTGGTGCTGTATAGCTTGATGTATGGCGTTGCACTGGTGACAAAGACGAATATGATAAGAGATTATCTTGTGGTGAAGTGTCACATGATGTGTATATACGGAAAGAAGGTGACTGGGCATAGTTATCAGGCTTAGAAGGAGTCAAAATGAATCATAATAAGCATATTCAGATGCTGGAATAGGCTTAGGAGGTTGCAGAATGGAAGAATGATTCTCATTAGAAAAAGGAAACATTGATTCATAGAAAACAACATCCCTAGAAGTATATATGAGTTTTGTTTCAAGTTCATAAACCTTGTAACCTTTCTGACCATAAGG
The DNA here is from genome assembly GCF_003573695.1 of Papaver somniferum. Classification (NCBI taxonomy): domain Eukaryota; kingdom Viridiplantae; phylum Streptophyta; class Magnoliopsida; order Ranunculales; family Papaveraceae; genus Papaver; species Papaver somniferum. Next base: position 517,747 of record NW_020628818.1, read on the forward strand.
ATACCCAACAAAAATACCGGGTTTAGCACGCATATAAAACTTGTGAGATGGACGTGTGTTTCTGCCAAAGCATAGGCAACCAAAAACTCGTAAATGAGAGTAGTTTGGCACTATGGATAGTAGCATCTCATGAGGAGTCTTATGAGACAAAACTGGAGTAGGCATTTTGTTTATCAAATATGCTGCAGTTAGGACACACTCACCCCAAAAGCGTGATGGGAGATTCGATTGAAAACGGAGAGCCCTAGCAACATTCAGTAAATGCCTGTGATTACGCTCAACAATGCTATTATGTTGTGGCTTGTAGACACAACTCATCTGATGAAGTATTCTGTTCTAATGGAACCAGGTTTGAAGTTCATTAGACTTAAACTCTAAACCATTATCAGAACGAAATGTTTGCAGTTGTGGAATGTTCATGGGACTGATGCCGGATGATATGGTTGCAATTTTATGACCATATTGTTTGATTGCAAAGTTGAAAAAATACTGTAAGCATTTGAGAGTCTCATATTTTCTTTGCATTAAGTAAACCCAAGTACAACGAGAATAATCATCCACCAGTGTGAGAAAATATTTCGCACCAGTGTGAGAGGCAATTGAGAAAGGCCCCCAAATATCAGCATGAACAAGTTGAAAAGCATGTGACGACAAGGATGTACTTTTATTAAATTTCAATCTGGTTTGTTTAGCCAGAGGACAAATAGTACATGAATGATTCAACTTGGAATCAATATAAGCAAAATTACGAGCTAAAAAACGAGAACAATCCTCATTGGGATGGCCTAAACGGCAATGCCACATATCCATTGGCTGTTTATTTGTATTTAAATAAAAAACAGAAGGGCGGAAGCTAAAGTGGTAGAGGCCAGCAATCCTTCTACTCCATCCAATCTCCTTGTTCGTTTGTAGGTCCTAAAAAATGCAAGATTCTCGTGAGAATTTGATACAACATTGTGTTGTGCTGGTTAATTGGCTAACCGATATTAAGTTAAACTTAAAACTTGGAATATGAAAAACATCAAGTAACTTAATAGTAGGCGATAAATCAACCTGCCCAATGTGGCTCACATATGTAAAAGATCCATCTGGTAATTGTACCTCAATTGGTTTATCAACCACAACATAAGTGGTGAAAGATGATAGTGAAGAACAGATGTGGTGAGTAGCACCACTATCGACAATTCAAATAAGTGTAGAGCAAAGTAAAGCAGTAGGAGAAGAATTAGAAATTGAGGACAAAGTGATACCTGCAAAGTTAGCAGATGATGTTATGTTTCCATTGTACGGATCGAGCAAAGCAAGTATGCGAGCATACTGTTCAGCAGTAATGGACGGTGCAATAGGAGCAACAGGGGCAGCAACAGAAGCCAAAGCACGAGAATCTGACCTTGGCGCATCTTTCGGATAACCATTCAATTTCCAACAGATGATCCAAGTATGATTATGTTTGTTGCAGTGATCACAAAATGGTCTCTGGCGTTTGTTATTACTGCTGCTGGCACCATTGTTGTTGGGAAATGGTCGGCTGCTTCTAGGGTCATTGCGACTTACATTCAAAGCTGCAGAATCCACGTTTTGCACAACCAAGGAATTGAGTCCATGTTGTTCCTCTTCCTGACGAACAAGGTTATATAACTTCGTAGCAGAGGGTAATGGCTCGGTGACAAGGAGCTAACTTCTCAAGTTTGAAAAAACGAGTTTGGAGACCCTGCAAAAACTCCATTGCACGGTCTTGATTTTTTTGTTCAATATGAATCTTACCTGCATGACAGATGCATGGTGTTGGAGGCCGGAAAGAGTCCAATTGGTCCCAAAGAGTTTTCAGCTGAGTAAATACTGAGCAACAATATTATTATCTTGTTTCAGATTCGAGATTGCTTGCTTGATGGCATACAACTTGGTTGCATTAGACTATGCAAAGCGACTCTTCAAATTCATCCACATCTCATGTGCAGTATCAAAGGATATGATGCTGCGACCAGTCTCTGGCTCACAGGAGTTGCAAACCCAGCTTCCCACGAGATCATCACAACGCTGCCAATAAGGAATATATGCTGGTTTTGTTGGTTTGTCGATTGTACCATCTATATAACCTGTCTTAATTTGCCTTAGCACTCAAAGCTTTTCGCATCCCTCGTACCCAAGTACCATAATTGTCACTTGAAAGAACTGGTTGATAAAAAACGGTGGTGGGATTGTCGGCTGGATGTACATAGTATTGACTATCTGGTTGAAGATGTGGGTTTTCATCAGCAACTTTCTTTCCTTTCTCTGTGGTTTCTAGAGTTTTCGATTGTGGAGTGTTTTCACCGTCTCCCATTGTCTGGAGAATTGGATGTTTGTAGGGTTTATGACGTAACCTAGGGTGATTGTAGGGTTTTGGATCTAACCTAGCACGATGTTACCATAAAAGAATTTAGAAGACAGTGTATTTGGTTTCACAACCGTGAAAGATTGTTTTTCATTCGATGTTATATATAGTTACAATTTACAGTAGGATTTACAATAAATCAGGAGAACCAAGACTAATTAAAAATAAATCATAGCTAACTAAGTAATAAACTACAAAACTGGAAGACTAAAACTTATTGTTGTAGTGCTATAAAACAGGAAGACTAGAAAATATTGTTACAATGCTGGTGCAGTGATTGTAGTGGTACGAATATATGACACATATATCGTTAATAGTGTGTGAATCTCTCTTATCTCTAGACAACAATGAATCTCGTGTGTCAAATGCTCTCAGCACATACATTACTCCCTGTTCAATTGCTCACGTTCACCCATAAATATATTTTATAATCAAGTTCATCTATATGAAATCAATGTTAGAAGTTGTCGATGTTTTAGGAAGGTTCCAGAATTTTCTAGAACCATCTAGGTGTTTCTTTATTTTGGTATAGCTAGAGGTTTCCTGTTTTAGTTAAACTCAAGGATTCCTTTCTTATCTATGTTTAGGTTTCCTAGTATAACTCATATACTTGGAATACAAGTTTGTAACCTATATAAATAGGTGTACAAGTCCTAAGGAAATACACACAACACAGTTTAGAGAAGAATTCTCTCAGTTAGAGAATTTTAGGGTTTAGAATGTTTGTTCATAGAGAATTAGTTTGGAATTAGTTTGGTGTTCGTGAAAAACAAACTTCTTCTCATAGTTGTGGTTTAATTCTCTGTAACTTGTTCTAATAAGAGTTGATCGTAGTCGTTTTTGGACGTAGGCATCTTTCCGAACCACGTTAAATTTTGTGTCTTTCTTTGTTTCGTTTAGAGCATCTTATTTCTGTTTTCTTTAGTTCTACGTTGATCCAAAGAACTATTAGTGTCTTGTGACCTCCAACTGATGGGTCCTCCACTTAATGTAAAACAATTCCCCGAAGTAGAACGACACTTATCCCTATCACCCGCATAAACAGAATCAACAAATCCACAAACCTTCAAATTCTGCTCCTTTTCAAACATTTAACCAATATCCAAGGTCCCTTTAAGATATCTTAAAATTCCCTTCACCGCATACCAATGTGCTCTCCCAGAATTATCCAATAACGACTAACTAAACCAACTTCTTGTGAAATATACGTACGAGTACAAACCATAACATACATCAAAAAACCTACCTCATTAGCATAGGGAACCTTTGACATAAACTCCTTCTCCTCAGTTGTAGTAGGACACAACTGTTTTGATAACTTAACTGTAGGCGGTATTGGAACACTAATAGCTTTGGAGTTATGCATTCCAAAGCGACGAAGAACCTTCTCAAGATAGGATTTCTGAGTAAGACATACCTTCCCCTTAGATCTATCTCAAGTAATCTTTATACCCAAAATCTTCTTAGCTGGACTCAAATCCTTCATCTCAAATTATAAACTCAATTGCTTCTTTAAAACATCAATTTCCGACTTGCTCTTTTCAGCTATGAGCATGTCATCCACATAGAGTAAAAGATAAACAAAACTTCCATCTGGAAACTTCTTAAAGTACACAAACTAATCGTATCTACTACGAGTATACTTTTGCTGCAACATAAATGTATCAAACCTCTTGTATCATTGTCTTGGCGATTGCTTCAAACCATACAATGATTTCTCAAGTCGACACACATAATCTTTCTTACCAGCAACTTCATAACCAATGGGTTGTGACATATAAATGTCTTCCTCCAAATTTCCATACAAGAATGTTGTCTTGACATCTAATTGCTCGAGCTCTAAGTCAAACTGCGCCACAAATGCTAAAAGGACTCGGATAGAAGTGTGTTTAACTACCGGAGAGAAAAATTCATTATGATCCACACCTTCCCTTTGTGCATATCCCTTAGACACTAACCTTGCTTTGTATCGTACACCACTAACGATACCCTTAGAATCTGGAATTCCATCCTTTACCGTATAGACCCACTTGCACCCAATCTTCTTTCGACCCTTAGGCAACTTAACAAGTTCCCAAGTGCGATTCTTGTGAAGAGACTTTATCTCCTCATCCATGGCTGTTTTCCACTAAATGGCATGAGTATTACTCATTTCCTCCTCAAAGGTAAACGGCTCATCATCAAAAATAGATAATGCGTAAGACGCATACTCATCAAAACCATAACAGATTGGTGGACGTCTCTCACGTTGAGACGTCAAGGACGAAATATTCTAAACTTGTTGCTGTGTATATTCCTCATTAGGAACCTCAAACTCAACTTCATCTTCTACAAGAGTTTCTTCTTCTACTTCTATAGTAGATGAACTAGGAACTCTTTGCTCCACCTGCATCGAATCATCTTCAACACCGCTACTACTCTCACTTTCAATTTGAGAGCCCCAACTTGTGAACTTCTTGAATCAAGCATCGCTTTCTCATTAAATGTCACATCACGACTAATGATGAACTTATTCAATTCTGGACACCATAGACGATATCCTTTCACACCTAATGGATAACCTAAGAAAATTGCTTTCTTATCCCTAACAACCAACTTATCTTCTTTCACATGAAAATAGGCTGGACAACCAAACACCTTTAAATTAGAATAGATCACGAGATTACCATTCCATACCTCCATAGGTGACTTACACTTAATAGATATTGATGGTGATTGATTCACTAAATAGAACGTGTATTGACTGATTCATCCCACCAAATCTTGTCTAAACTTGCGTTTGACAACATGTACTGTGCTCTCTCAAGTAACGTTCGATTCATTCTTTCCGCTACTCCATTTTTCTGTGGTGTACCCTTGACTGTGAAGTGCCTAACGATACCTTGTTCCTCACAAAACTCCTTTAGTGGGTCTTCGATGTATTCACCGCTATTATTGGAACGTATCTTCTTAACCACATGACCAAGTTGTTTCTCTACCATGGCCTTCCACTTCTTAAACACCTCAGTGACTTCATTCTTATGCTTCAAGGTGTAAAGCCAAACTCTCCTCGAAAAGTCATCGATAAAGGTCACAAACCACCTAGCACCTCCCTTAGAAACTGTACGAGAGGGACCCCAGACATCCGAATGGATGTAATCTAACATACCCTGCGTGTGGTGTACAGCGGTACCAAAACTGCTCCTTCATTGATTCCCAAAGATACAACGCTCACAGAAATAAAGCTTGCAAGTCTTCTCACCACCAAGCAGGCCTTTACTACTCAACACCGACATACCTTTCTCACTCATATGCCCAAGACGCGTATGCCATAAACGTGTTGACTCCACCTGTTTCTCATCAATTGATTGAGAAACCATAGCTCCACCACAAACTATATCTCCTTGTAGAAAATATAGATTACCATGTCTTTCACCGGTCATCTTCAAACTACCATTGTAGAATACCTTCAAGAATCCATATTCAGCAACATACTTGTATCCAAGTGATTCAAGTACTCATGACGAAATCAAACTCTTCCTCAAATCTGGAACATGTCTAACCTCTGGAAGTGTTGTGATAATACCATGCGAACGAACCTGTACCGTACCAACTCCAACTGTTTTTCAGGCATTAGAATTGCCCATCATAACAGTACCACCATTCACTTCTCTGTAAGTAGTGAAACAATCCTTTGAAGGACACATATGATACGAAGCACCGGAATCAAGCATCCAACCATCATTGAGATAACTCTTTGATGTAACGGTTAACACTTCTTCATCAAAACCACACATTGGGTCTTCTAAAACTTCACTGCCTTCAGCAACCGAACAACAATATTCTTCGAATCTGATTTCTCGCGTTTCCCATCTCTTGCCTTAAGCTTGAGACAATCAGCCCTAATATGACCAGTTTTTCGACAATAATAACACTCAATATCGCTCTTTTTGGAACGATTCTTTGACTTCGAATTCTTATTACCATTCTTTCCCCTATCAACAAACAAGCCCTCAACTTGTGCTTCATCGCTGAACTCTTGCTTTTTTAACGCCTTATCTTGTAAAGCAGAGACCATATCATCGAAAACCGACTTCTCTTCATCATCGTCGTCTTCACCGTTTTTCCCACTCAGCAAATAGTCAACGAAAGCATCATATGACAAAGTAAAAGAACATAATAATATCATGGATTTATCCGTATCAGAGATAGTGACACTGATATTAGACAAATCAGAACAGATCTTATTAAATTCATTAATATGATCCATCATAGACTTACCTGGAGACATCCTAAAGGCATGGAGTCTACGCTTCAAGTAAAATTCAGTAGTCAAATCCTTTTGTAAGTAGAGCTTCTCTAACTTCTCCCACAACACCTTTGCAGAGGTTTCACTCGAAAAGTTATGAGTGATATCCCTTGACAAACATAAACGAATAGTTTAACACGCCATCAAATCAAGGTCAGCCCACTTCTCATAAGTCCAATCCTTTGGCAACGTTGCTGGCTTCGCCTTGATTGCTTTGATTTGTTTCATACTAACAAGAATGTCTTTTACATCAGTTTTCCATGATGTGAAATTATTCTTCCCATTGAACTTGATAATATCAAATCCATGCACCTTTGAAACTCTACTTGATGAAGAACTAGACATCTTCACTTCTAACTATAATCCTCTCCACCAAGGTTTGTGGATTTGTTGATTCTGATTATGTGGGTGATAGGGATAAGTTTCGTTCTACTTCGGTGTATTGTTTTACATTGAGTGGAGGATCTATCAGTTGGAGGTCTATGTTACAACCAATCGTAGCTTTGTCTACTACGGAGGAAGAGTATATTGTTGTGGAGGAGGCTGTTAAGGAAGCATTATGGCTTTGTGGTTTAGTTAAAGACTTGATGATTATACAACAGAGTGTTGTTGTGAACTGTGATAGTCAAAGTGCTATTCATTTATCTAAGAACCAAGTTTATCATGCACGCACCAAGCATATTGATGTTCGTTATCATAAGGTTCGAGAAGTGGTTGATAACGGATGAGTACAACTATTGAAGGTTGATACTGAAGATAATCCAGCAGACATGTTGACGAAAGTCGTTCCGAAGGTCAAGTTTGAGAGGTGTCTCAGCTTGATCAACGCTGCTCATTGTTGAGGCCCTAGGGGCATTAGCGGCTACGGTTAACTTGTGAAGATCAAACTCAGTTTGGAGGAAACATCGGCAAGGTGGAGAATTGTTAGAAGTTGTCGATGTTTTAGGAAGGTTCTAGAATTTTCTAGAACCATCTAGGTGTTTCCTTATTTTGGTATAGCTAGAGGTTTCCTGTTTTAGTTAAACTCAAGGATTCCTTTCTTAGCTATGTTTAGGTTTCCTAGTATAACTCATATACTTGGAAGACAAGTTTGTAACCTATATAAATAGGTGTACAAGTCCTAAGGAAATACACACAACACAGTTTAGAGAAGAATTCTCACAGTTAGAGAATTTTAGGGTTTAGAACGTTTGTTCATAGAGAATTAGTTTGGTGTTTGTGAACAACAACCTTCTGCTCATAGTTGTGGTTTAATTCTATGTAATTTGTTCTAATAAGAGTTTATCATAGCCGTTTGTGGACGTAGGAATCTTGTCGAACCACGTTAAATCTTATTTCTTTCTTTGTTTCGTTTAGAGCATCTTATTTCTGTTTTTTTTAGTTCTACGTTGATCCAAAGAACTATTAGTGTCTTGTGAGGATAATCCTAAGGAATTAATCCTAACAATCAATAGATAAGAAATCATTCAATCCTGAAGACATCTAAATTTTGGGTTTACATCAATTAAAATCAAATTTTCCAAGTATTTATCTAGGTCTTCCTTTGGGTGATAAAGTTAGTGGTACACAAAAGTGGGAGAAGATCTTTTAATCATGTTCTTTGAGACTTTCTTCTTTGAACGGGAGAACGCTATCAAGTGGAGGCAAGTTGTCTCTAATCAAAAGTGTTTTGTCTAGTTTTCCCATTTATTATCTATCCATCTTTCTTGCGCCATGCTCCATTACAAATAAGATTGATAAGATAGTAAGAAATTTCTTTGGGATGATGATTCTAACAAGAGAAGAATTCATAATATCGGGCGATCTATAATCGTAAAATCTAAAGACGGTGGTGGTCTTGGAATTCGGAAATCTAAATACATGAAATCGGCGCTTCTCAAAAAGTGGTGGTGGAGATTTGGAAGGGAAAAGAATGCTTTTCGGAGAAAGATAATTGTGGAAAAATTTGGAGAATCATCCAACGGTTGGGAAACTCTTCAACCAAAGACAAAGGGATGTAGTTTGTGGCACAATATTTATAAGGAGCTCGAGGATTTTAAAAAACATGTAAAATTTAAGATCGGTGCTGGAAATGAAATTAGATTTTGGGAAGATTTTTGGATTGGAGATGTCGTTTTATGCAATAGTTTTCCATTGGAATTTGAAGCTTCAAGAACAAAAGGGAAGGTGGTGGCTAGTTTATATGAGATTTCAAGTATCGGAATGAAGTGGAAGTTCATGTCTCGAAGTAGATTTTCTCAAGCCATAAAGAGGGAGATTGCTTCCATAAACTCATTACTAGAAGTGGTGAATATTCAAGAAGGGATCGTAGACTCTAGATTGTGGATGGTGGATAGAAACAATTCTTATAGGTTAAGTCTGGGTTTGATTCCCTTTGTGATCAAGGCGATAGTAATTTCCAAAATGAGATTATTTGGAGTCGATATTATCCGTACAAAGTGAAATTTTTCTATGGCTTTTGTACCTTGAAAGGTTGATGACGACGGACAAGCTCTCTAGAAGGGGTATGGATGTGGATAGGGTGTGCCGGTTTTGTGAAGAAGAAGATGAAACAAGTGCACATTTATTCTATGGTTGTTGGCGAACAAAAAAAAATTGGGATTATTTTGCCGAAGGGTGCAACTTCAATTGGAATTACGATATTGATATTTCCACAACTATAAAAGCTTGGAGCTATAATTGGGGTGATGAAAGACTTGATTGTATATGGAATAACTTACCGGTTGCAAGATGGTGGTGCATTTGGAAAGAAAGGAATTCTAGAATCTTCACCCATAAAAAGAGAAATTTGGAAAGTATAATTCGAGATATTAAGATTCAAGCGTATTTTTGGGCGGAGGCAAACACTAGAATGTTGGGTTTGACGGCTAACATGGTAATAGCTTTGTGGGACTCGTATTTCTATCGGTCGCCTTGAGGTGGATGTGAGGCGTTTAGTGTTTGTTTGTTGTTTATTTTTCTCACTTGACTTTTTGCTCTTTTCTTTGGGTGATCGATTCTAAATTCGGTCTCCTTTTTTTGTGTCGGTTGTATTTATTGGGTTGAGGCACCCTTTGAGTACCTCTTTTTCAATGAATCCTTTACTCTTGACCGATCAAATATTCAGTTTTTGGGTTGCAGTATTGGAAAATTTATTTGGAAAACGCCTCCTATTGCAACTACAATCCAAAGGACATGATCCGCGCTTCTCGTTCATGTGCTAGACTGGCGACTAACACTTTCCAACAGTACTATTGCACAAGAAGTCGCGACTGCAGTAACCCTTGGTTTGGTATATGCGCGTGAATCTCTCTTATCTCCAGACAACAATGAATCTCGTGTGTCAAATGCTCTCAGCACATGCATTACTCCCTGTTCAATTGCTCACGTTCACTCATAAATATATTTTGCAATCAAGTTCATCATCAATAGATAAGAAATCATTCAATCCTGAAGACATCTAAATTTTGGGTTTACATCAATTAAAATCTAGGGGTTTACGAAAATTCAACACTTGGCTTAAATGCAATTTAATTGCATAGTCGATTTATTATACTCATCAATGCTTTTTAATCAGCCAACATCGTACTAAACTTTGTCTGCATGCAATCTGTGAAACTACTGCATAAGGTCAAAAGAGGGGTATACAATCAGCATTAATCAAGTGAATGCTATAACAGGCTAACTATAAGCAGAAGTAGAGTCGACATACGAGAATATATAGAGTATACTGACAAACTTAACAACGAAAGAAAATTAAGCAGAAGTAGAGTCGGACATATGAGAATATATAGAGTATACTGACAAACTTAACAATGAAAGAAAATTAACAATGAAGTTCAAATTGACCTGTAGCTCTCTATCCACTCAAGAAATGGAAGAGACCACATGACTTTCTAAAAGCATCCAAAAGCACCAACTTTCCTACTCCAAAATATTTTTATATCACCCCAAAGTATATGCCACCCCATATTCATTTCTCATAATACTTCCTTCACGATATCTCCCCAAAATGCATGCCAAATATTTTCTATCATCATTTACTTGCTTGAATTTCAAACCAACTGCTTCCGGTGTTCAAAAGCTTCCTGTGCTTCTTCTTAAGTCCATAAGCTTCCTTCTCGTGCCCACATAATTTATACACGTTTATCATTTTAGCCACCACCCCCGAAGATAACGCCTCCATCTTCTCAAGCATCCCGTAAACAACCACACCAAGACCAAGGTTTTTGTGTACTTCACAATGGTGTAAAACTGCTGTCAATATATTTTGGGTGGGGTTATTGGCTTTGGCGAAATCTAAAGCTTCTTCGAGACGACCACATCGTCCCAATATGTTAGTCACGGTCACCTTGTGACCTTCTAATGCCGTGATGCCATAGTCAGCTTGCATAGCGCTGTGTCTGCTAACTTCTCATCAAGACATGCATATAGAACAGCGGAAAATGCATATGAATCCGGCTTAATCCCCTTAGATATCATATCATAAAAAAGATCAACACCTTCTTTACTACAATTAGACAAAGCGTATCCCCGTATCATCGAGGTGTACCTATCCATCTTAACCACATCATCCCCGAGCATAACAACCTTTTCGAAGTATTTCTCAACTTCTTGTTCTTGCACTCGTCCAGTCAAACAGTATAGACTTAGTATATTGTTTACGATCTCCACTTCCTCATCACATCCCAGCTTGATAGATAACCCTTGGACCACAACTCCATATCTAATGTTCTGTATTTGTCCAGCAGCATATAAAACTTTAGTCACGGTGAAATTATATGGTCTGATTCCATCCTCATCATATATGAAAACTTATTCATAGCGTCTTCAAATTCCTTTTTGGAACAATGAAACGAAATTTCTCTAGTCCGTTCAGCCGGAGAATCCTGAAATCAGAAAAATACATTCATACCTACATCAATTACACCTTCTTAATCTCCTCCATTTCCAATCCAGAGAAATATTTATTAAAATGAAACAAAATATATATATCTCAAATCCTAGTTTATAAGCATGCTTGTGGCAGTATAACATGAAAGAGCTAATTCGTTTTTCTATGAGAAAACAAGTGATAATCTTATCAAGTTATCCGAATTTCTCTCACATAAGAATAAAATTTTATAAATTTCGCGTAATACTGATAATGTAAAAGAGATTAACCATATATATAATAATAGGAAATTAGCCAATAAAATCTTCAACATATCTTTTCACCCAGACGACACGTATATGAATATGATTAATTAAAAGGCTATACTTAAATACAATAACCAGATCTTAAACTAATTAATGATTTCAGTTATTCTACACAACGATATTTTCCTGAAAAGGAAACCGCAAATGCTTCCTTATATTAACCAATTAGGGTCCATTAAGATTATCCGTTATTTGAATACTTGTCCCAGTTTACTTTCCACATATCTCCAAACTCATTGAGATTTAAGATTTTAATTTTAGAGTAAGAAATTTCAGACCTTGTCGATATTTTCGCGGCGGTAACGACTAATCCTTTGTGTCCCTTGAATGAAACCTAATGATGATGTCTTCGAAGCAGCAAAAGGAGATTATTTGGTCAAAATTACTCTCATCGCCATTCTTATCATCTTCTTTAACTATCCTTCCCCAATTCCTACTACTGTACTGTACTGTCTACTGATCTGATGCGAAAAAAATCTAAAACCCTAGAAACATACTTCTAAGCTGTATTATTTGGGCTTGGGCTTGTGGTTCGTCTGAACTAGCAACGACTAATGGTTTGTTTGGACAAGCAAAGGACTAATGGTTTCAGAAAATTTATCCTTTGGTCCCGAGTCCACACATTTTTTGGGACCCTTAAATGATTATTCCATCCATTCTTTCATGGATAAGGGGTATCTTAATGTTTCGGGTTCTCCATTTTATGCGAGCTCCGTGATGACATTATTGTCTTTTTGAAGAGGTTAAAAAATTTCCTAGCAAACCACGATGCTTATTCTAAGATTGGCAACACTCTTATTATTTAGGGATTGTCGATCGAAAAGGTGTTTGTGCCCAATTTGTGACAAGGCTTGCAACCAATTTCCTGTGAAACTTTGTATATATTTTACTATCCTTCAATTTATTTTTTTCAATTTTAGCTTTCTATGTATTGGGTTCTTGGAAAAAAAATTATTTTATTTTTCCTTGTTGAACTTGAATATGTTCTTTGTATTGCTAAAAACATATTAAGGTTCCGCTAAGTCGATTTTTTTCGTAGCTAAACTCAAATTCGGTTGTGTTTTTTTCTTATTTTTCCTAACCGAACCCCAACCTATTCGGCTGGTGTTTTTATCTAGCCGAACCTCAATCTATTCTTTCTTCAATATAAAAGCATATTCGATTTCGGTTAAGTATTTTCTTTTCCTAACAGAAAAAATTGAGGTTCGGCTAGAAAAATGAAAAACCTTGCCGAACCGAAAAGAATTGGATAAAAACAACTAAAAAAAATTTAAAAATAATATACACAGTGAAAAAAAATTAATAACAAAAAATGCAGGAATTACTAACTAATCCTAGTTGTAGAATCCATTTAATCAGTGGTCACCATCCAACGAGTTTAGCAGCCGGTCCAAAAACATGATTGTGGATCATAAATGTTACTTCAAGGTCCACTACACGTGCGAGTAAACTCGCGTCTATTTATAATATTTTAGAACTACCCTTTATCCGACGAACGAATAAGAAGCAGACGAGATCGAAATCAATTTCGTTCTTCTTTCCCTTTTTTCTTCAGCTGAGATTCGGATTTCTCTCTCGCTGTCTCTTTCTGTTAGTCTTCGTCAATTTTAGGGATTCGATCAAAATTATCCAGGTAATTTATGAAAATGAGAAGGCACCAAGTACACCACCAACTTTTTCGTTCCGCATCAACTTAATGATCCTTGACAATATGCATATAAAGTTTATATCTCTACTTCTTCTCAATCAGTATGTATATGGACAAGAAATCAGTGAACCTGATTGTTAACAAGAGTACATGGATGATCTCTAAAGTCAATATTCAGAATCAATCTAGTCGTATCCAAATAATCCAAGCGGAATTCTGCCAAGTAAAACTTGTTAGTTATCTTTCAAGATCTGAATTCTACAAGAAACGAGTCTCGTATAATCGATTACAATTAGATGAACGTATATACTAATATTGAATACACACAACTTGCATAAATTCAATTAAAAAAATAAACAATATAATGAGAAAAAGGAAAAACACAAGACACCAGAAGTTTTGTTAACGAAGAAACCACAACTGCAGAAAAATCCCGCGACCTCGTCCATATTTGAACACCAAACTGTATTAACCCGCTACAGACACTATCCCACTATCATACTTCGGGCTGGAATCTAATTGAGACCAAAACCACCCTCCAACCGATTCAATTATAGTCGAGCTCCTTACATGTCTTGAATCTCGTAAGGCTCTATGCAATTGATTCACTTAGCTGACGTCATTTACATCCTAAGAGTTTCTTCAGTCGAAGTGAAGACTTTTGATACCAATCTGCCACTAGTAAATAAGCTTATTCGATTTTCCTTTACATCAAAGATCAAGGCTTGGAAATATGTTTGCAATAGACAAAGCTAGTAAACCTCACAAACGGAAACACATACACTCACTTAGATGAGAAACCTGGATCTTTTACCACCTCTCAAGAACAATATTCAACTTATCAAGTAAGACCAGTTTTCCAAAATCTATCTTGAGGAATTACAAATTCTGATATGAAGAGAACTTTGAAATTTCTATCTATCTTGTCTGAAAGAGAGTACAAAAACCTCAATAAGAGAAAATCAACATATACGAACAATTAAGGTAAACATAATCGGCCCTGGATTCACGACTCCCCAAAGAAAAGTTTTTCGATCGTAGACCTAATTATGTTTCTTAGAGGAAACCTAAGTCAATAAATGATGAATCTAGCAATCAACTAGGTCATAAAGTGTCACAGATTGAATTTTCTAGTTGAAAGAGCATCTCTATTTATAATTTTCCAAGACTGAGATTTGCTTAGAATTCATGCTGATTAAGATAACTTGAGAATTAAGCAAATACTTTCTCGGTTTAGATGAAACACTTATTGGGGTTTCAGTAAAACATGTGAGAAATAAGTCTTGAAAATAGAATAGAAAAATATACACTATGGTCCAGTTACAGAACCATGTATACTGACAGTTCGGTTTGGCAAGTATGCCACAAGAACAATAAGCAATTTGATGTTCATTTAAACACCTAAAAATTTAATCATGATACAAAAAACGTAAGTGTTTAAGTGATCAATGAAGTCTTAGAAGTATTTAAGATGCTCAAAACTATATCAATAATAGAGAATCTATAACAATTAAAGAGGAACATATTACAACAGTTGTTCACATGAGGAAGTTTTCAAATGAGAATCTGAAATTCCTTAGGTAAAAGAGAGGGTCGAGTTTTTAGACTAGCTATACGGGTACCATATAAAATTGGTTTAGGCTTCTTTCCCAACTTTGTAGAAACGAGATTTCCATTAATCTTACTAATATAAATAAAAGAGCTCTTCTTGGTAGGAGACCCCCTAAATTACATAGTTGTCCCCATTTTTTACATATTTACATAAATACCATTGTTGTAAAAATAGATCAAAAAAATTTAAAACTTAATATCTTTCAAAATATACACCGGATTTTTTTTAAAATTATATATTTGGAAACCTCTTTCAATTATATACGTAATGAGTACAAATAAGAATAGAAAATTTTTGTTTTAGGAAAAAAATTTCATGACTTTCAAATTTTATATTGTTGGATGAGTAAAAATTCAAGCATGAGCATCGCACATGTGTCCTTACTAGTATTTATAATATCAACAAGCCTTTTTAGGCCCGTGTAACAATATTCGGGCTAGTTTCATATCAATATTACATACAACCATTGTACAACTCAGTCGAAAGTACTTTACCCGTCATTTGAACTTAACGAACCCAAGTACACCATGAACCCAGTCATTGTATAGCCTCAATTCGTCAAAACATAAACCCATAATTAATCTCACGAGTGCTTTCAAAATACAAACAGTAAATACTAATTAAGTAATGGTTTGGATTTGGTTGATGTCAACCACCTATGTTAGCAACCGCTGTTAGGAAAACATATATCCTTCCAAAGTTGTTGCCATTTTTCCTTCTACTCCATTTTTTTACATTTGTATTTCAAATCCATTTTGTTGAGTCATTCAAATGTGAACATTTAGTTTTTTGAATATGTGCAGGATATTGTGTTGTTGGAACTTGGAATCAAACGTTTGAAGAATTAGTTATTTTGTAATTTGTTTATCTCCATATACATTAGAGTTTTGTCACTAAAATTGTCAAAGGGAGATACTGTTAAAGCATTGCTTGGTTGAATCCACCAAGAGTTGGTATGTCAAGGTTGGTTGTCATATTTCAGTATCAAAAGTAAACTAGAGTCGCTTGATTAAATGTACTAGAGTCAACTTCGTTTGGGTTAGACTAGAAAGTCTAGGAATGTTAATACATACAAGTATTACTCTGAAGACCTGAAGATCGTGAAGACGTATCGACTACAATGAAGACATCTGAAATCGCGGGGGTACAACAACCACACCCAATATTTCGTTCGGTAATCTGTATGGACTAAACTCTAATATAATTCCGAGGGCACCAACTTATAATACGAGACTCAATGAAGAAATATATCAAAGATCTTTATCTCTTTCTCAATACAATCAGCAAATCGAAAAGATAGAAATCCGCGAGCCTGATTGATGTGAGAATAACTTGGACGATACCAAAGACCAATGGACAAGTGTCAATCAAGTTTTATCCAACAAACAAGGTCGGATATATCAACTGTGATTGAATTACGCACAACCTGTAATATTTAAATTATATAAGAAAATATAATGCGGAAAAGAAATAACACATACACCAGATATTTTGTTAACGAGGAAACTCCAAATGCAGAAAAACCTCGGGACCCAGTCCAGATTTAAACACCACACTGTATTAAGACGCTACACACTCTAGCCTACTGCAAGTTAACTTCGTACTGGAATGTAGTTGATCCCTAACCAAGTCTCACAACGATTAAGGTACAGCCGCGTTCCTTACGCCTCTTGAGTCCCAGCAGGACTCCACTCACGTCATTCCCTTAGCTAATCTCACCCACAACTAAGAGTTGTTACGACCCAAAGTCGAAGAATTATAAACAAATATGTCTCCCACAGATAAAATATATTCTTGGTTTTGTTTCCGTCTTAAGATAAATCAAGGAGAACATTAAACTCAACTAATACCCTGGAATTATACTCCCGAAGAGCATCCTAGAAATATCAATCATCTCACAATAACCCATCTGATTAACAGAAAACTTTATTGCGGAATCACAAGAGTCTGAAATGAGTAACTGTTGTGATTACTTTTTATATCTTACATGTCGGAGATAAATCTCGAGTAAATCTTAGAGAATATAAATCTCAATACGATAGAACATGTAAGATCAGAATACGCAACTACAGAGAAAATAGTTGGACCTGGTGAAAAAGACGAGGGTACTCAAATATACTTCAATCTAAAGATTTTTCTAACTATAAGTCCTTTCTCCTAAATTGGTTGTCTATGGAATGAGTCGAGACAATACAACTAATCGGTTCATACTTTGTATGATCGTCTATGGTTACGATATCGAGACAATACAACAACGAAGTATGTTTACTTGATAAAAAGGTTCGGACTTAACCAAACACAATAGGATTACTTATCAAGTAAATAGGAATTAACGTTTGTGTAATTTACTTTAAATTATAATAACAACAATTATAATTGCGTAAAATCAAAGTAAATGACATGGCAAGATTTTGTTAACGAGGAAACCGCAAATGCAGAAAAACCCGGGACCTTGTTCAGAATTGAATACTCTCAGGATTAAGCCGACATACAAAATCAAACCAACTTCGTATAGTTGAGACCAAACAACTAAACCTATAGTTCACCTAGTTCCGTCTGTATTCCCACACCTCCAACTTATGAATAAGTCACGTACTTGGAATAATTCCTTTGGTTCGTATTCCAAACAGTAAAGGAACAATAAATCTGTTTGGTAGAAACTCTCTTCAACCAAGTGATGTGAGTTCGACAAAGGCTCTTCTGTTTATCTCAATAAACTCCTTCGTCAGTTTCTTAGATCTATCTTATGATCAACTACCGAAGTAATTGTTAAGATTTTGCAATCAATAATTTTAATCACAAAGAATTGTATTGATGCCGATCTACTAATCAATCCAATCTACCACAAGGATAAACCGATTATAGTTGGATCCTCTTATACCGAAACAAGTATTGTGCACACCAAATATTATGAACCCCAAATCAGAAATCTTCAATATCTTCTTTGTCTTCAAATATTCTTAGATCTTCAATAAACGCCTGCACACAAAAATTTGAATCTCTTGTGATCAATCACGCACGGAACGGAGTCTGTTAACAATGGATTATCACAAGACGTCTTTAGATCTGCAAACAGTCTAAAGATCCCTGTCGAAACTTTGATCTAGTTTGAGTGAATCTTATATCAGCAGAGAAGATTCTCAAGCATAAACAAACTAGGTGCAATCAAATTTAAACCACCGTTAGTCAATTAAATCAATCAAAAACAAAAGATAAACCTCAATTATCTAGTTTCCCACCAACGGTACTAATAGA
Source organism: Papaver somniferum (assembly GCF_003573695.1). NCBI lineage: Eukaryota > Viridiplantae > Streptophyta > Magnoliopsida > Ranunculales > Papaveraceae > Papaver > Papaver somniferum. The sequence goes on from NW_020628818.1 coordinate 536,102, forward strand.
GATTCTCAATCCCAAAGAAGACTTTAAACTGAGCGGCCGTAACAGATTTCGCCTAATTAGGTTACTCTCCTCTACGAATAGGATGCTTCACCAGTAACAACACAACCGAGGAAGTTTGCTGTCACGAAGGATTAGTTTGCTCGAAATGCAAACTTCAAGTATTTGTAGACAAGGAAGTTTGGACAACAAGGAATTTCCAAAATCGAAAATATTCTCAAGATATGTAATATATTCCAAATTCGAATTTCATAATTCCTGGAAATGCTCTGTCCAAAATAATGACCGAAAATCTCTTTGATAAATCTCCAACTAGTAAAGGCACATTACTAATTCTCATTTTCTTAAAATAAAATTAAAAACCTTAAATAAAAGATTCTTAACTTATTTATGTTTCGATCTTGGGATTTTCTTCCTTTAGCTATTAAGGAATAACTTTGAACAATTAAAGATAAGCGTTATTGCACATGTTCAAAGTATATCTACATCCTTACTCTGTAAGTCCTCTTTCGTACTTACAATCTTGAAACCGATTTTCCACACTTCCAAACAAGTTTAGAATTGGTTCATCTGACTTTCAAGAACTATGTTATTGATCAAAAACACGCAATCACCAATCATGGGTTTATCGGTTCTACCAAAACAAGTTTCGGTTCTACCTCCATGTGAGTATTGTGCATAGTCACACTAGCTTTCCAAAATTCGGTTGACTAGGTACTAGGATCGGTTCCCCTCAGATATATGGTATCTAACTTGAATGTGTTGCACATGTCCATAGGATCGGTTCCCCTTTGCCTAAAAACGTGTTGCACATGTTCATAGGATCGGTTCCCCTTCCTGCTAAAGCATGTTTCACCTCAAACAAGGATCAATTCCCCTTTGTGATAGGTTGCACCTCTTACTAAGATCGGTTCCCCTTTACCCAGAGTCGGTCTTACCAATAACACAAAATTGATCATACCATCTCAGGTGATTACTTAAGATCGGTTTCACTAATAAAAGTCATACCAATACAAAAGTCAGGCCTTTGTGAATAGTTTTACCAAGAACCCAAACAAGTCATGAGTGGTTATACTAATCACACATATTGGTTGTTCACAAGATATGCAATGAATAACAATACCAATAATGCCTAGCGATTTCCTTTTCGATTCACAAAACAAGTTCATGAATTTACTTCCTTAAAACACATGTAAAACATTGTTTCCTAGGATGAAATCCTCACCTCATACCCATACATAATCACCATAGCATTTAAACGATCATGTCGATGTCTTATCTGCAAAGTTTAATAGTTAAGCAATAAACCTTGTATTGTATTCCTTAATACTATGTCTAACTAGAGTATTCATGCTTCGCAGTTTTGTTTTCAATGTGCACGACTTGAAAGATACGTTAGGGAATAAAACAGTTCAAGTCAAATATCACTAACCTCAAGTGGAAGGATGATGTTGTCGTTGTATCTTCTTACTTCTTCACTTCTTCAAATCTTCGCAATACTTGTAATGTCTCATATCCTAATACTTTCAAGCTAACCTATACGAAGTTGACTCTAGTACATAATTAAGCGACTCCTTAAATAAGTTTTGATTCACTAAATATGACAACCAAACTTGACATACCAACGCTTGGTGGGTTCAACCGATCTATGCTCTAACACCTGGCTTCATGAATCTTAAACGAAGTCTTCAAGTTGTTAACTTAATAATGGTTTTGAAAAACCCTAGGTTAATGGATAATTGACTCTAGTTTGCAACTAGGACACGCGGAAGTGTCGAGATTAGATGCTAGAGTTCTCCCTTATATAGTCTTTGAAATCAGGGTTGCTTTCAATCAAAGATAAGATAGCTTAGTAACAAATAAATTGATATTCACCGTTAGATGAACTCGTGATTTAATATTCAAGCTAAGTCTTGTTAAAAACTAAGCAATTAATCTCCATCGTTAGATGGTATTAGATTCATACACACAAATGAAATATACTTATATTTAGATATGGATGAACCGTACCCAAATGTGTATACCTTGTTGGCTCAATAATGGTTAACTGAAGTTAGCCATATTAACACTTATAACTTAGCCATATTCATCTAACACTTCTGGATTAAATATGATGATCAATCAATCATGATAGATAATCAAATGAATCTAAATGTGTTTCAAGAGAGTTGTTCAAATGTTCATCATTGAATAGAAATGTATATGAACCATTTGAAACAAAATCGGTTTTTTTTGTAATTGTACAAAGTACTTATACAATAACCAATTCATGAACATAATTCCACAGTTTTCAAAACAAGTTCGCATTCCTTATTTCATTAAACTTCCATGGACATTAGTTTGCAAACTGAGTTCGAAAACGAACCTGATTTCATGAGTATGAAAATCACACATACTGATTTTGGAACCTGACCACTTTGTTCACAAACTAAGTACGAAAACAAGAGTTCCGGAATTTGGCTTTGTCCAGCCGTTGGCAAATAGGGCACGCGAACACCAGCTCCGAACTTGGCCTTGTCTAGGCATTCACAAACAGGGTACGGGAACAACATCTATGAACTTTTACACAGGTAAACCAGTTCGCAAACATAGTTCGCAAACAATAGTTCCGGACCTGGACTAGACTTACACAGTTAGTATACAAAGTATATAACTTGTATTATATCCAGACATGGTAGTAGTTCTAAAACTCTTATTTAATCATTGAAACACTTATGTAATCCTGAATGATAGATAAGTTTTAGTCTCCACATACCTTTTGTTGATGAGGTTCCTCCATGCTCATCAATATATCTTCTCCTTCAATTGGTGAACTCCGTGAAGTCTAAAGCTCAACTACACACTTCTATCCTAATCCGAGACTTAGCTATATGTAGACTAGAAATCAAGTATATAGTTTTGATCAACTAAACTTGACAAACAAGCTTGAGATAGCAATGCTTGAGAGTTCGACCGAGCAGTGCTCTAACAATCTCCCCCTTTTTCAATTTTAGTGACGAAACTATCAATACATATGGCTTATAAAATAAATAAACTTTGTAGCTTCTGATCCATCATGCTTGATTTCCTTGGCTCTTCAACTTCCTTTAATTTTTCGTTACTTCAAGTTCTCCATAGATTCTGAATTTCTTCAACTAAGCATCATTGTTTTTGAAGATCCGTAGCAATAACAATATAAAAACGAAAGTTCTCAAACATTGTTATTCAATGTCATGGTATTACTATATAGAATCAAAGTCCAATTGCATCACAACTTTGAAATAATACTATGGTGATATGTATCAATCCCCCTTCGTCAATGCTTCCATCTTATAATGAAACCAATCCCCATTACATAATGATCCGTTAACCATATGTATGCAGTGTGAACTACCAAATAATTCTTCCCCGTTTTGTCAATATAAATTGGCAAAGATGCGAAATTATGGGATCATAATGAATTCTCAAAAGATAATTCATGACTAAAAGAGAACATATCAACTTTGTTTCGATGATTTCAGATAGTCGAAACTTAGTGTAGCCATCAAGGAGTTTATAAAGATACAAGTTAAATCCTTCAAAATTCCACAACCGCTCTCCCCACAAAGATATGGGAATTAAGCACAAGTTCAATTAAGAACTCTCCACCATTTGATGTCATTTCCAAGAGAACAACATGAGCGACCTTACTTTTACAAGAAAATAAGGATTTATTTAGACTTTAGCAAATCACATGGATTTGTATTCAGTAAAATCGAGTAAATTAATCCGCAAGACGATCTTATTGATTAATTTGTCCAGAAATCAGTCAACATAAGAAAACTTACGGACTCAATACAGTACTTTCACATAATAGTGGATCAGGGAAAGATCAATACTGCGGAATTTTCTCAAAAAGTTTATTCTATCTTTTATCAATACTTGCAAAAAGACATAATAGACTTAGCTTTTGAGTATATATGTTTGAACTTCCTATGGATTTAACATATTTAGAAATTTAATTGAAAGATAAACTCATTCAAGGATAAAATACTATAGTTAATAATTGAAACATCCTTGGAAGACAACAATGGTAATCTTACACATACGACTAGCTTCAAGTAATTTTCAAGTGATTAATCGATCAATACGAAACTTCCCAAGTTAACATCAAATGATTGTCTCACACAAATCATGTAAGATGTTCAAGGAAATTTTCATATGATCATCTTGACTTAATATTAGTTTCCAAAAAATAAATTGTTTACAACTAAACTCGTCAAGTAGGTGATGAATTTAACTAAAGCTAAAAAGCTTCCAACACGTATTTCGAAAAATATATAAACAAGATAAACTCGGCTCGAAATTTCAATTGTGTATAATGTAAAAGTATATATAGCTATACGACTTAGTATCATTAGAAGATATAATAGAATAAACTTCTGAGTGATAGATAAATTTTAGTCTCCACATACCTTTTGTTGATGAAGTTCCTCAAAGCTCTTCAGTAGATATTCTTCTTCAATTGGTGAACGCCCTGAAGCCTAAATCTCAACTACGCACTTCTATCCTAATCCGAGACATAGCTATAAGTAGACTAGAAATCAAGTATATAGTTTTGATCAACTAAACTTGACAAACAAGCTTGAGATAGAAATGCTTGAGAGTTCGACCGAGCAGTGCTCTAACAATTAACTAAGAGCGAATTATTCTTGTGGCCTTGAAAATAGTGGGCCTTATTCTCGTGGCCTTGAAATTGTTTATTAAATACTTTTTTTCATAAAACCTTAAATTACATTAAAATTAAAAACCCAAGATAGGTTGTTACGTAACTGAGTCGAGCTCAAGGATCTTACGATCTCACAATCAAAAAAATCAAACCTCATTGAAGAGTTACAATGAAAATTCCCAACTGCGTTCTAACCATTCCCCATATCTAAATCAAATATGACAAAGGTATAGTTGTTAGAGCAAGGCTCGGTCAAACTCGCAAGGGTTGCTATCTCAAGCTTGTTGTCAAATTTAGTCGCACAAAACTATATCTTGAATTCTAGTCTACATTTAGTCAAGTCTCAGACTAGGATCGAAGTACATAGTTAAGTATCAGACATCACATAATTACCTATTGAAGAACCGAAGACATTTTGAGAAAGTTATCAACAAAAGGTATGTGAGATTGAACCATTGTATTTAATCACATGATCACCATTATATCTTTATGATACTAAGTCTTATGACTACATGGACTTTAACATTGCATAGAAGTTTCCAGTCAAGCTTGTCTTGTTGAAATCTCGAAATATGATTCAAGCACTAGTCATTCATACACTTGGTGAATTTAGTTAAGAAAAATTTATTGTTTGTGAACTAAGTTATGATTCAAGTTGATCATTTGAAAATATCCCGAGATATTCGTCATTGATGTCGTTTGGGAATGTTTCCAATTGATTATAAGAGAGATATAAAACTACTGAAAATTGGGATACATGATGCTACACGTATCGGCGTAACTGTATTGGTTCCGGATCAGTAGTACGCATACGGACGTAGATCTAATTCAGTAACGGCTCATGGTACATGTACCCAATACGCATACCAAACTAGTCTAAGTTCGTGAATTAACTTATGATACATGTACCCAGTACACATACCAAAATAGTATGAGTTCGGAAACTGATTTACGGTACACATACCCAATATGCGAACCAAAATAGTCCATTCTGAAAATTTCCTTAAGGGTAGAGAAACCCAGTACACGTACCTTGGCAGTCTAAGTTCACGAATTGGGTTGGTACACATACCCGGTATGCATACCATTCCTGCTGAATATTTTCAGATGCACTCAAACTATTTTCTACGATACGATTGGCATTTGATACACTCTCAAAAACACCTCGAAGACATATTTTATCACTTAATCACTTGTGATTGTGCATCGAGATTGAAGTCTAAAGTGTTAAATAAATATGACTAAGCTTACAGTTCAAACAGTTAACCGACCATGAACTATCATTATACACGGTTCAGTTATGCTGACCATACTGTATATTCTACTATGTGATTTCAAGTCGAATTTCTCGTATACTTACGTGAAACCCTAACCAGTTTTTCATCCACACAAAGAAAGTTTTTTCTTGATTCCCAGGCTATCTTAGCTTGAATCATAAGTGACCTTCAATCTTGAAAGTCTTTGAATAGAGAGACTCAAATAACTGGAAAATTCTATCCCTGGCACTTTAGCGTGTTCTAGTTACTAGAGTCGTGCTCTATTAACCTAGGTTTCTGATGCGTGTCGGAACCACAACAAATTAATTAAGATATTTCTCACTAATTAACTGGTAATATAGAGGTAGTAAGAATCGTTCCCACAGAGAGCTGTGTAATTGATATGTTATTTAGTTCAGCAAAATAATAAAAGACAAGGGGGATTATTTGATTAAAGTAAAATATAAAGAATGATAAATAAAAGAAAGATATGATCAAGGAATCCTTCGTCGTTACCAAGCGATAACTTGATTAGTATGCTTATCTATCTTCGTTAGAACCATTCATCACCAATCGTAGAATAGCAGGTAGCTCAGTGTTATCCCCAAAACTCCTTTTACCACGGATATGGAAGCTCTCCAATATCAGATTATATTCAACAGAACCACCAAGTAGTAGCTCACTCAAGGTGTAATCCAATCGAACGGTTAGGCTTTGTGAATTAGGTTGATCCCAGTAGTTAAACTCTTAGCTCAAGGTTCACTTGCTGATGTTATCTTCACTCGCGATTGCTCCACAGAATCCCTCTGCAAGGTCTCGCGATTTCTGCTTGTGTATGAATTATTCGACGATTACTTATCTCCTAACCAATACTAGCAATAGAACAATTAATAGATCAATCTAACGTGCACTCCAAATCAATCCAGTAATCACTCATAAAGATCAAATATGGTAAAGACAAACGATAAGATGATTAAAACTCCGAACAAACTTGTATAATAATAGAGCTTCACGCTAGAACATTGAATTCATCCTTAATCAACAAAGATTTAGCTTCTCATAATTACACAATTACCCGGTGTCCCCCTAAAAGGGTAAACCCTAAAATATTTTATGAAGAACCAAAGTGTCTTATGAGATGTGTAGTATTTAGGTTAAGAATTCTCTTATATAGGTATTCAAATTGTTGAAGTTACCGTGCTCCAAATCCAGTGTAAAATTGGTTGTGACCACTTGCCAAAAACTAGCCAAATTCCCAAGTTAGGAAATTTGGCCGTGTAAATACTTTCAAAGCAGCTGATGATCTTGCGTTGAAATCTGAGAAGTCCATCCCATTAAAATTCGTTAAGCTGTCGGTTCCAAAGAACTGACAGTACACCCTTCTGTCTTCCCGTCACCGTGAAAAATGTAATTCCCTGGATTTTCAAATTTCCCCGGCCATATTCGCGGATAGTCACCTGCCGTGAGTTTTACTTTCTTCTGAATTTCTTTTCCTGCCACAGCCATCCACGGAGAGTCACCCATCCGTGAGTTTTACATTCACCTGAGTTTTATTAAACTCGGCCAAGTTCTGTTAGTCCGCTCCTTCTTTCTCTCGACTCCTTCATGGCCTGTTTTGTCAAAAACTCCATTGGCAGTGACCAGAAACCATCACAGCCTCGAGCTCTAACTTCTCTCCATTGCTACCATAATCTGCAGCTCCACTACATTACCAGCACCACTGCCTTCTCCTCTATCGACGACATTCTCTTCATCAAAAGCTCAACTCCTTCACCATAAACTCTGTACACAACCACCATTCTTATTTCTTCCATCGATACTGCCATACTCTTTTTAGTATCGATCACGAGTTCTTCTCCTTCGACGTTATAACTCATGCATCTGCTCGAGTTCCATCACCATCAAGTCATCATCCCCAGCAAGCCAGACTTGAGAAACAACTGCTATTTTCATCATTACTGCCATAATAATACACAGCGAGTTCCACCATCTTTCCTTACTTTGTTGAGACTAGAGCATTTCTCACTTTCGTTAGTTGGCAGCAAACTCATCATTAAACTCATTCCCAGCTCCACCTTTTGCAGCAATTACCCATTAACTCCATGGCTGATATATCATCACTGATTGATGCGGCCAATATTCCATGTTTCCTATAAACTCGAGCTCTCCATGTCCATCGATCTCTATCATCAAAACATCAACCATATCGTAACCATTGACTGACTTCAATACAGCTTATCTCCATCGTCACTGCAACCTCTAGGAAACTCAAACCCGATCTCCACTTCCTTTATTTCTCATCCTCTCTGACTTGCTCGAATATAAGACTTATCTTCTAAGTATCCCATTAGTGGCAGAAAACAATCGTGCTGCTGAATAACAATAAGAACACCCATTGGTCGCGTGAGGGAGAAGATGATGGGTGGCAGCCCTGACAAATTCAGGTGGGCGCTTTCATAAATTCTGTGCTGTCTCAATTGTCGCAACTTTGACTTGCTTCAAATGCCCATAAAATCTTCGTACAACGTCGGAATAACTCCATTCATTCGCCGATGGTTTCGCCTTTTCGTCCTCTTCAAGATGATAGCAAGAACTTCAATATTAGAACGAGTTCCACTTGGTCTTTGGCCATTACACACTTGTAGCTAACTTCTTTTATTGCACAATAAAATGCATATTCGTTTTTTTTGGATTATTCACCTAACAAAACATAAATAAGAGAAAACAACAGTAATATACAATAATTCGCAAGAATATATAGCAATTACTAGCATGGATTTGACACTAAATATATGCAAAATATGCACTTAACAAATTCCCCCACACTTGGCTTTTGCTAGTCCTCGAGCAAACTATCTAAAATACAACAACTTCATGTCGTCGAGGATACGGTTACACTTAGCATGTGCAACAGGCCTTTAAACCCTTAGGCATCCCTAGTGGACGAGTTATAGTCTCGTGAGGGCTTACCAGAGGTATACCCACAAAACCTACTTCAACTTCAAAGCGTTCCAGCATCCTAAGCATCCAAAGAGCTATGAGGACATAGATTTTCTGCATGCTAGTAATAAGAAGTTAGAAATACCAAAGAACATATTATCATTCTTAAATGTTGAGTGAGAAATAACCACACCATAATGGGAGAACGCGTGTTTGAGAGCGATCAATAAGCATTTCGCCTCGACTTCTGCCTCATTTGAAAGGATTTTCTGATAATTGCACTTGAAAAAACGGCTTTTTATGGGTCTCACATGTGTGTAGGTAGGACTGAAGAGAGAATCCTACACACGTTGAATGGTGGGAAGGAAACCTGCGGAATTATTTCTGGAGACCCCACAAGATCGTGGGAAATAAAAGACTTTTTCTGATGACCTCTAAGTAAGGAAATCAAGCATTATTATTAAAAATAGAGGATGAGAGTACTTACCACCTTCACATCTGATTGCAATGATGATAACACCACTCTCACAGCATCCAATAAAAACGTAGTCTTCAACTCGTCTTCTTCATATTCTTGGTCTTCGTATTCGGTCTTCAACTGCTGATGATAAACTCTTGAACGTCGTATAACTCTGACAATTGGTAACTCTTTCTCTTCAATTTCCTTGTTGCTTGAAACTTCCTTATATATTTTTCTTCCCCGTGGCCTTATTGAACAAATAACAACTTAAATGCAAATCTTTTTGTATTTTTTTTTCTTTTTTTTTATCATTTTTTTTTCTTTTTCCTTTTTTTTTTAACAAAAAGATTGCAACTACAAAAATAATAACGAAAATAAAATAACATGGTCATGAAAGAAGTACTTTACCACTTTGATCTTCACAACTTGTATCGTCTTCGTATCATTTTTTTCCATAAAAGAGGCAAGCCTCATACATTGATCATATAAACCCCGATTTAAAATCAAGAGTGTTTACAAGACTGACTCTGTTTCCAACTATTACAGCAAATTCAAAAAGTTTAGACAGAAAATAAGGACATTCATCCCATTTTACACCATAGTCCCAAATCCTAGTCTGAAAAAAGATTCCTACCATGCTTAACCGATTCCAAGGTATTGTAACAAGTTTAAATGGTCTAGTTTGGATCAAAAGTAGAACATCCAAACCATTTAACAACTCTACAAACAATAAAGATGTTAGGATCCAAAGATCCAACCATTTCTCAGAGTTTTTTTTCTTAAAAATCACAATAAAACATATGACAAAGGTACAATAGAATCCATAGATTCATCCTTTTGCCGGTGATTTTTTCATAGTAGAAGTAACACATGTAGCAAGTATAATTGGTTATCATTTGGAATCGGTCTGGATGGGTTTGGGTCTTCTTCAAAATCGGTCTTGGTATCTTAGGTATCTTTGTAGCTGCTTGTGTCTGAGTCTTTGGAACTGTTGTTGATGTTGTTGTCTCTCTTGTTGTTGCTATTGTTGTGTCTGTTGTTTCAGTTTGATCCATATTCTTTCTGATGATGCTACTAACAAAATATCTGTTGCTGAAAATTTGTTGAAGATGACAAAAGATTCTCTGTAAGAGAAGATTTTGTACTACTGAGCAATGAATCGGAAAAAGTCAGCAAGAAATTGAAAAAAAAACTTGATGAAAACCCAAGCCCTTGACTCAAAATCACTTTAAACAGACAAATAATAGTAGATCTACAATTTTTGAAAAAGAGCTATGGGTCCTTAGAATCAGATCAGGGAATAAACAGCTGTAAATACAAGAACAAATAAAAATCTTAAACTAAAATGGTAGACCAAATCTAAAAGAGAGGAAGATGATTTGTTTGTTGTTCACATAAGAATACAAACCAAACAGGAATATTGAAAGATACAGAGAAAATCAAATAAAATCTAGAAAATGAGAAAAACAGAAGATCTAAGAGAAATATTTAAGGGGTTGAGATTTCTCCTGCTCAGATTTAGTCCAGAGGAGCAAATCTGAGCAGGAGAAATCTCAAAAAAAAAGGGTTTCGAAGGTTTTGGGTGAGAAAAAGGTTTTCATAGAAGATAGAGAAATAAAGAAAAAAGTTTCGTTCTCAATAACTCTCATCTTTTGATTTTCTTCGCTCTTGTAAATAAGTCTTCATACTTAGATATAGAATTCTGCTCTTTATGTGTAAGTCTCCAACAATTATATAAAAATCTTCTCATGTATATGTTGCTTTACTCGGATATGAAATTTTCCTTACTCATATTGTTGCTTGTAAACCTCAAACGTCTTCAACTTTCCTTGTAGATTTTTATGTCGCTCCATTGTTGATGATGATGGTGTTTCTACGGACTTGTTGCTGGCGAGAGAGAATGGCGCTAACTGCAAATAAAACTACAAGAAGCTGGTTTTCATCTATAGACGTCACCCTCATTATTGACAAAATTAGGACTCAAGAGATCAAAAATAGTGCTTCTATTGGTGGGAGGTTGGGTATATCACCATTCTACCCATAATTAACGTACGGTGACACAAACTCAAAAGAAAGCTCTTTAGTCATTTATAAATAAATCTGGTTTGGTGCCTCGGTTGATATGAAAATGGGTTCTCTCCACTAATGATTGATCAGCAACTCTAATAATGCATTTCTCTCTGCTCCTCATTTGCATCACCGGAATGATTAAATCCATTATTTAACACTCCAATTCGTAAGAAATCCGAACGTAGTTCCATAACACTTCCAAGTTCAGTTATGTCGGTCAGAATTCTCTATGTAAACATACCTAGAAGTATGCTAGTGACTCTAAAATATCTACAAGTTGGAGGTTTTATTCAAATATATAAAAAAAAAATTGAAAAATTTTGAATCAAAAAGGCTAAAAACTCTATATGCAAAAGACTCCCCCACACTTAAACTTCACATTGTCCTCAGTGTGTAAAACTAGAAAATCTGAATTCTGACGTAGCAGAAGATAAAACTCAAACACTGTGCAAATTGGTAAGGAATTTGGAAAAACTCCATTTCACAAAAGTTATTCATATACGTGTTTTCTAAACAGTGTCAAAGGATCAAAGTGTTTCAATAAACGGTATGACAGTTATGGTCTCTAGACTGAACTACGTGCAGTCTGAATGTTTCTGACGAAATGATATTCGTCATAATTTTATTCTGAATAGATTCCGGACTCAATGAAATTAAACATGGGGATGCGAATATGATATGAAAACAGTAAAATTAAAAATAAAGGTGTTAAGATACAAAACCTACGGGTTTCCTCCCATTTAGCGCTTGGTTTAAAGTCGTCAGCCCGACTCTCTTGTTATTGTCCATATACCAACAATCTGAAAATCTGGTAGTCTTCCCAGAAAATAATCTGCATTTCTAGTAACAACTTCACACAATTATTAGCATAAAATATGAATAATGAAATCGTTATAGCTTGAAAGCTTCCCCCATACTTAGTCCTTTCTACACTCGGAAGTGGATAGAGAACATAAAATAAGGGAACTTCTTCGGGTTCCCTTCTGGTGAACCTGCACAAAGCTAGAATCAAATACATCAAGTGGTGGATAATTAGAAGCAAAATAATTCGTTAAAACTTTTGAAGCACAAATACTCAACCCTAAGTGATGTCGATCAAAATATTTGTAAATATGAAAAGGATTAGACAAACCTTCCACAATCTCTTGTATTACAGGATCCTCATCATTCTTAAAGAATTGCAATAAATTATTTACCTCGTTTGTATCGTGGTCCTCTATTAAACTATTTAGCCATTCTTCGTCAGTTTCTGCTTCAATCAAAATATCAGCATCATTATAATCCTTGTCTAGCTCAATTGGGTCTTCCACAACTTCAACCAATTTGGTTTCATTCTCAATCTCTATTTCTTAAACAACCTCGTCATCGGAATCAGAATCATATCCTAAAAAGTCTAGTTCGTTGGTGCAAATCCTAAAAGCATTGTTTGAGTACGTTACACCATTTATAATAACGGTTATGTCACATCCGTTCTCCTCCTTTTTAATAAGAGAGTGATCGTTATAATGATCCGGAGTTGGAATAACTGTACCATTATTGCAAGGACTTTCCAAAGGTTTCTCCTCTTCAAGATACTCATGAATCGTATATCCATTATTGATCATGGGAACGTCAGAATTGATTTCGCTTTGAGGACAAACTTCTTCCTTAGTTATTTTATTCTTAAGTTGATTCATTTCTCTTCTTAGGTTGTCAACAACCTCTTGAAGTTCTTGAAGTGTATCTTCAGTCTTTTTGTTGTGTTCATCCAGATGTTGGTTTTCCTGATCCAAACTATTCATAAATTGGTGTATTAGATCTTCGAGAGTAGAAGAACTATCTTTAGGGGCATAACTTTTCATTGTATGATCGCGTTCATCCATCATTTGAATGTTCTGGTCCAACTTTTGATTTTCCTGATCCATATTATCCATAAATCGGTGCATTAGATCTGTAAGACTAGAAGAATCATGATTAGAAGCATAACTATCCCCCCATCCTTGTGGTTTTTCACTTACATACCCGTCATGAGGTTGTTGATATGCATGAGAATAACCATAAGGCTCTGTAGGATATTGATCATAACCAAAAGATTGGTTTTGGTTATACCCATGGAATGGTTGGTAGTTGTCATAATATGGAGACTGAAAACCAAATTGATTACTACTATAATATGATGAATGGTCTTGTGCTCCGTACATGTTATGTCCGTAAGGAAACATGACGACTCACAAGAACAAAAGAAAAAATTTAAAAACAAAAACAAGATAAACGAATAACAAATCAATTATCAACCGCTCCCCGGCAGCGGCGCCAAAATTTGATGCGTGTCGTAACCACAACAAATTAATTAAGATATTTCTCACTAATTAACTGGTAATATAGAGGTAGTAAGAATCGTTCCCACAGAGAGCTGTGTAATTGATATGTTATTTAGTTCAGCAAAATAATAAAAGACAAGGGGGATTATTTGATTAAAGTAAAATATAAAGAATGATAAATAAAAGAAAGATATGATCAAGGAATCCTTCGTCGTTACCAAGCGATAACTTGATTAGTATGCTTATCTATCTTCGTTAGAACCATTCATCACCAATCGTAGAATAGCAGGTAGCTCAGTGTTATCCCCAAAACTCCTTTTACCACGGATATGGAAGCTCTCCAATATCAGATTATATTCAACAGAACCACCAAGTAGTAGCTCACTCAAGGTGTAATCCAATCGAACGGTTAGGCTTTGTGAATTAGGTTGATCCCAGTAGTTAAACTCTTAGCTCAAGGTTCACTTGCTGATGTTATCTTCACTCGCGATTGCTCCACAGAATCCCTCTGCAAGGTCTCGCGATTTCTGCTTGTGTATGAATTATTCGACGATTACTTATCTCCTAACCAATACTAGCAATAGAACAATTAATAGATCAATCTAACGTGCACTCCAAATCAATCCAGTAATCACTCATAAAGATCAAATATGGTAAAGACAAACGATAAGATGATTAAAACTCCGAACAAACTTGTATAATAATAGAGCTTCACGCTAGAACATTGAATTCATCCTTAATCAACAAAGATTTAGCTTCTCATAATTACACAATTACCCGGTGTCCCCCTAAAAGGGTAAACCCTAAAATATTTTATGAAGAACCAAAGTGTCTTATGAGATGTGTAGTATTTAGGTTAAGAATTCTCTTATATAGGTATTCAAATTGTTGAAGTTACCGTGCTCCAAATCCAGTGTAAAATTGGTTGTGACCACTTGCCAAAAACTAGCCAAATTCCCAAGTTAGGAAATTTGGCCGTGTAAATACTTTCAAAGCAGCTGATGATCTTGCGTTGAAATCTGAGAAGTCCATCCCATTAAAATTCGTTAAGCTGTCGGTTCCAAAGAACTGACAGTACACCCTTCTGTCTTCCCGTCACCGTGAAAAATGTAATTCCCTGGATTTTCAAATTTCCCCGGCCATATTCGCGGATAGTCACCTGCCGTGAGTTTTACTTTCTTCTGAATTTCTTTTCCTGCCACAGCCATCCACGGAGAGTCACCCATCCGTGAGTTTTACATTCACCTGAGTTTTATTAAACTCGGCCAAGTTCTGTTAGTCCGCTCCTTCTTTCTCTCGACTCCTTCATGGCCTGTTTTGTCAAAACTCCATTGGCAGTGACCAGAAACCATCACAGCCTCGAGCTCTAACTTCTCTCCATTGCTACCATAATCTGCAGCTCCACTACATTACCAGCACCACTGCCTTCTCCTCTATCGACGACATTCTCTTCATCAAAAGCTCAACTCCTTCACCATAAACTCTGTACACAACCACCATTCTTATTTCTTCCATCGATACTGCCATACTCTTTTTAGTATCGATCACGAGTTCTTCTCCTTCGACGTTATAACTCATGCATCTGCTCGAGTTCCATCACCATCAAGTCATCATCCCCAGCAAGCCAGACTTGAGAAACAACTGCTATTTTCATCATTACTGCCATAATAATACACAGCGAGTTCCACCATCTTTCCTTACTTTGTTGAGACTAGAGCATTTCTCACTTTCGTTAGTTGGCAGCAAACTCATCATTAAACTCATTCCCAGCTCCACCTTTTGCAGCAATTACCCATTAACTCCATGGCTGATATCATCACTGATTGATGCGGCCAATATTCCATGTTTCCTATAAACTCGAGCTCTCCATGTCCATCGATCTCTATCATCAAAACATCAACCATATCGTAACCATTGACTGACTTCAATACAGCTTATCTCCATCGTCACTGCAACCTCTAGGAAACTCAAACCCGATCTCCACTTCCTTTATTTCTCATCCTCTCTGACTTGCTCGAATATAAGACTTATCTTCTAAGTATCCCATTAGTGGCAGAAAACAATCGTGCTGCTGAATAACAATAAGAACACCCATTGGTCGCGTGAGGGAGAAGATGATGGGTGGCAGCCCTGACAAATTCAGGTGGGCGCTTTCATAAATTCTGTGCTGTCTCAATTGTCGCAACTTTGACTTGCTTCAAATGCCCATAAAATCTTCGTACAACGTCGGAATAACTCCATTCATTCGCCGATGGTTTCGCCTTTTCGTCCTCTTCAAGATGATAGCAAGAACTTCAATATTAGAACGAGTTCCACTTGGTCTTTGGCCATTACACACTTGTAGCTAACTTCTTTTATTGCACAATAAAATGCATATTCGTTTTTTTTGGATTATTCACCTAACAAAACATAAATAAGAGAAAACAACAGTAAAATACAATAATTCGCAAGAATATATAGCAATTACTAGCATGGATTTGACACTAAATATATGCAAAATATGCACTTAACAAATTCCCCCACACTTGGCTTTTGCTAGTCCTCGAGCAAACTATCTAAAATACAACAACTTCATGTCGTCGAGGATACGGTTACACTTAGCATGTGCAACAGGCCTTTAAACCCTTAGGCATCCCTAGTGGACGAGTTATAGTCTCGTGAGGGCTTACCAGAGGTATACCCACAAAACCTACTTCAACTTCAAAGCGTTCCAGCATCCAAAGAGCTATGAGGACATAGATTTTCTGCATGCTAGTAATAAGAAGTTAGAAATACCAAAGAACATATTATCATTCTTAAATGTTGAGTGAGAAATAACCACACCATAATGGGAGAACGCGTGTTTGAGAGCGATCAATAAGCATTTCGCCTCGACTTCTGCCTCATTTGAAAGGATTTTCTGATAATTGCACTTGAAAAAACGGCTTTTTATGGGTCTCACATGTGTGTAGGTAGGACTGAAGAGAGAATCCTACACACGTTGAATGGTGGGAAGGAAACCTGCGGAATTATTTCTGGAGACCCCACAAGATCGTGGGAAATAAAAGACTTTTTCTGATGACCCTAAGTAAGGAAATCAAGCATTATTATTAAAAATAGAGGATGAGAGTACTTACCACCTTCACATCTGATTGCAATGATGATAACACCACTCTCACAGCATCCAATAAAAACGTAGTCTTCAACTCGTCTTCTTCATATTCTTGGTCTTCGTATTCGGTCTTCAACTGCTGATGATAAACTCTTGAACGTCGTATAACTCTGACAATTGGTAACTCTTTCTCTTCAATTTCCTTGTTGCTTGAAACTTCCTTATATATTTTCTTCCCCGTGGCCTTATTGAACAAATAACAACTTAAATGCAAATCTTTTTGTATTTTTTTTTCTTTTTTTTTCATTTTTTTTTCTTTTTCCTTTTTTTTTAACAAAAAGATTGCAACTACAAAAATAATAACGAAAATAAAATAACATGGTCATGAAAGAAGTACTTTACCACTTTGATCTTCACAACTTGTATCGTCTTCGTATCATTTTTTTCCATAAAAGAGGCAAGCCTCATACATTGATCATATAAACCCCGATTTAAAATCAAGAGTGTTTACAAGACTGACTCTGTTTCCAACTATTACAGCAAATTCAAAAAGTTTAGACAGAAAATAAGGACATTCATCCCATTTTACACCATAGTCCCAAATCCTAGTCTGAAAAAAGATTCCTACCATGCTTAACCGATTCCAAGGTATTGTAACAAGTTTAAATGGTCTAGTTTGGATCAAAAGTAGAACATCCAAACCATTTAACAACTCTACAAACAATAAAGATGTTAGGATCCAAAGATCCAACCATTTCTCAGAGTTTTTTTTCTTAAAAATCACAATAAAACATATGACAAAGGTACAATAGAATCCATAGATTCATCCTTTTGCCGGTGATTTTTTCATAGTAGAAGTAACACATGTAGCAAGTATAATTGGTTATCATTTGGAATCGGTCTGGATGGGTTTGGGTCTTCTTCAAAATCGGTCTTGGTATCTTAGGTATCTTTGTAGCTGCTTGTGTCTGAGTCTTTGGAACTGTTGTTGATGTTGTTGTCTCTCTTGTTGTTGCTATTGTTGTGTCTGTTGTTTCAGTTTGATCCATATTCTTTCTGATGATGCTACTAACAAAATATCTGTTGCTGAAAATTTGTTGAAGATGACAAAAGCTTCTCTGTAAGAGAAGATTTTGTACTACTGAGCAATGAATCGGAAAAAGTCAGCAAGAAATTGAAAAAAAACTTGATGAAAAAACCCAAGCCCTTGACTCAAAATCACTTTAAACAGACAAATAATAGTAGATCTACAATTTTTGAAAAAGAGCTATGGGTCCTTAGAATCAGATCAGGGAATAAACAGCTGTAAATACAAGAACAAATAAAAATCTTAAACTAAAATGGTAGACCAAATCTAAAAGAGAGGAAGATGATTTGTTTGTTTTCACAGAAGATACAAACCAAACAGGAATATTGAAAGATACAGAGAAAATCAAATAAAATCTAGAAAATGAGAAAAACAGAAGACCTAAGAGAAATATTTA
This sequence comes from Papaver somniferum, assembly GCF_003573695.1. Lineage (NCBI taxonomy): Eukaryota > Viridiplantae > Streptophyta > Magnoliopsida > Ranunculales > Papaveraceae > Papaver > Papaver somniferum. The sequence goes on from NW_020628818.1 coordinate 554,387, forward strand.
AGGGGTTGAGATTTCTCCTGCTCAGATTTAGTCCAGAGGAGCAAATCTGAGCAGGAGAAATCTCAAAAAAAAGGGTTTCGAAGGTTTTGGGTGAGAAAAAGGTTTTCATAGAAGATAGAGAAATAAAGAAAAAAGTTTCGTTCTCAATAACTCTCATCTTTTGATTTTCTTCGCTCTTGTAAATAAGTCTTCATACTTAGATATAGAATTCTGCTCTTTATGTGTAAGTCTCCAACAATTATATAAAAATCTTCTCATGTATATGTTGCTTTACTCGGATATGAAATTTTCCTTACTCATATTGTTGCTTGTAAACCTCAAACGTCTTCAACTTTCCTTGTAGATTTTTATGTCGCTCCATTGTTGATGATGATGGTGTTTCTACGGACTTGTTGCTGGCGAGAGAGAATGGCGCTAACTGCAAATAAAACTACAAGAAGCTGGTTTTCATCTATAGACGTCACCCTCATTATTGACAAAATTAGGACTCAAGAGATCAAAAATAGTGCTTCTATTGGTGGGAGGTTGGGTATATCACCATTCTACCCATAATTAACGTACGGTGACACAAACTCAAAAGAAAGCTCTTTAGTCATTTATAAATAAATCTGGTTTGGTGCCTCGGTTGATATGAAAATGGGTTCTCTCCACTAATGATTGATCAGCAACTCTAATAATGCATTTCTCTCTGCTCCTCATTTGCATCACCGGAATGATTAAATCCATTATTTAACACTCCAATTCGTAAGAAATCCGAACGTAGTTCCATAACACTTCCAAGTTCAGTTATGTCGGTCAGAATTCTCTATGTAAACATACCTAGAAGTATGCTAGTGACTCTAAAATATCTACAAGTTGGAGGTTTTATTCATATATAAAAAAAAAATTGAAAAATTTTGAATCAAAAAGGCTAAAAACTCTATATGCAAAAGACTCCCCCACACTTAAACTTCACATTGTCCTCAGTGTGTAAAACTAGAAAATCTGAATTCTGACGTAGCAGAAGATAAAACTCAAACACTGTGCAAATTGGTAAGGAATTTGGAAAAACTCCATTTCACAAAAGTTATTCATATACGTGTTTTTAAACAGTGTCAAAGGATCAAAGTGTTTCAATAAACGGTATGACAGTTATGGTCTCTAGACTGAACTACGTGCAGTCTGAATGTTTCTGACGAAATGATATTCGTCATAATTTTTTCTGAATAGATTCCGGACTCAATGAAATTAAACATGGGGATGCGAATATGATATGAAAACAGTAAAATTAAAAATAAAGGTGTTAAGATACAAAACCTACGGGTTTCCTCCCATTTAGCGCTTGGTTTAAAGTCGTCAGCCCGACTCTCTTGTTATTGTCCATATACCAACAATCTGAAAATCTGGTAGTCTTCCCAGAAAATAATCTGCATTTCTAGTAACAACTTCACACAATTATTAGCATAAAATATGAATAATGAAATCGTTATAGCTTGAAAGCTTCCCCCATACTTAGTCCTTTCTACACTCGGAAGTGGATAGAGAACATAAAATAAGGGAACTTCTTCGGGTTCCCTTCTGGTGAACCTGCACAAAGCTAGAATCAAATACATCAAGTGGTGGATAATTAGAAGCAAAATAATTCGTTAAAACTTTTGAAGCACAAATACTCAACCCTAAGTGATGTCGATCAAAATATTTGTAAATATGAAAAGGATTAGACAAACCTTCCACAATCTCTTGTATTACAGGATCCTCATCATTCTTAAAGAATTGCAATAAATTATTTACCTCGTTTGTATCGTGGTCCTCTATTAAACTATTTAGCCATTCTTCGTCAGTTTCTGCTTCAATCAAATATCAGCATCATTATAATCCTTGTCTAGCTCAATTGGGTCTTCCACAACTTCAACCAATTTGGTTTCATTCTCAATCTCTATTTCTTAAACAACCTCGTCATCGGAATCAGAATCATATCCTAAAAAGTCTAGTTCGTTGGTGCAAATCCTAAAAGCATTGTTTGAGTACGTTACACCATTTATAATAACGGTTATGTCACATCCGTTCTCCTCCTTTTTAATAAGAGAGTGATCGTTATAATGATCCGGAGTTGGAATAACTGTACCATTATTGCAAGGACTTTCCAAAGGTTTCTCCTCTTCAAGATACTCATGAATCGTATATCCATTATTGATCATGGGAACGTCAGAATTGATTTCGCTTTGAGGACAAACTTCTTCCTTAGTTATTCTATTCTTAAGTTGATTCATTTCTCTTCTTAGGTTGTCAACAACCTCTTGAAGTTCTTGAAGTGTATCTTCAGTCTTTTTGTTGTGTTCATCCAGATGTTGGTTTTCCTGATCCAAACTATTCATAAATTGGTGTATTAGATCTTCGAGAGTAGAAGAACTATCTTTAGGGCATAACTTTTCATTGTATGATCGCGTTCATCCATCATTTGAATGTTCTGGTCCAACTTTTGATTTTCCTGATCCATATTATCCATAAATCGGTGCATTAGATCTGTAAGACTAGAAGAATCATGATTAGAAGCATAACTATCCCCCCATCCTTGTGGTTTTTCACTTACATACCCGTCATGAGGTTGTTGATATGCATGAGAATAACCATAAGGCTCTGTAGGATATTGATCATAACCAAAAGATTGGTTTTGGTTATACCCATGGAATGGTTGGTAGTTGTCATAATATGGAGACTGAAAACCAAATTGATTACTACTATAATATGATGAATGGTCTTGTGCTCCGTACATGTTATATCCGTAAGGAAACATGACGACTCACAAGAACAAAAGAAAAAATTTAAAAACAAAAACAAGATAAAAGACTTTTTCTGATGATCTCTAAGTAAGGAAATCAACCATTATTATTAAAAATAGAGGATGAGAGTACTTACCACCTTCACATCTTATTGCAATGATGATAACACCACTCTCACAGCATCCAATAAAAACGTAGTCTTCAACTCGTCTTCTTCATATTCTTGGTCTTCGTATTCGGTCTTCAACTGCTGATGATAAACTCTTGAACGCCGTATAACTCTGACAATTGGTAACTCTTTCTCTTCAATTTCCTTGTTGCTTGAAACTTCCTTATAGATTTTTCTTCCCCGTGGCCTTATTGAACAAATAACAACTTAAGTGCAATTTTTTTTGTTTTTTTTCTCATTTTTTTTTCTTTTGACTTTTTTTTTTCTTTTTTTTTAACAAAAAGATTGCAACTACAAAAATGATAACGAAATTCAAATAACATGGCCATGAAATAAGTACTTTACCACTTTGATCTTCACAACTTATACCGTCTTCGTATCATAAACTTCAATAACTCTCATCTTTTGATTTTCTTCGCTCTTGTAAATAAGTCTTCGTACTTAGATATAGAATTCCGCTCCTTATGTGTAAGTTTCCAACATGTATATAAAAATATGCTCATGTATATGTTTCTTTACTCGGATATGAAATTTTCCCTTACTCATATTGTTGGTTGTAAACCTAAAACGTCTTCAACTTTCCTTGTGGATTTTGATGTCGCTCCCTTGTTGATGATGATGGTGTTTCTATGAACCTGTTGCTGGCGAGAGAGAATGGCGCTAACTGCAAATCAAACTATAAGAAGGTGGTTTTCATCTGTAGACGTCACCCTCATGATTGGCAAAATTAGCACTCAAGAGATAAAAAAAAATAGTGCTTCTATTGGTGGGAGGTTGGGTAGCTCACCATTCTACCCAGAATTAACATACAGTGACACACACTCAAAAGAAAGCTCTTTAGTCATATATAAATAAATCTGGTCTGGTGCCTCGGTTGATATGAAAATGGTAAGTCTCCACTAATGATTGATCAGCAACTCTAATAATGCATTTGTATCTGCTCTTTATTTTCATCACCGACATGATTAAATCTTTTATTTAACACTCTAATTCGTAAGAAATCCGAACGTAGTTCCCTAACACTTCCAAGTTCAGTTATGTCGGCCAGAATTCTCTATGTAAACATACCTAGAAGTATGCTAATGACTCTAAAATCTCTACAAGTTGTAGGTTTTATGCAAATATATACAAAAAAATTGAAAATTTTGACTCAAAAAGGCTAAAAACTCTATATGCAAAAGTTTCCCCACACTTAAACTTCACATTGTCCTCAATGTGTAAAACTGAAAAATATGAATTCTGACGTAGCAGAAGATAAAACGCAAAACCTTTGCAAATTGGTAAATAATTTGGAAAAACTCCATTTCACAAAAGTTTTTCATAGACGTGTTTTATAAACAGTGTCAAAAGGGAAAAGTGTTTCAATAAACGGTCTGACAGTTATAGTCTCTGGACTAAACTACGTGCAGTATGAATTTTTCTGAGGAAATGATATTCGTCATAATTTTATTCTAAATAGATTGCGGACTCAATGATATTAAACATAGGGATGCAAATATGATATGAAAACAATAAAAAGTAAAAATAAAAGGGTTTAAGATACAAAACCTATGGGTTTCCTCCCATTTAGCGCTTGGTTTAAAGTCGTCAGCCCGACTCTCTTGTCATCGTCCTTATACCAACAATCTGAAAATCTGGTAGTCTTCCCAGAAAAAAATCTGCATTTCTAGTAACAACTTCACACAATTATTAGCATAAAATATGAATAATGAAATCTTTATAGCTTGAAAGCTTCCCCCACACTTAGTCCTTTCTATACTCGGAAGTGGATAGAGAACATAAAATAAGGGAACTTCTTCGGGTTCCTTCTGGTGAACCTGCACAAAGCTAGAATCAAACACATCAAGTGGTGGATAATTAGAAGCAAAATAATTCGTTAAAACTTTGAAGCACAAATACTCAACCCTAAGTGATGTCGATCAAAATATTTGGAAATATGAAAAGGATTAGACAAACCTTCCACAATCTCTTGTATTACAGGATCCTCATCATTCTTAAAGAATTGCAATGAATTATTTACCTCGTTTGTATCGTGGTCCTCTATCAAACTATTTAGCCATTCTTCGTCAGTTTCTGCTTCAATCAAAATATCAGCATCATTATAATCCTTGGCTAGCTCAATTGGGTCTTCCACAACTTCAACCAATTTGGTTTCATTCTCAATCTCTATTTCTTCAACAACCTCGTCATCGGAATCAGAATCATATCCTAAAAAGTCTAGTTCGTTGGTGCAAATCCTAAAATCATTGTTTGAGTACGTTACACCATTTATAATAACGGTTATGTCACATCCATTCTCCTCCTTTTGAATAGGCGAGTGATCGTTATAATGATCCGGAGTTTGAATAACTGTACCATTATTGCAAGGACTTTCCAAAGGTTTCTCCTCTTCAAGATACTCATGAATCGTATATCTATTATTGATCATGGGAACGTCAGAATTTATTTCTCTTTGAGGCCAAAATTCTTCCTTAGTTATTCCATTCTTAAGTTTCTCCATTTCTATTATTAGGTTGTCAATAACCTCTTGAAGTTCTTGAAGTGTATCTTTAGTCTTTTTGTTGTGTTCATCCAGCTGTTGGTTTTCCCGATCCAAACTATTCATAAATTGGTGCATTAGATTTTCGAGAATAGAAGAAATATCTTTAGGAGCATAACTTTTCATAGTATGATCGCGTTCATCCATCATTTGAATGTGTTGGTCCAACTTTTGATTTTCTCGATCCATATTATCCATAAATCGGTGCATTAGATCTGTAAGACTAGAAGAATCATGATTAGAAGCATAACTATCCTCCCATCCTTGTGGATTTTCACTTACATACCCGTCATAAGGTTGTTGATATGCATGAGAATAACCATAAGGTTCCGTAGGATATTGATCATAACCAAAAGATTGGTTTTGATTATACCCATGGAATGGTTGGTAGTTGTCATAATATTGAGACTGAAAACCAAATTGATTACCACTATAAAATGATGAATGGTCTTGTGCTCCGTACATGTTATGTACGTAAGGAAACATGACGACTCACAAGAACAAAATAAAAAATCTTAAAAAAAACAAGCTAAACAAATAACAAATCAATTAACAACCGCTCCCCGGCAGCAGCGCCAAAATTTGATGTGTGTCGTAACCACAACAAATTAATTAAGATAGTTCCCACTAATTAACTGGTAATATAGCGGTAGTAAGAATCGTTCCCAGAGAGAGTTGTGTAATTGATATGTTATTTAGTTCAGCAAAATAATAAAAGACAAGGGGGGTTATTTGATTAAAGTAAAATATAAAGAATAATAAATAAAAGAAAGATATGATCAAGTAATCCTTCGTCGTTACCAAGCGATAACTGGATTAGTATACTTATCTATCTTCGTTAGAACCATTCATCACCAACCATAGAATAGCAGCTAGCTCAGTGCTATCCCAAAAACTCCTTTTACCACGGATACGGAAGCTCTCCAATATCAGATTCTATTCAACCGAACCACCAAGTAGTAGCTCACTCAAGGTGTAATCCAATCGAACGCTCAGACTTTGTGAATTAGGTTGATCCCAGTAGTTAAACTCTTAGCTCAAGGTTCACTTGCTGATGTTATTTTCACTCGTAATTGCTCAACAGAATCCATCTACAAGGTCTCGCGATTTCTACTTGTGTATGAATTATTCGACGATTATTTATCTCCTAACCCAATACTAGCAATAGAACAATTAATAAATCAATCTAGCGTGCACTCCAAATCAATCCAATAATCACTCGTAAAGATCAAATATTGTAAAGACAAACGATAAGATGATTAAAACTACGAACAAACTTGTATAATAATAGAGCTTCACGCTAGAACACTGAATTCATCCTTAATCAACAAAGGTTTAGCTTCTCATAATTACAAAATTACCGAGTTCCCCCTAAAGGTGTAAACCCTAAAATATTTTATGAAGAACAAAAGTGTCTTATGAGATGTGTAGTATTTAGGATAAGAAGTCTCTTATGTAGGTATTCAAATTGTTAAAGTTACCATGCTCCAAATTCCGTGTAAAGTTGGTTGTGACCACTTGCCAAAAACTAGTCAGATTCCCAAGTTAGGAAATCTGGCCGTGTAAAGACTTGCAAAGCAGCTGATGGGCTTGCGTTGAAATCTGAGAAGTCCATCCCATTAAAATTTGTGAAGCTGTCGGTTCCAAAGAACTGACAGTACACCCTTCTGTCTTCTCGCGGATGCATGAGTCACCGTGAAAAATGTAATTCCCTGGATTTTCAAATTCCCTCAGCCATATTTTCGGATAGTCACCTGCCGTGAGTTTTACTTTCTTCTGAATTTCTTTTCTTGCCACAGCCATCCACGGACAGTCACCTATCCGTGAGTTTTACATTCACCTGAGTTTTAGTAAACTCGGCCAAGCTCTGCTAGTCTGGTCCTTCTTTCTCTCGACTCCTCCATGCCCTATTTTGTCAAAAACTCCATTGGCAGTGACCCGAAACCATCACATCCTCGAGCTCTAACTTCTCTCCATTGCTTTCATCATCTGCACCACCACTACATTACCAGCACCACTGCCTTCTCCTCCATCGACGACATTCTCTTCATCAAAATCTCAACTCCTTCACCATAAACTCTGTACACAGCTCCATATTTATTTCCTCCATCGATACTGCCATACTCTTTTTAGTATCGCTCACGAGTTCTTATCCTTCGACGTTACAGCTCATGCATCTTCTCGAGTTCAATCATCATCAAGTCATCATCCCCAGCAAGCCAGACTCTAGAAACAACTTCTATTTTCATCATCACTGCCATAATAATAGACAGCGAGTTCCACCATCTTTCCCTACTTTGTTAAGACTAGAGCATTTCTCACTTCCGTTAGTTGGCAGCAAACTCATCATTAAAATCATTCCCAGCTCCACCTTTTGTAGCAATTACCCATAACTCCATGGCCGATATATCATCACTGATGGATGCGGCCATTATTCCATGTTTCCTATAAACTCGAGCTCTCCATGTCCATTGATCTCTATCATCAAAACAACAACCATATCGTAACCATTGACTGACTTCAATACAGCTCATCTCCATCGTCACTGAAACCTCCAGGAAACTCAAACCCGAGCTCCACTTCCTTTATTTCTCATCCTCTCTGACTTGCTCGAATACAAGCCTTATCTTCTAAGTATCCCATTAGTGGCAGAAAACAGTCGTGCTGCTGAATAACAATAAGATCACCCACTGGTCGCGTGAGCGAGAAGATGATGGGTGGCAGCCCTGAGTAATTCAGGTGGGCGCTTTCATAAACTCGGTGCTGTCTCAATTGTTGCAACTTTGACTTGCTTCAAACGCCCATAAAATCTTCATACAACGTCAGAATAACTCCATTCATTCGCCGATGGTTTCGCATTTTCGCCCTCTTCAAGATGATAGAAAGAACTCCAATATTAGAACGAGTTCCACTTGGTCTTTGGCCATTCCACACGTGTAGCTAACTTCTTTTATTGCACAATAAAGTGCATATTCGCTTATTTTGGATGATTCACCTAGCAAAACATAAATAAGAGAAAACAACAGTAATATAGAATAATTCGCAAGAATATATAGCAACTACTAGCATGGATTCGACACTAAATATATGAAAAATATGCACTTAACAGTTTCTTCTGAGAAACATAATTAGGTTAACGACTTAAAGACTTCACTTCGAGATTCATAAACCAGGTACGCCTATCTATTACCTTGATAATTTGGGTATCATGATCTTTCTTTTCTGTTATCGAGGTTTTCATAATTTCTTTCAGACGACATAGATATAACAAAGTTCTCATCGTCTCAGACTTTGTGATTCCACAAGATAGATATTTCATAACGATTCTTAATTGAACTCGTCTAAGATTGTTCTTGTGGGGTGGTTAGTAATAATCTAGGCTGCTCTTTAGGGAATCATAAATACCGAATATGTGAGGTTTGCTAGTTTTTTCACTGCAGACAGATTTCCCCACCTTGATCTCACGATCTAAACGGAAATCAAATAGGATTATCTGTTAGAGGAAGATTAGTATCAAAAGTCTTCAATTATGTTCAAGCAAACCTTAGGTTGTAAAGGATGTCATCTAAAGAATCAATTGCTTAGAACTTTGCGAGGTTCAAGAGACATAAGGAGTGTGGATGTAACTGAATCTCTTGGAGGGTGGATTTGGTCTCAACTACACTCCAGTCTGAAGTTCTGATATTAAGTTGGTCTACTTGGAATTGTATTACATTTTTTTTCCATACAGGTTTCCAAATGAAAAATTTTGTTACATGGTTAAATGGTCATTTGTGGTTTGGAAATAAAGCCAAAACCTATTAACAAATTTTCATCAAGCACAAGTGTTAGGATCATTGACAGATCCAACTATTTCTTAAGGTTTAAATCAACTGCAAAGTAACAAGCGTAACATAAGTGTCCAAACCGGACGAAATCTGTCTGGATCGGTCGGATACTGATGGAATAATCTGAAATAGTGTCTGAATTGCCGAATTGAAACTGATTACTGTTGAAGAAGATGAATATCCTGATGTTTTTGTGGATGTTGTTTCCATCGAAGTTTTTGTTGTTAATGTTGGGTACGTTGTTGTTGTTGCTGAAGATAAAAATTATTTTGCAAAGAACTATTCGCACTCTTTAACACCATCAACATGAGATAGGTTAAACCATCACAAAACCAGTAGGAGTCTTTGATCTTGTTGACGTTGTTTTTCTCAAAATGAAGAAGATGTTATTCTTTTGAGGAGAAAAGTACCACTTTTTTCTGAAATTAACAAAACTCCGCCACAAGAACTTGCTAGTAATTAATGAGAAGCAATCAATAAATAGACAAAAAAAGCAACAACTAAAATCAGCAATCTAAGATGATTTGGATGGCGATTGACCGATAGACCTGACTTGCTGGTACACTTGGCTAACAGCCAGATCGCAGCCCAGACGACAATCTAGCCCTAAGTATGGCAATTTTTCATATGGTATAAACAAGACCCTTGCCAAAGCTTTTATCAGCCAAAAACCAACCTCATTATCGGAAGTTAACAATAAAAGAATTCTGGATGGAAAGTCAAGGTAAACCAATCTCTCCACATATTTTGACAAACGCAAATGATTCGTGTATGGGGAGAGAACAAATACCGTGTGAGAGAGCGAATGGACCCACTTAACCCATTCTCAATCCCAATGTTAAAACAACTGAAATTTTGTCACCCATTTTCCTCCCGGAATTCTGCGCGGTATGTGCAAAAGTATTGTTTGAAAAATGCATTTAAAATTGACATAGGGACAAGGAACCCTAATGCATTTAATGGTGCAGACCAAGGTTTTTAAAGTGCGAAGCGAAGCGTGACTCGTTTTCCATTTCTACAAGCGATGCGTATGTTGAAGCGTGAAACGTCGTTTCATGGTTGATGTTTGAAGCGGATGCTTTCTTGTAAATAATATTAATTGTTAGTGCAAAGTATATAATTTAGGATGATAATATTTATATAAATTTAATATATGTCCAAATATTATCGAAAGTGAAAGCCTGGTACAGTGGTTCACAGTACCCCAGCTGAACAAAACGTCTGAGGTTTGAATCCCTGGTGGGAAATTTAGGCGGGAAGTGAGAGGCGCATAAACCATTTTCATTTGTTTCCTTTAAAATTCTTTGAAAAATATGGCGGGAAATTTAGGCGGGAAGTGAGAAGCCCATAATCAAGGGAATCTTTCCGCTTCGTTAAATTAACCTATGATAAATTAATAATTTTGCTAAAATAATATTTTTTTTTGTCATTCACAACTTGGGCCAGTATGCTAAACTAGTATAACCGTTGCCACGGTGAATGGGCCAACCGAAAAACTTGACGAAACGACACCACTACTTGGACCAGTATGCTAAACTAGTATAACCGTTGCCACGGTGAATGGGCCAACCGAAAAACTTGACGAAACGACACCACTACGTGATCGCACGGATTCAGATTTATAAAGGAGAAAAAATATTCCAAGTAATGAGATGATTCAGATAACTAATGAGATAACTAATTCAGATAACTAATGAGATAACTAATTCAGATAACGGTATTTGCTGCACTTGTTCTCCTGGCACGCTACATTCATTATTTAGGGAATTCACATAACTAATGAGATGATTTAAACGTTTTGCATCATTTTATTTGTCTGCGGTAGCATATATTCTGGACTCTAACTCTAGCATATCAGATAGTGTAGTTTAGCTCATTAAAGCACTCTTATGATTCTCCTAGATAAAGGATTTCCTGGTACATATCTCCACTCACTATTTGTAGAGTTTTATCCAAAACAGTGTTGCGAAGATTAACATTGAAACCTAGCGAACTGCTAAATCCCTCCAAAAACAAGACCCAAGTTTAGGCCACAGCACACAACTCTCCTTCAACCGCTGGTTACAATGGCACTGCTACGAGGATATATAACAATCACTACCTGCCTTCCAAAATCCAGCCCAGGCCGGTCCATTACAAACTCCGGTTGCCAAATCCACTTTAGAATCGCGTCACCAGCAACACCACCAACTCGAGCTTGAGAGCAAAACAAATCAGCACCCATTAAATCCAGTTCCAATCATATCCACAAATCACCAAGATAGAGGCAATGCAATTTATCCCCATTTGAACCTTGCGAACCCCAATCCCATTTGTTGTTGCTGCAATCATAACCAACATCAATTTTAGATAGTGGGAATTAGAGAAACCATCAACTCGACTTCACTATTGACGTAGAGAATAACCCCAAAATATCGTCTGTTGATGTCTCTGTTGTCGTAACGAGCTTCAATAATGTCATCTATCTTATTCTCCATCTTCCAATCTTCACTGTCGACTGCCCGAACATATTGTTGCTGTTCTGTAACGAGATTATACCATGGCTATGAGTTGAACTAAATCAGCCACTAATCAACCTCAGATCATTCCGTGGAGTGTTAGCTTCCATGTTCATGTACGTCCTTGCTGTATACTCGATTCACATCAGCCACGGCACCTTCGTCAACAACTCCATACAAACCCCATTCAAACCATCTCAGTCACGTCCAACTCTCCATCTTCACTACTGCAATATGCATTAACCACTGTCCACTTCCCTGAACTTCTGGATGTCTTCACCTGATCTTCAAATGCAAAAGCCAGCAACCATCCATTTCAGTGACTACATTCAGCTCAACCAATCACCTATTGCAACCATGGCAGCAAATACCTCCCTGACCATCCTCCACCGGTAGCTTAGCCAATTAACCTTGCAACCCCAATTTCAGTCCATTCAAATCTGAGAACCATACAGACTCCATCGATTTCAGCCAACATCACCAGCCGAGAAACATCTTCGCCACTGCAATAAGAATGAACCACAGTGCCATTTCCACTTCCCTTGAGAAGCACTATTTCCTATTTCAGTTGCTCCACCAACTGATCACTTTCCGTTCACCGAATCGATCATAGTTTCCTTCCTTCTATTGTCTTCTAGCATTTCCTTCAACTGTCGATCCATTGAGATCAACAGCTCGAAGTACATACCACAATAAGAAACCCCACGTTTCCGTCGACGTTGCTGCTTCAGTTCGAGTAGAAGCTCGATTCCATATTCATTCTCATCTCAAGAACTGCCCATACTACCATCACAGACTACACTCTCAATCTTTGGTACAGCCAAGTTGATTCATGGCAACAACACATGCAGTCTTCAATTTCACTTCTCAGTCAGTAAACCAATAGTTTCGCCTAACCAATTTCGGACCTTGCTGCTGTTGTAGGACGCTGCTATCTTCCCCTGCTAGCTCTTATTTCAGCCACTTCTTCTTTAATACTAACAGTCGATGCCATGGATTTCCATCTTGCGAAATCAGATGGTTGAAACCCTCTCGAACTCCACCTGAATGAGAACTTGTACGGTCTTGTACATTCCACTAATAACACGCGGTGAAAATACCCTTTAACCTCTCTTCTTCTTCTTGCCACTACACATCAAATCCACAGAATATCAAAACGTAGGGCCTATAATCAACTTCTATTGCATTTTCATTCCGGCTCAAGCACAGAAGCTGAATTCAGTTCCATTGATCCAACATTTTATTCTATTTGTCTTTAATTCAGCCAATTAACTTTTGCACAAGCCGCAGCCCAGCATCAAGCCCTCTAGCCTCCTGATAAGTAATACAAACAAATGAAGTATCTCTAATAAGCACCCTTGTCAAAAAAAAAAAAATATAATTTTTAGAAAACCCGTCTAGGCCACCAAACGATGAAAGTACTTTGGTTAAAACCTGATATAAATTTGAGAACATCATGCACCATGTGAACATTACAGCTGTCACTTGTTTGCTCCTAGGAGAGCACTGAGGGGAGAAGCCTCTTAGGGGGAAAACATGCTGATTAAACAATATACGTGCTAGATATCAACATGATTGCACAAACCAGTCGAGGGCACCAAAAAATCAGACCCCAATTCAAACTTTAAGAACATAGTGAATAACATGTGACCATTACAGTTGCAACTTGTTCGGCGCAAGAAGAGCATGGAACTAACCTGGTAATTGTTTGCTCATAATAAGTCAGGTAACAAATCAAACAACTACTTCAGTACGAATAAACAATTAATAAGCAGAAACTTGGTCTTTTATCCAAACTAGAATTAAGATAAATTAGAGGCTTGCCCAATCCTTAGCACCCTCTGAAATGCTACTTCACCAATCGCCTCCACTGAAACCATAGAACTATTGTTCTAGAAAACCCGAACTCCTCAATTTCCCAATTAATGTTCTTCTTTAAAATCAAATCCTCAAATTAAAACCATAACCTTCTGCAGAAAAAAACACAACAGAATAAGAATTCAGGAAGTAAAAATTTGATTCATGCATAAGATTTGAGAAATAAGGAAAAACACACATATCACAGAATTGATTCTTACCAATGTTTGAAGATCGTGGTGGTGGTGGTTCAATTTCAATGAGAAGTTGGCGAAAGTTGAAAAAGAACTTTGATTCTCATTCGGTCTCAATCCTCCTTCAACTTTCGAAAAATTCTTACTGAGATCTAATCACCAAATTAAACACTCCCATTCACCAATTTCAATCCTCCTTCAATTTCAAATCAAACATTCCAAATTTGAACTCAAAAACCCTAATTTTCCTGTGAACGGATAAGAAATCCCTGGATCGAAAACAAATCCTAGAAATAATTGGTGACGGAGAGTGATGGTGGTGGTTATTGAATCTGTTGATGAAGAGTGGTGGTGGTGAATCTGCTAATGAAGGGATTGAAGGAGGTGGAGGCGAGCTAACAGTGAACGAAGATGAGGAGAAGTTGGGTTCAGCAGGGAAACTAACGTCGAAGAAGAAAATGAAAACAAAAAAACAAGTGAAATCGTAAAAATGGGTTCAACAGGGTTTGACCCCGAAACCTCCCCAAATTTAGAGGGGTATTATTGGTTTTTCAGCGCTAATCATTTCCAATCTTTTTGTTTCAATTTGATGACTTAGAGCTTCTCCAATGATTGTATGTATTTCCTATGTGGCACCACAAACAAGACATTTTTATTCCAAATTTTCCTTAAGTTTAGGTGAAAAAAGTTATTCATCTCCAATGGTGTTGTTTGTGATCATTTTCTTATTAAATGTAAATTTTATGTTTAGTAATTTTAAGATTTTATTAGATCTAAAAATGATTATGTATTGTGTTTTAGTAAATAAAATATATTTATAATTAAGAAAAGCTGACTAGGATGGTAGACAATGTCAAGAGGAATGTGGGAAACTAGACATTTCCCTTGACATTTTCTACCTAAAGTATTGCATACATTGATTTATAACATCCGGGTTGGAGAATGATTTTAGAAAAAATGGATGTGCATCCTATGTGGATTTCGACATTTATCTCCACACACATGCCATTGGAGAAGCTCTTAGATTTTACAAAAAAAAAATGATCATAAAAAGTCCTCTCTCGCTTCGCTCTGTTGGCCCAATTAATAACCCCGTAAAACAGAGTTGTTTTACATACAATATGAAGAAATTTCAGAGTTGTTTTGTTATGTTATTGTATGAATTTTTAACATATAATATGCAATATATAACTAGAAAATAAAATTTCTAGATATTTATTGTTATACAAAAATGATATCCACATTTATTTTTGAAATTAAAATTGTAATTTAGTATGTTTAGATATATTACTATTTCGCTAAATTGATAGAATTCAACAGTCTCAGGAATATTAATCTATCAAAGTTTTACAGTAGATGCGCTTCAATATAGCGAGTCAGAACGAACTTCTATATTTTGAAGCGTGCATACGCTTTTGAAAACAATGGTGCAGACTATTTCTATTTGTCGTTAAGAATTAGTCTAAGATTTTAAACATTTTTCACAAAACTCTTCATTAGGAAAAAATGTCAGCATAAAGGAGCTCGTTCCAAGTATCGGGAACTGCAGGGAGGCACCAATGAATACAATCAGAATAACTTGCAGGGTTTAATATTTGTTCTTGAGTTAAAGGATCCCATTGTTTTCTATACATAGAGGGGTGACCTTTTCTGTATTCTGACAGTTGCGTTATGTTGAGTATTTTTACGTTAACACCTCTAGCTTTCAACTCGTCAAGCATTTTCTCAACCACGTTCATCATTTTGGGGTCTGATCCTCTACCTCTGTAATGTTTTTGCGAAATTGGCTCGGTTTCATTGTAACAATTACCTTCTTTGGCCGTCCTCCATTCATCTGCCCTGTTGAATTTTAATGATTGGTAAGTGTCAGGTAGAGTGACTAGTGTGTGTAGAGGTATATAGAAAGAAATGGTTTACCAGAAGTGTGTAGGTGACATGCTGATAAAAAACAGCTCGGTCTTTGTGTGGTTGACATGAATTTCAAGCCAATCAGACCATGTTTTCAGAGCCATTTCATAGCTGTGCAGCATTTCTATCTCTTTATACATTCCTTCATCCGGATGTTCAAAAGAACCCCATCTGGTCAGAAACATATGATTTTCATCAGGTGGAGGACGGAAGGACACGAGCAACGGTTGAATGTACTAAAAATCCAACTTACAAGACTTTCATTTTGGGTCTTCTCCACCAAAGGTAGGAATTGAAGACAAGTATGTCGGCATCCGTCCAATAAATTGCATGTTTCTCGATTGCTTGAGCTCTCACTATTCTGTCTGGTAATCGATGATTCACGGGATCATCCGAATTCGATTCAACCAACAATGGTGCCCAATAAAACTCAATGGTTGCATTATATTCCTACAGATTTTGTGGTCAGACATAGCTCAGTTAGAACCGTATATAGTGTATACATATTTACCTCCTGGAGTCTAGGGAGAATGAGAGAACTTACAATGGCTTTAAAGGTGATGAGAGAGCCATTGGTGTGAATAGACTTGAGTGCTGATGGGATTACAGATTCCACCAGACACACCATGGAAACCCATTGATTTCTGTTAAGTGAATCTCCAACATAAACCATCCTTTTCCCTCTCAATCTCTCCAGTAATGTTGTGGCATTGAACCTAGCTTGTTTTACATCAATATATAAACAGTTTAACTTCAAGTTTTTCAATTTTTGGAAGAACAGATATTGGTTTGTATTCCCATCCAACATGAAACCCAAAGAAAAACAAAACAATTAGTTGAATCTAAGTTTAAATGGGAAGACATGAACAAAGTTAGAGAAGGTAAAGAACTTTAATGACCTTGGTAGGTCACACTGGTCAGGCTGCCATCTCCAGTTCTGATAGCTTAGATCCTTTCTTCCAAACTTCTCACATGCCAACTGATCAGACATGAATGAGCACTGTTTCTCAGAATACAAAGGATATGTTGAGTTATCATACACCCACTTACCTGAAAACAGATCACAATTTGACGTTAACGATACAGATTCGCTATAACCCTTAAGTGTAGTCGTGGACGTCGTAAGAATATCTTCAAAAACGAGCCATGCACTTCTGCCTGTCATATAAACTATAAGAACAATGAAGGTGGCAACTAGAATCGTTATTAGTCCTTGAATTCCCAAGACCAAGTGGTATACCTTAGCCATATTATACTAGCTAGTTTTTTTGATGAATCAACTTCTTCTACTACTCAAGTTTGTTTCTGGATTTTTGTATGTCTTGCTGGTTCCTTTTAAGTTGTGGCCGTAGGGATGGAGGTTGTTGGTCATACTTTGCCAGACAATTTGTGAATAATAATTATGTGTTGACATTCTTAGCGTAGACAACATATGAAATTCTAAGGATCAAGTTAGTTTGGATTCTGCTTTGCTCTTCTCACATAGGATTCCCACTGATTCAATGTGAGGGGTCCAAAATACCCAAATTTCAATTACTTCAAAACATGTTACACTACAAGTGGAAGAGTTGCTAATACGCATGTGACAGTGGGTAAGCGACGCATAGTACCCTCTAGGCCTAGCATGGTGCAATTATTTTCAGAACTAGCTCTTGTTGGACATCAGTCTATATCGAGCCTAATGCGACACTCCTACTCTATGCCAGCACCCATTGTGCAGTGAATATTGGATTGTTTTTAAAAGTTCACAAAACAGCTGCAAAAGTAGTATCCACTATCAACAATGGGTATTTTGGTAATCTCTGGTGGTGATTATTTTGGCCAATATTTTTTCCAGTTAGGAATAAAGTTGTAGTGGTTGATCAATCCAACTCCATATCCTACTTGAGATGGAAGGTTGTAACCAACTTTCAGAGCAGAAATTGAATATGAAATGCTTATAATTGGGGTTTAAGAGAGATTGATATAGGAATTTTTGAGTTATTGTTTTTTAAGTTGCAGAATTAGGAACAATAAGTAATCATTTTAGTAATATTAGGCCTGTCAACATGGAATTTAGTAATAAATGAATGAGGTAGGTCATGGAAACAAAATGGCCTTAGAAGGGAAGCAACATCCATGAACTTTATTGTCAATTTAGTGTCTTAAAATCAATGTCTTAGACTGTACCCTACGTAAAACTATATAAAAATTTGCAAGTGGATAAGTCTGCCAAGGCAGTCTTCCACTGTGCCACTGTCAAGAGTTGCTACTATGGCAAGACCGAAAATGCTTTACACCCCCAAAGTTCTGCCCCCAAATGTTTCCCCCGCGATGTGTCGCCACATTAGTGGCCCAATCCAATGCTAATGGACCCCCTGTTTGCTCCAGAACAAGGGAGGTGATGATACCTAATGGGGGAAATGGTGGGGGGTGTGAGTGGGCGGTGCATAGCAGGGTCGTGGCAAGACAGACAGCGCCAAAATTTACTTCTCTCACAACAACTTCTGCATTCTTCTTTGAGATTATGCCATCTCTTCTGGACAGCCCTAGGGACTATTCTGCTTAAAGACTTGGATGACTGACCTTGAGTCAGAAACAACCCAATGCTCTAACCAAAAATGAAATCTCAGCAATTGAAATCTGTCTACATGCCCAGACCCACTTGATAGGCCTCCAAATCTTTTCTAAATAGAACCCCCGCACCAGCCTTTCCTGGATTTTCCTAGAGGCTGTTGTATCCAATTTACTTATACCTCTAGACGACCGTGATACTCAGCTTTCTCTGCATGCCAGAGATTTCCTGAACAACATGACAATTCATTTCACCAAATATAGTCCAAAGTAGGAGGATGGGTAAGAAGTAAGAATGTTACATGCCAATACCTGGAGCTATTGCCCATGCATCACTCATGATAAAGCCACCAATAGAATGTGAAACGAGGCAGAACACAAGAAGAGCCCAAGGTTAACTCACCCTCGTTTCAGGATTCTAACTTAGATCTGATATCATTGAGACATAAAATCATGGTAGGAGTTGTATAAAGTACCATTTTTGTGAGTCTAACCATGATCTAACACTACAGGGACCTAAGACCATGGAAGAAACTGTCGGGTTGTACAAGTGAACAAGGATTCACTCTATAATCGACATCTCCTGGTTTGACACGTAATGTTTGCACAATCCCCAATCTGAAGGAAAGACAAGCTTAGACGTTCCAGAAATGTGACATTTGAGAACCAAGAGACAAAATTCAAATCATGCTAACAGGCAAAAATCCAATGCTCAAACACATGGAACCATTTACATCTACAAGGATATACACAAACTCAGGACTATGAAACAACATAGTTTTTGCAAAGATTATGTAAAAACTGGAAAACGGAGAAGCCGGCAAATTGAGAGCAAAAACAAGGTGTAAGGAAAGGCAACAATGGAAAAAGGCGTCCCGGCTGAATGATAATGAAAGTTACCTTCATTAAGTGCAACCTTAAGTCACAAAGTCGAACATGCTTCCCTATGCACACCATAGCAAATTGTGAACAGCTAGATAAAGCATCTGCTGTGGCCTGCTTTTTCTCTTCAGTCTGAAATTGTTCGAATTCTGTCAGTAAAGATGGCCAAACTTATGCAACTTTTAGACGAGTTAGTAACTTACATGATATAAGAATAGAAGTACAAATGTTAGCAGTAAGTTTAATTTTACCATTACCGTTGGTAGTATCCTATATAAGTTATAAACATGACCTCAATATTCTAGTTAACTAACGAAATCAGGGATCCTCAAGGCATACATAAAATAGAGAAGATAGATGTTAACTTGGAAAAGTACGGCCATTCAGTACCTTGAACAGGAAACTGATGAGCTACTTTACCAAATTCTTCTGGTTGTAATAAGCTAAGAGAGTTAGACCTGACTACCTCTCACCATGCTGAAATAAAGAAACCTAACAAGTTTGCAACTTTGTGCCAATTCGTGATATCTAGAAATGAATATGCATATCGACCAACATATAGTGCATCAATTTACAGAATGAATTTCTGTTGCTTGGGGTAAGTTAATTCTCCCAAACTATGTGAATACAGGAATGAATACTAGCATATCCTAAGAAGTTCACATACGAGTAAGGCTTGTAACCTGAGATGCGTTGAACTCAAGAGTCAAGGCATCAAATTTACCTTCAGATGCACATACATACAACATTGTTGTTGAAATGAGAAACCTAATCTTCATACTTGTTCACATATACTAGACTTTTTAAGCTTTATTGTGTAAAACCAAACCTAATTTTGAAAATAAAATGTAGTTTCATGTGTTCGTTACTCTGAGATACTGAAGACAACTCTAATTCAAGGAAAAGTTTAGAATTCAAAAATGATGGAAATTAATCTGAGATAAGATACACAGATATCAGTTTAGATATAACTCCACCTCTTAATCCTCCATCGATACCCTTCTTTGCTTTGCTTTTGTTTCTCCTCTCGCGAATTTGATTTCACTGCTCTCAGACTCTGTATCTATCTCTCCTGAATCTCTTCAGTAAAGTCCCGTTGTTTCTCAGTCTTGAAGCCTAAAATGCAATACAATGTGGGATTATTCTCAATACTTCCAGTCTCCATGCACACAAGAAATGGGTGAAACTAAGGTTTTAGTGAAAATTTCAACTCGGCGAAACTTAAATTTACAACCACTTGTCATTGTAATCTTATATCATGCTTGGGATCATATAAAATTAAAACACGTTGAGCGTGATATAAAATCTTACCATCTTCAAAAGACTGAATCATCCTTAAAGAAGGAGTTTGCAGATTCGGTTTATAACTTATTTCTAAATACGTTGTCCAAGAATTTGGAACTCCATATTACTGCATCATCCATACTTGCTGATTTGCAAGAGGCAAAAAATCAATAATAAGTAAGCAAAGGCACCCTTTTAACACTCCCACAGAAAAAAGCATACGAGCATACTCGAGAACTTTCATACCTCTCCTCGCTAAAATCAAAAGAGACTATGAATTTCTGTTCTTTGGTCTTGCCTAAACCTAGCCAATGACGAGCTCCATTAACAAGCACCCCATATTCGCTATCATAAGGGACAGAGGGAACATACAAGGGATGGTCTGGATGCTTATCCATGTAAGGTGTGGACTTCACTACAAAACCTTCTGTACTCTTTGCCGTTCTACAGTTTCTTTGTTCTACATTTTCTCATAACCAAATGCATAAACAGAGCTACATTTGTCTATTACATCACTGCGTTGGGTTCCAAACACCAATGAATGGCACACCATCATTGATAGAGCAAAACATCATGCACATCAAGCCATTACAAGAACCTAAAAAGCGATGTGGGTAAGCTGAATCATTGAATGGGAGATTCATGGCAACAACATCAGCATCATCAAATTCACAAATTGATGGTAGTTTGGAACACATTGAATCATAACTTATGAGCTAATTACCGGATATTTCTCCAATGCATAAATTAGGGTTAGTTATGATAGAAAACCAAGTCTTGCAAACACACTTACAGGTAATTGCGGATTTCACAGGTACCCTTAAAAGAATTTCAAGGTAGACATCTATCGGAATGCTTGACATTGTTGCTGCTGCTGCAGCTGCTGCCTGCTCTTTTGGAGGGAGATCGCTTTGCATTTTTCGTTTTCATCTGCTACAACACCGAAACGCGGGACAGACTCAAACAGTAAAGGACCGATGGGAATATACAATGCTGCTAACGTGGATGATACGAAAATTCATGTAAGAGCGTCCACAATGCACCACTAAAACCAAAAATGTGGTCCATAACCCTACCACAGTGGGACGGAGTAAAGATTAAAAACTGGAATATAACCACATATCAGAATATATTTGGTCTGAAATACGGACCAAAATTATATTTGGTTGAGCGTAAGTTAAAAGTGCGCTCGATATCAGGCGTAGATTAAAAATTCGTTTGGAGCGGGACGGATGTTCAAACTACGCACGTAATTCAGACGCAGTTTAAAAGTTCGTTTGATGGTGGGGCGGCGGATATTATACATCCGTTTCAATCATGGTCCAATATAAAGAGGGGTGGGCTTATAATGTTCGCTTGATAACAAGCGAAATTTTAAATTACGTTTGGACCAGGCTGGGTTATAATGTGCGCTCGACCAAATTTTATTCGTGCACCGTAGCGTGTCAGCATAGAGCAAACCAAATTTTTTTGGTTTTTGTTGTTTGATTATACTCGCACCACTGCAGTTGCTCTAAGACCCTATTAGCAATGTTGGAAATATCCGCAGTTGCTCAACGATAAAATCGTTTCTGCCTATTTCTTTTAATTGTTGTTAGTTCTGAGCAAGGCATATCCATCTCTACTATATAGGCGGTCCGTCTAGAATGATCAATTATGCTGAGACAGAAGGCATATTTGCACTTCAGTTTATCCCAAAAGGGAATCCAACGGACACAACCATGCATCCTCAGCATTGGGATAGGGAATGACAAGAGTGATCCCACCACCCGTCTCAAAATTATCCTAAAATCTCGGTGAAGACTACGAAATTTTTTCCCAGTAGGAATGACACAGGCTCCCTTTTCTAGACTTTCTAAATAGTCAGCACCTCATTGTCATTGACTCATTGTACCTTCCTTAACCTTCCTTGTTTCCCAAAACGAAAGGATGGCAAAAATATTTTTTTATTATTTTTCAATTTCCTAGCATAATGGTTTTGCTTTTTCTGAATATAATTTTTAGTTTTAGGGTGTTTACAATTTTCTTTTAAAGAAATGATTTTGTAATTTGCTAATAAATTATTTGCGACAGAACAATAATAATAATGTTAATACCTGTGAACATTGAAGATTACATATGAGATCTCATGGTCATAATCAATACTCGCAATGCATAATAAATGTTAGTTGAAATATAAGTAAACACAGGATACTTTCGTGACTTTTCTAAGAAAAGAATTAGAAGAAACAAGATTAACCCTATCCATAAAGATGATGGCTCTTGGATACATGACTTCAAGGATATCTCTGATTGTATCACTAACCACTTTGAAAACATGGCCACTGCTAAAAATATAACCATCAACCACAACATCATCAATCTCATTCCTAAGACCATCACCAACTCTGAAAATGAAAACCTCCTCCTGATCCCTGATGCTTTGGAAATCAAGAACATCCTACTCAGTATGGCTAGTGACAAAAGTCCAGGTCTCAATGGATTCCCTTCAAATTTCTTTCGGGCCAACTGGGAGGTGGTTGGAAAAGACATCATTGACATGGTTCAAAGCTTTTTCAGTTCTGGATTCCTCCTCAAAGAGATAAGCTCCACCTTCATATCCCTTATCCCTAAAGTTTTCAACTTCCCATGCTCACTTTAGACCCATATCTTTATGCGACACTACTTATAAAATCATCTCCAAACTTCTAGCCCAAAGACTTAAACCCCTTTTACCTAAGCTCATATCTCCTTTCCCATCTGCTTTCATTTATGGCAGACAGATATCTGATAATGTTGTCATAGCTCATGCACCACATGAATACTAGGAATGGAAAGAAAGGTGAAAAAGGAATTATGGGAATAAAAATTGATATGGCTAAAGATTTTGACATAGTTCACTGGGACTTTATTCTCAGTATCATGTCTCAAATGGGCTTTAGTACAAAATGGTGCAATCTTATACATCAATGTATCTCCACAACTAATCTGGTCGTGCTGGTGAATAGCACTCCTGGCATCTTCTTTAAACCTTCGAAAGGTCTCAGGCAAGGAGATCCTCTTTTTCCTTACCTATTTCTGTTCTGCATGGAGGCTCTCTCCAGAATTTTTATTCATGCTGAATCTCAAGAAGTTATTCATGGCACTAAACTAAGTCATACTGTTCCAACCATCAGTCGCCTACTTTTTGCTGATGACTGCATGATATTCTGTCAGGACAATATGGGGGAATGTAAAAACCTTGTCAAAGTTTTTCAGGATTTTAGCCAAACCTCTGGTCAGATGATCAATTTCTCTAAGTCTGGTATTTTCTTCAGCAAAAACACCAACCCAGATACTGCTGACTGCATCGTCTCCTTCATGAAGGTCCAAAATATTGATGTCAAAGACAAATATCTGGGATCTACTTTATTCACCAAGAAAAATAAATTCCAAGCTTTCAAACCTTGCATTGATAAGATAAAGTTCAGGATGGATGAACAAAAATCTACAATGTCCAGTGCTGCTAAAGTCACCATGATTCACATTGTTACCTCTACTTCAAGCATCTACCAAATGAACTGCTTCAAACTTCCCAAAGCTACTTTCAAGGAAATAAACTCTATTGAAAGAGATTTCTTCTAGAACAAGGAACAAGATAAACCAAAGGGTCTATACTATATTGCCTGGGATGTTGTGAATAAACCAAAGGAAATAGGTGTCTAGGCTTCAAAAATATGGAATATTTCAACAATGTTATACTCACTAAAATAGCTTGGAATTTCTGAACCACACTTTATATGGTCATGTTCTATGAAGGCTTCTCATTTTCCAAACCAAGATGTTACAAGGATGGAAACTAAACCAAAATATAGTTACTCTTGGATCTGGAAAGGTATCCTTGAAGGCATAACAAATATTCAAAAGTATTACCACTGGAAAATTGGTGATGGTTGACAAATTCACATCTGGAAGGATAGATGGTTCTTGGGCCAGGAGGCAATTTTATCTAAACCTTCTCAATGCCCTCCTGATCTCACAACTGTTAATCAACTTCTGAATGATAATGAAGAGTGGATTTCAAGCCTTATCACCAGTTGGTTCTCTCAGGAAGTACAAACTGGTATTCAGTTGACTCACCATAATAAGGATGGTCAGGAAAAACTTATTTGGATCCTATCAACTAAAGGAGACTTTACTGTCAAATCCTTATATGACAATCAAATCTCTGACAAATATGCCAATGAGACTCTCAACTCTCTTTGGGGGGAAATTTGGAAGATGAGTACTTCACCAGTCACTCATCTCTTCATCTGGAAGTGTGCTCATGGCACCCTACCTACCATTGCCAAGATAGCTAGCATTCTTCATTATATTGATCTTATTTGCACCATATGTAAATGTATCCAGGAGGACATCACTCATGCTCTAATGTCCTTCCATGTTGCCTCAGATGTTTGGATACTTCTCTTTGGTCTCCATCACCATGTGTTTGTAAATGCCAACTCTTTCCATGACTGGCTAAATCAATAGTTCCAATGTCATACTCCTATAGAAAGATGGAATGCCACTATAGCTATTATCTGCTGGTATATATGGAAGGCCATATGTGACGTGATCTTCAGAAAGATTCCACCTAATGCCTATGCTACTGCTAGAAAAATTTATCAACATCTTTGCTCCTTTAATAGAGTGTTGCATAACCCATGCCACATTCTCAATAATCTCTACTATTATCAAAAGCATGATAATAGATATGAAAGGCTTATAACTACCCACAAAGATAAATTTGGGATCACTCTTAGCATCAGTTCCATGGAAGTGCTTCAGACTGATACTAATGGGGATATCTTTCTCTATACTAACTATGCTCTAATTACTTTTTCCTCTGCAGGAATCTATTTGGGAGAAAGAAATCATAAAGACAGTATCATTGGAGTCAACAAAGCCTCAAGGGAGCATCTCTAGATCTGTAATGGGGAAAGGATTTTCACGTAGCCAGTATCAACATTGAAGCTCAAGATAATGATACTCTCAAAGATATTCAGCAGGAATATCAACAGGAGGTTGAAGGAAGGTTTAAACTAGGATATCACCAAATGAAGGGATGAAACTTTGAAGCAACTAAATTTGTTCTATGCACCTTACACAAAGTCGACCATCACCAAAACCTATCGGAAATTAGACTAGAAAAACTTATATACAGTATACTCTTTTTGAAAACTTTAACTGGAAGGGACTAAACCTCCAGAATTTCTTTACTACTCTTCAATCTTCTGATGTAACGGATATTACTTCTAATCAGATGAATATGTATATCGCGGGAAACATTCAGCTTGGTGCTAATTCTAGCCCAGCTAAATGTAACAATGATGTATTAAGTTAGATGCTCTTTTAGGATCAGCTACTCTGTTTTCTTTTAAAAAAAATACAAGTAAGCACCATGACGATATTAAATGTAAATAGTTTTTTTCTGCAAAATCTCTTTTTCTTTATCCTTTTGCAAAACTGTTTTTTATTTTTAATTATCTGAAACTTCTCTTTTATATTTTTGCATCTTCAAATCTAGGTCTACTCTGATTTATCTGAGATTTCATATTTTCCATGTAGATTTGGGTATAAGTAATTAGTAGATTTGAATTTCAATAAGACAAATTATTGACATACGTAATAGATTTTAGATTTATGGTTTCTTATGTGCATTGAAAATATTATCCATGGATACTTCAATCCATTTGATATTTTATTGGGTTGTTATAGCGATTTATGACGATATAATCAAAGATATAAATTTGTTGAACCAGATGTTTCACCAAATACTGTCTTAACAATCTCATGTTGGACGAAATTATGTTTCGGTAACCTCTTAGTCAACAACCTTCTTGCCGTTTCGGATATCAGTGATTTTCTTTGAAAGAAATTTTGAAGAATCTCAAACTTCTTTTGAAAGATTCATTATTTATGTGGAAGGTTATTTATGTTAATGCTGGAAGAATTTTGGGATACCACATTATTGATTTGATACAACTTCTTTAATGGTTGAGGCAAAATGGAAAGCTCAATTAGTTAAAGATCTAAATCTCATTGATGTGATAATTGAGAAAGCCATTTTGCTGGACTGATCAAACGGGTTCCTTGGAGATTCAAGGATTCAATTAGATTCATCCATGTTTTTCAGTTTCATATAAATCAAAGAAATCACATTGTAGATTGGTTGTATCAGTGTGCAATATATAATGATGTAACAGAAAGGTTGTATTTCTAACACCTCTTTTATGTAGCAATTCAAACCTCAATTTCAATAAGGTATCTTAATAAATAATTATCGGAGTTTTTTAAGCCCCTCATACCATAAAAAAGAATACATGAGTGAATGAAATAGATATTTACGTGGTTCGTTTATACCTATTTCATGGGTAATGAGTTTGGTTCCCACTATGATTTAATGTGTATTACAAGTAATTCAGTCAAACGACTTTCATCCACGGATCAAAAATAGTTTACAAGTTATGAGGCAACCTCTCTCTCAACTTGAACCTTTATTCATTGTCCGAGTTAGGTATTTATAGAATTCTGGAAGAATTCCACCATCTTCTTAGTTGTCATGCACTTCCTCGCACCATGTCATGCGAGTTATCCTTTTATCAATTGTGTTCCCCATTGTGGTATTGCAGAAATTTTGGATGTTGCGTCTTCTATTTCCACGGATTTGTTTGTTGTTTATCACGAGTTCTTGCCATTGTATTTAATGCTGGTTAGGTAATCTTATCCCACACCATGCAGTTGTCTTCCCTGTCTTGTCTAATCAGTGGCAGAGGAGACCATATATGCACGCCTATTTTTAATTCTCCATGAGATGAAATAACGGCTCCTTAGGCCTGATTATGTGCTTCGCCGACGCATCGTATCACCAACTTTTCATAGACCAGATATAGTCATGTGTATGTTGATTATTTAGTACTTGCAATACCATTTCATCCAGACTCCAGAAAGTGGAATGAAGAAGTATTTCATAATCTAATTGTAAATATTGAAAATGCTTTGCATGAGCTTAATAAGGCTCAATGTGACTTTGATAGAGTCCATTTTAATTTCAATAAAGCACATATGATTAGTTTTTTATGTGATTAATTGAATTTTCTCGGGATATTTTGGAAGCAAAAGTTTAGAGTCTGATGACTGCTTGAAGGAGATTTTATTACTATGTTTTTTTATTCTTCTACTCTGCTTAGGAGAAGGAGGAATATGATTATTATACTAGATAAAAGATAATAATGGAAAACGACTTGATATCTAAAATGGTATTGAGAAACATATTGTACATCATTTTTGTAACCCATTTTCAGCTAGTAGTATTGATTGTGTTGAAAATGTTATTGAAAATCCAACTGTTATTTCAGTGTATGATAATGAGAATTTAATTAGCCATGTTAGCATGATTGAAATTAGAAAAGGCTATGAAACAACGTGATGCCCATAAAACACCAGGACCTAATGGGTCGCAGGGGTTTTTCTTTTTCTTTTTTTTTCCAAGTATTGGATCGGGTTGGATCTAGTATTGCCATATCCCTAAAAAGTGTAGTCCCCACACCATTAAGGAGTATAGGCCCGTTAGTCTCTGTAATTTCAATATGAAAATAATCGCGAGGATCTTTGGCAATAGGTTAAGACCCTTTATCAATAAATTTAATTTTACAGGTCAACATGATTTTATGTGTGGTAGGTCTATTTTTGAGTATGCGGTTATTCATAATGAGATAATTTACTCTTGTAAACACAAGAAAATGACAAAAAAAGGTAGATGGTTGTGGAATTAGAATTTGATAAGGCTTATAACGGAGTCAGCTAGACTTTTATCTTTGAAATCATGCAATGTTTAGGCTTTGATAATACTTTTACTCGATATATTAAGTTACGTGTTAGTGAAAGTTATAATACTTCTAATGGTCATGGGAAAAGGGATCACTTCCCCATCCCCAGCCCCATTTTTATTATTTATTTAGAGGCTTTATTTATGCTTACTAGTAAAGGGTAGAGAAGAAGGACATTCTTATAATTTATATTTACAGGGATGTCCCTGTGGATTCTCAATATTTGTATGCATATGATTGCATCATTTTCCTAAAAGCTTCTTATAAGAATTCTTGTAATCAAAGGAATTGTAGTTTGCATGTGGTCTGGGTAGTTGATAAGTGATGCAAAACTAATTATTCTTACTTCTGCAAATTTGGTAAGAAACTTCTCTAAAGGGATAAAAAATGTTTTAAAGGTGAAAGTTCCAAAGGATCCATGAGCAATTCAATGAGGTAGGATTAGCTCTAGTATTTTTATTGAGCTTACCTAGAAGTTGACCAACAAAATGTAAGGTTGGAAGTCTAAACTTTAAATTACTCTAGCTGGCATTTCTATTTTGGTTAGGGCTGTTTTAGATCATGTTTCTAACCATGTTATGTTATGCTCAAACTTTTTAAAAGTTTGATCTTAAAACTTCACAGGTTTAAGAAAAATATTTTGTGGGAAGGAGATGGGGATAAGAAGAGTCTGCACAAGTTAAGTTAGATGAAGGCTTGTAGGGCCTTAGATTTTGGAGGTTTAAGTGTGAGATATTTAGAGAGTAATAATATAGATTTACCATCAAAAATAGCCTGGAGAGAGTACGCAAACCTACCTATGAGGTTACAAGGTTGTTAAGGATAAGCATCACCCCTAATAAACGTTAATAGGACTTGGCTAAGAATAAAAATTGTAAATTGGAAAAGAATTCTTAAAGGGGGAGATGTTGCGAAGTCATGTTTGAGGTGGAATATTAAAGTTCTTAATAAGAAAGTTTGTCATTGCTGATGTCTCTAATCAAAAATTCCTTAATTTATTAGTTAAGGATATTCTGAAATTAGGACTTAAAACCTGTATACTATTATTGATATCTTCATCTGTTATCAGGTGGTAGTGGAAATCAAAGATATTCTCATTTGAAGTAGTAATTTTGGTGATCAAATTTTTTGGTCATGTAGTAAAGAAGGTGAGGTTAAAGGTAAATGTCATAGAGGCTTACAAATTTGTATTTCAAACAATAAAGGAAATTATATGCCTAATCTTGATTGAAAGTTTTTTTGGAGCCTGAAATTCCCAGAAAAAATATAAACATCCTTATGGATTTTATGTCACAATAGAATAATCCTAAATGAGTCTCCTTATCGTAAATATATTACTATTCATCCAAATTGTAGTTTATGCAACAATAATTTTGACACTATTTATCGTTTTTTCTTTGGATTCAGACTTGTTGAGACTTTTTGGAAGAAGATTAGAGATTCAATTGAATTTCAACCTGATATTGATTATGAAAAGACGAGGGTACCCTAATATACCTCAATCTAAAACTTTTCCACCTATAAGTCCTTTCTCTGAAAGTGATTGTTTATGGATTGAGTCGAGACAATACAATAAATCGATTCACACTTCGTGTGATCGTCTATGGATAAGAGATCGAGATAATACAACGAATTATGATTACTTGATAATAGGTTCGGACTTAACCAAACACTATAGGATTGCTATCAAGTAATTAGGAATTAACGCTTGTGTATTTTACTTCTAAATATAATAAATCAATTATAATTGCGGAAATAGAAAAGTAAAAGACACGACAAGATTTTGTTAACGAGGAAACCGCAAATGCAGAAAAACCCCGGGACCTTTTCCAGAATTGAATACTCTCAGAATTAAGCCGCTATACAAAATCTAAACTAACTTCGTATGTTTGAGACCAAGCAACTAAACCTATAGTTCACCTAGTTCCCTCAGTATCCCTGCACCTCCAACTTGTAACAAGTCACACACTTGGAACAATTCCTTTGGTTCGTATTCCGAACAGTAAAGGCACAAAAAATCTGTTCGGTAACAGGTCTTTTCAAACAACGTGATATGAGTTTGACAAAAGGCTCTTCCGTTTATCCCAATAAATTCCTTTGTCGGGTTCTTAGATCAATCTATTCAACAACTACCAAAGTAATTGTTTAGACTATGCAATCAATACTATTAATCACAAAGAATGTACTGATGCCGATCTACGCAACTAACCAATCCAATCTATCAAAAGATAAACCGATTATAGTTGGATCCCCAGCCGATCAAGTTTTGTGCACACCAAAGATTATGAACTCAAATAAGAAATCTTCTTTGTCTTCAAATCTTCTTAGATCTTTAACAAACACCTGCAAACAAACAACTTGAATCTCTTATGATCAATCACACACAGAACAGAGTCTGTCAACGATGGATTGTCACAAGACGTCTCTAGATCTACAAACAGTCTAAAGATCCCCGTCGATACTTCGATCTAGTTTGAGTGAATCTTATATCATAAGAGAAGATTCTCAACCATAAAAAAAACTAGGTGCAATCAAAGTTCAACAACTGTTAGTCAATCAAATCAATCGAAAACCAATAATAAACTTCAATTATCTAGTTTCCCACCAACGGTACTCGTAGAGCTTCTCAATCCCAAAGAAGTCTTTAAAACGAGCGGTCGTAAGATATTTCGCCTAATTAGGTTACTTTCCTCTCTAAATAGACGGCTCTACCAGTAACAACACAACTAGGTAGTTTCACTGGCTCTAAGGATTAGTTTGCTCGAAATGCAAACTTCAATATTTATAGACCAAGGAAGTTTGGACACCAAGTAATTTCCAAAACCGAATATTCTCAAAGATATGCAATAAATCCAAAATCGGTTTCATAATTCATGGAAATGATCTATCCAAATATTGACCGAAATCTCAGTATAAAATCTCCAATTAGTAAATGTACATTACCAATTTTTATTTTCTAAAGGTATGCATTTAATTGCTGGAAACTAAGAGCATATAAAACTAAAAACCTTAATTAAAAGATTCTCAATTTATTTCGATCCGAGATTCTCCTTTAGTTATTAAGGAATATCTTTGAACAATAATAGATAAGAACTACTGCACATGTTCAAAGTATGTCGACATCTTTACTTCGTAAATCCTTTTTCATATTTACAATCTTGGAACCGATTTGCCATACTTTCAAACGAGTTTAGAATTGGTTCATCTGATTTCCAAGAACTATGTGATTGATCAAAAACATTCAATCACCATTTATGGGTTTAACGGTTCTATCAAACAAAAGTTTGGTTCTACCTCCAAGTGGCTACTAGGATCGGTTACACTAGTTTCCATAAAATGGTTAACTAAGTACTAGGATCGGTTACCACTTATCTATGGTACTTACTTGTGATCGGTTACACAAGTTATAGGATCGGTTGCACCAATTACTAAAACTTGTTTAACCTACTACAAGGATCGATTACGTATCTTGTGATTAGTCCCAGCAAGTTCTAGGATCGGTTACCCAATGACTAGGAATGGTCACACCAATTGCAAATATCGATCATACTATCTCAGGTGATTACTTAAGGATTGGTTTCATTAATAAAAGTCATACCGATACAAATGTCAGGCATTGTGAATAGTTTTACAAAGATACATAAACAAGTTATGAGCGGTTATACTAAACACACATGTTGGTAATCCAAAGATTTCAATGAATAACAATACCAATAAGCATAGCGATTTCCCTTTCGATTCACAAAACAATTTTATGAATGTACTTCCTTTAAATGAATGTAAAACATTGTTTCATAGGACGAAATATTCACCCATACCCATACACATAATCACAATAATATTCATACGATTATGTCGATGTCTTAATATACGAAGTTCAAAAGATAGGCGTTATACTTCGTATTATAATTCCTTAATACTATGACTAACTAGAGTATAATCATTCACAGCTTCGCAGTTATGTTCTCAATATATCACGACTTGAAAGACGCGTTAGGAATGAAACAGTTCAAGTCAAAATATTACTAACCTCGGGAGGAAGGATGATGTCGTCGATGTAGCTCTTTACTTCTTCACATTCTTCAAGTCTTCGAGTAATACTTGTATGTCTCTTATCCTAATAACTTTCTAGCTAACCTATATGAAGTTGACTCTAGTAAATAATCAAGCGACTCTTTAAATGAGTTTTGATTCACTAAAATATGACAACCAAACTTGACATACCAACGCTTGGTGGGTTCAACCGAGCTATGCTCTAACAATCTCCCCCCTTGTCAATTTTAGTGACAAAATTCTTACATCATATGGATAAACAAATTACAAGAATTCATTATACATACGCTTGATTCCAAGTTTCAACAGCACAATAACCTGTATACATTCAATCCATAAATGCCGCTGTTGACATTATAATAACAAAGCTAATACTCCCCCTAAAGGTAATATAGGTAGATTTTCAATCCGCACGTCTTTGTTATTCCCTTTGTAGTTAAGATAACCATAAGTATCAATATGATATGTTGTTACTCCCCCTTAGTCTATGCTTTACTATTTCGTTAGATATAACGTTTAAGCACCATTGTCATTTCCTTAGTGATACTAAATCACTTGTTTACTCCATATATTTATCCCCCTTTTTGTCACAAAATGACAAAGGTACGAGCAGATAAAGGACAAACCAGATGGATCTTACAAATCTTAAAAGACTTGCAACCTATAAGAGTTAAGCACGAGGGTTCCATACACCATTTTAGATAACGAATATCAAAATCGAAATTACAAAGTAATTTTATTTTGATATGTTACCAAGGAAACAATTGCCCGAAGCAATTTCCCCTAATAGTTTAGCAAATCAAAAATTGACTAAGCACCTTAGTTCTTTTGCTAAACTGATTGTACAAATACAATCGCTTGTTTGATAAGACTAAAATAAAGCTCAGAATTAACTCTATTTTTCTCATCAAGTTCCAATTAATCGAACAATAACTTAGACCTTTCACTTTAAACAAGAGAAGTACTAGGTTAGTTAACTAGTATTTCTTGTTAAGGCATTCAATTAGATTTGAATAACCGAATCCTCCACTTTGATAATTATAACTAAGACCAGAATCAACTTAGTTTCTCTTATCCGGAATCGAATTGGACTAAAAAATTGATCCCGAAAAACTTTTTGTTAAGCCATAAACAATTCAAACAAACCAAATAAATCAACTTTCATAATTATTTTGATTACTAATTTCCCATAGTTTACATAATCTGAATAGCTGAGAGAATCCATTACTAAGTAGTATGGATACCTCAGTTGAACTGATACTGTTGAGTACTAAAAGGTACGTTCGTAATGAGATCTGCTCAGAAGATCATATACTAAGTAATTAAAGATACTTCGAGTAGAGCAGATGCTAAGAAAACAATGGAATCTCTGTAAAACAGAGACGAGTAAGAAAATAAGCTAAATAAAGATATATCTCAGATTAACAGAGACAACCTAGAGAACAAAAATAATTCAGTAAGTAAATAGTTAAATGAGAAGTTAATGTAAGTGCAACTAAGTTAATAAATTACATAAGAGATTATGTGGTTCGTTTAATCTTAACCTACGTCCACGGTAAAGATGATAAGTTTATTATTGATCTTGTTACATTTTGGTGGAATAACTCCATTAAAGAAAGTATGAAGCTCTAGTAAATAAGAGAGAAAGTAGATAGATGAGTCTTTTCTCTAATCCTGGCTCACCAAAAGTCCCCCTTCTCTTGAGATGATAATGGGTATCTATAGATCCACATGCATCATGGATATCTTTGGTGTCTTATGTTCCATCGAGATCTGATGGTCCTTGGTCAATCTAGTACCTTCGTTGGCCGCCCACCATTTCCAATCAGACGATGCCACCTTAACTTCCCCCACGTGCCATCGTGAACTATGAAACCTCCATACAAGTTGTACCTTCGTTGTTCGCGTACCTTCTCCAGTCGGAGGATGCCACGTTAACGTCCTCGACGTGCCATCGTGAACTGTGAAACCTCCGTACAAGTTGTACCTTTGTTGGCCGCGTACCTTTGCCAGTTAGTGGATGCCACGTACTCTGAGCCCACGTGGTTGACGACTACGCATTCATACTAAAAGTTGTGCAGACTACTCAGCTACCTCTGACAGACAGACACACCCATGTAATATACTATAACCTATTGCTTAATAACTACGCAATCTTGGTAGTGATTTGGTGTACTATGTTGTAGCATACTTTGATACTCCAACCTTTAACATTGCGCCACACGTTGATAGAGATAACTCCATAACTTAGCATCATAAGGAAAGATGTAGTGTGCGTTGTTGTAACATAATAAGTTGCTCCACATTTAATAGTGTGCCACGTGGCACGTCAGATTTTTGGTATCTACAGTTTTCCCATTTTCTTGAGGGTTGTTCGAAGAACGATCCTTAAGAAAAAATCCTTATCCTTCTTCGTTTATTTCTCTGAGATATCATCGAAGTATCGACTTGGTTAGCTGAGATGCCTTCGGGGTAACTTTTTGAGGTAACCCTTGAAGTATCAAAATAATTCGCTTAGATACCATCGAAGTAAACTCGTTGTGGTACCATTGAAGTATTTTTCCAATGTAGAAAAGTATCGAAGTATTTTATTGACGTACCTTCGAAGTATTGAAGTAATTTACTGAGGTACATTCGAAATAATTTGTTGAGGTACCCTCGAAGTAATACTCTGAGGTACCCTCGAAGTATTGAAGTATTTTTCCGATGTTGAGAAGTATCGAAGTATTTAACTGAGGTATCCTCGAAGTATTGAAGTATCGAAGTAATTTAATGAGGTACCTTCGAAATAATTTGCTGAGGTACCCTCGAAATATTGAAGTAGTTTGTCGATGTAGATAAGTATCGAAGTATTTTACTGAGGTATCCTCGAATTATTGAAGTATCGAAGTAATTTACTGAGGTACCTTCGAAATAATTTGTTGAGGTACCCTCGAAGTATTGAAGTAGTTTGTCGATGTAGAGAAGTATCGAAGTATTTTACTGAGGTACCCTCAAAGTATTGAAGTATCAAAGTAATTTACTGAGGTACCTTCGAAATAATTTGTTGAGGTACCCATGAAGTAATTTGATGAGATATCCTCGAAGTATTGAACAAGGTTCTGATGCTAATATTATCACACAAATATATGAATGTTTGTATGTATGCATATGTGTATATATGTATGTATATATGCATGCATGTGTGTATGTATGTATGTATGTATGTATTTGTTTATGAAGTACACGCCTTCGTTAATGAAAGCTGAGACTGGGATAGTGGTTTTCACCCCTTTCAAAAACGGAGCCTTCGCTCGCTGCTTCGGCGTTTTTGCTATCATTTTGAACCAGTCGGCACCCGAGTAAGATATAACGTGGCTAGAAGGTATCCCCTCACAGCATGTAGCTGAGTTTAAGCTAAGTTTGAACTTATTGCTCAGGTGTATATTATTTACCTTTTAGTTTTTCTTTCGGCTAAGGTGACTCTAAGATGTCTCTTTACTTGCCTGGTATGGAGTTGTTTCCTGATGTACCTTCCTTGTTGTAGCTTCGCTCCTTTGCAATGGGAGTATACCTTTTGGAACCTTTATCTTTTGTTAAGCTTTTCTCCGTATTTTTTGTACCTGCGTAAATATAATACGTATATATACCACTCCGTATTTTTTACCTTTTGGTAATGTGTATTATAGCATTTTGCTTTCTTTGGTGTACAATATTTATGACATTGTGTGTCCAGTTTGTCGCACAATCAAGCCATCGCTCGGTGCTAAGGTATGATTAACCTTGGTGGAACATTCAACGTCC
This sequence comes from Papaver somniferum, assembly GCF_003573695.1. Lineage (NCBI taxonomy): Eukaryota > Viridiplantae > Streptophyta > Magnoliopsida > Ranunculales > Papaveraceae > Papaver > Papaver somniferum. The sequence continues at coordinate 590,522 of NW_020628818.1, forward strand.
TACCAGAGTATCCTTTAGCCAGAAGGTACCATGATGGTGAGGGTCCTTACGTGGGCAATAGTTTTCCTATAACCTTATGCGTTCAGCGCGAAAGCTGCTTTACTTCGACAAGGTATCTCTATTTGGGGGATATATTGCTTATTATTTGCCTCTTAGTGGGATTCGTTTTCCCCGAGGATCCGAGATTGACATATGCGCAGTTATGCCATGCCTGCCCCATCGTAAATTCTGACGGTGGGTGTCATTTCCAACCCTTCGTCTTTGTCGTCAATTCTGGCGGTGGTGTCAGTTCTAACCCTTTTTTTTGCATTTTTGTTTCATTTCACACACATTAAAAGCTATATTCGAAATCCAAACTTTATATAGATTGTTGAGGCTTATAATACCTCTTTCCAGGGATATATCAAAGTTACGTACATAATTGTTAGAGCATAGCTCAGTTGAACCCACCAAGCGTTGATATGTCAAGTTTGGTTGTCATATTTTAGTGAGCAAAAACTCATTTAAAAAGTCGCTTGATTATGTACTAGATTCAACTTCGTATAGGTTAGCTTGAAAGTATTAGGATATGGACATTACAAGTATTGCGAAGATTTGAAGAAGTGAAGAAGCAAGGAGCTACAACGACAACATCATCCTTCCACTTGAGGTTAGTGATATTTGACTTGAACTGTTTCATTCCGTAATGCATCTTTCAAGCCGTGCATATTGGAAACAAAACTACGAAGCATGAATGATTATACTCTAGTTAGACATAGTATTAAGGAATACAATACGAGGTTTATTGCTTAACAATTAAAATTTGTATATAAGACATCGACATAATTGTTTGAATGCTATTGTGATTATGTATGGGTATAAGGTGAAGATTTCATCCTAGGAAACAATGTTTTACATTTGTTTTAAGGAAGTAAATTCATGAACTTGTTTTATGAATCGAAAGAGAAATCGCCAGGCATTATTGGTATTGTTATTCATTGCATATCTTTTGAACTACCAATATGTGTGATTAGTATAACCGCTCATGACTTGTTTATGTTCTTGGTAAAACTATTCACAAAGGCCTGACTTTTGTATTGGTATGACTTTTATTAGTGAAACCGATCTTAAGTAATTACATGAGATGGTATGTTCTATTTTGTGTTATTGGTATGACCGACTCTGGGTAAAGGGTAACCGATCCTAGTAAGAGGTGCAACCTATCACAAAGGGGAATTGATCCTTGTATGATGTGCAGCAAGTTTTTAGTAGAAAGGGGAACCGATCCTATGGACATGTGCAACACGTTTTTTAGCAAAGGGGAACCGCTTCTATGGACATGTGCAACAAGTACAAGTTAGATACCATATATAAAAGGGGAACTGATCCTAGTACCTAGTCAACCTAATTTTGGTAACTAGCGTGACTATGCAAAGTACTCACACGGAGGTATAATCGAAACTTGTTTTGGTAGAACCGTGAAACCCATGTTTGGTGATTGAGTGTTCTTGATCAATCACATAGTTCTTGAAAGTCAGTTGAACCAATTCTAAACTTGTTTGGAAGTGTGGCAAATCGGTTTCAAGATTGTAAGTATGAAAGAGGACTTACAAAGTAAGGATGTCGACATACTTTGAACATGTGCAATAACGCTAATCTTTAATTGTTCAAAGTTATTCCTTAATAGCTAAAGGAAGAGAATCCCGGATCGAATAAAATAAATTTAGAATCTTTTGGTTTTTTAATTTTATTTTAGGAAAATGAAAATTAGTAATGTGCATTTACTAGTTGGAGATTTTCCAAGAGATTTTCGGTCAATATTTGGACAAAGCATTTCCAGGAATTATGGAAACCTAATCTGGAATATATTACATATCTTGAGAATATTTTCGGTTTTGGAAATTCCTTGGTGTCCAAACTTCCTTGGTCTATAAATATGAAAGTTTGCATTTCAAGCAAACTAATCCCCAGAGATAGCAAAACTATCTCAGTTTTCCTGCTATTGGTCAAGCCGCCTATTCGGAGAGGAGGGTAACCTAATTAGGCGAAATCTCTTACGGCCGCTCAGTTTAAAGACTTCTTTGGGATTGAGAAGCTCTATTAGTACCGTTGGTGGGAAACTAGATAATTGTGGTTTATCTTTTTTTTTAGATTGATTTGATTGACTAACGATGGTTGAGCTTTTATTGCACCTAGTTTGTTTATTCTTGAGAATCTTCTCTTCTGATATAAGATTCAGTCAAACTAGATCGAAGTTTCAACGGGGATCTTTAGATTGTTTGTAGATCTAAAGACGTCTTGTGATAATCCATTGTTAACAGACTCCGTTCTGTGCTTGATTGATCACAAGATATTCAAGTTGATTGTGTGCAGGTGTTTATTGAAGATCTAAGAAGATTTGAAGAAAAAGAAGACTTTGAAGATTTCTTGTTTGGGTTCATAATATTTGATGTGCACAATACTTGTTTCGGTAAAAGAGGATCCAACTATAATCGGTTTATCCTTGTGGTAGATTAGATTGATTAGTTGTGTACATCGGCATCAATACAATTCTTTGTGATTAAAAGTATTGATTGCAAAATCTTAACAATTACTTTGGTAGTTGATAATAAGATAGATCTAAGAACCCGAAAAAGAAGTTTATTGAGATAAATAGAAGAGCCTTTTGTCAAACTCACATCACTTGGTTGAAAAGACTTGATACCAAACAGACTTGTTGTTCCTTTACTGTTTGGAATACGAACCAAAGGAATTGTTCAAAGTACGTGACTTATTACAGGTCGGAGGCGTGGGAATACAGACGGAACTAGGTGAACTATAGGTTTAGTTGCTTGGTCTCAACTGTACTAAGTTGGTTTGATTTTGTATAGTGGCTTAATCCCGAGAGTATTCAATTCTGGGTAAGGTCCCGGGGTTTTCTGCATTTGCGGTTTCCTTGTTAACAAAATCTTGTTGTGTCATTTACTTTTATTTTCCGTAATTATAATTGTTGTTATTATAATTTAAATTAAATTAAACAAACATTAATTCATATTTAATTGATAACTAATCATATTGTGTTTGGTTAAGTCCGAACCTTTTATCAAGTAAACATACTTCGTTGTTGTATTGTGTCGATCTCGTATCCATAGACGATCACATGAAGTGTAAACCGATTTGTTGTATTATCTCGACTCAGTTCATATATATCACTTTCGGAGAAAGGACTTATAGGTGGAAAAGTTTTAGATTGATATATATTTGGGTACCCTCGTCTTTTCAATTGGTATCAGAGCAGGAAAACACGAAAAGATCTAACAAATTTGGTGTTTGGTACGATCCAACCTATAAGAATTGAATCTAATGAATGATTCAGTTAACGTAAAGCAAGACATCAAGAGTTTTGAATTAACACTTGATGATGGCATCTACGATTCAATATCTGAAGAAATCATCTCTAGAGATTCTATGAGACAAGTTAATTTTGTTAATGATGTAGAAACCGATGACAACTGGAAAATTTGTCTAGAAGAAAGGATTGATGAAATTTCCGATGATGATGACTCATATTTTGAACAAGGAGTAGAAGAGGATATCTCATAATACTTTAAACTACTGAATCCTTTGAAAAAATAAGAAACCGAGTTCTTCAGATTTCGTTAGTCTTATGACTCCTCCTTGTCGTGAAAACAAGAAATTGAAGAAGGTTTTTCAAGGATATTATATTGGTTTCCAAATCAGTGATTCTTTTCTTAAAGATCGGACTGACGAGCTAAATTCTAAGAAATTAGAATGTGAAAATCTTCGAAGAGATTTCTTTTTGTCGAAAAAGAAACTTGCTGAATCTGAAGCAATGGTTAATTCTCAACCAAAGAGTTTTGAAGAGAAATAAGGTGTATATCTCTCACGAGAAAAACATCTTAAGACTGATCTAGCTGGTGCTCTTGATAAAATCAAGTCATTGGAAGAAGAAATTTTGGACCTTAAAAAGTTCAATGTTAGCTCAAACAATTTAACCTCAATAATAGAAGCAAGTAGAAATCATTGTGATACACGAGGATTGGGATATAAGGGAATAGATGCTTCAAATATTAACAAAGAGGTAAAATTTGTTATAGCTACTAATTCTTCTCAACCAGAGGCTTCCACTGATGACAAAGATGCTCATACTTCTTGTAAAGAAGAAACGTCTGTCAAGCCTAGGAATAGTGTTTAACCAGCAGTAATCAAAGAAGGAATTTCTGCTAATGTCAAGAAAGCAACATCTTTGAAAAAAGACAAGAAGAAGAAGAAGAAGAAGAAAACTCGTCGAGCTCCAATGCAAGAGGATCCACAAAAAGGTAACATCAAAACTCATACTTCGTATATTTATACTAAGCATTGTTATTATTGTGGTAATAAAGGACACTTTCAATGGGGATGCAAAGTTCATAAGATGCAAGATGCACTTTCTTTTGTATCAAAAGAATTGGCTAAGTTTTCTCCTCATAAGAACTCAGATCGTTATTTTCCTAAGTTTAGGCAAAAGAATTATTATAATGATAGTTCAAATCTTGCATATCACTCGACAAGGTCATCTCATAAAAGACCCGAATATAGAAAGAGAGATAACTTTGTAAATGCAAAGAAAAGATCTGATGTTCCAAATTGGAGAAAGGGTGTTTCGCAAAATATTCAAAAGGACAATGATCCTAATGATATGAAGGAGAAGGCTGCTCCTGCGAAAACCAACTCTTAAATGGGTCCTGAAGTCCTCTATAGACAAGAATGGACCAAAAGTTAGTCACAAGAATGACTCTCAGCTGTTAATTATTGGCGACAATAATTATAAGAGTCTTCTTGAAAGACTAAAGAAGGACATCATGTCTGAAATATCTTGTACTAGTGAACGTTGTGATAATAACACTCTTCATCACAAGTCAAAGAAGAAAAACAAGAGACGGAACAAGAGAAAACAAACCAAGCAAGAGGTCAAGAATGATGATTCTGTCTTAGTCACTCGTGACGAACAAGACAAGGCTCAACTCAGCACAACCTAGTTGTGTTAGAATGTGCATGCTCACCTTAGTGCTTAATATTTTGAAAGGTGAGAAAGCACATCAAAAACTGATCATATGATCTCTCGGTTATTATATGACTAATTAACATCTTTAGGGAGATTTATTTTCTTCTATACTCATACCTTCGCTATCTATATTTGAGCTTTTGATAGAAATGGTAATTTTGAGTTTATGATGTTGATATATACTGATCATATATGTGTAGCTATTGGTTTTACGGTGAAAACGAGCCAAAAATCACTAAATTCGGACATCGTATGCAAAAGTTATGTCAAAACAGTTTAGTATTGTGATCCTTCTTTTTTTTTACTCGGTCAAATAAAATTTAAAAAGCGAAAACTGTACAGGGACTAGGCTTTTCTAGTGACTATCCATGAGGCCATCCACCGGAAAACCTATTTGAAGCGATAATAAACCCTTCCAGGCCATTCCACAGACGGAATAAAACCTGTCCTACCCTCATAAAACTCAAAAATATCTTCAGCCAGCAAACATGCTTGCTTGGCCGAAGCATCAGCTGAGAAATTAACTTCCCTATAGCTATGAATATAATGAATATTGTTGTAAAAAGACTTCGCCATTCTCCACTTCTGCACCAGCTGCCAAGGAAGCTCACCCTTTTGAAAAGCTTGGATGTAACTCATCGAATCTGAACGAATGAAAATATTCTTCACCTTCCATTTCTTGGCTAACATTGCACCATAAATAACCGCACACACTTCCGCATAATAATTTATTTGCCAGCCAAGGCCAACACAAAGAACGCCAAGCACTTCTGAGTTGGCATCACAAAAAGTAACACCAGAACCAGCTCGGCCTGGATTTCCGAATGACGCGCCATCACAACAGATCATGATTTCATCATGATTAGGAGGAGACCAACTAACTCAATCAGAGTAGACGTTTTTCATGATCTATGCCTCACCTTGAAATAATTCAAAATGCACAAATCTGCTAAATTGTTGTACATATGGCCCTTCATTCTAATTGAGTTATCACGAATTACCTAATAAACTCTACCTTTAAAACCAAGCCATTGAACTGCCATACCTTCAAAATAAGCTTTGTTTCGCAGCTTCCATAATTCCGTGACAATTGCGAGATTTGCAAAAAGCCAAAGATTATTTATCATCCTGCTATGTCCCTTAGCAGCCTTGTAAGAGGCCACCAAATCTTCATTAGGTTGCAGATTAAAAATTCCATCCGCCCAAGCCCAAATCCTCCTAGCAACTCTGCAATGCCAGGTGATGTGGCTAATAGATTCGCAACTCTTCCTGCACAAGCGGCACATAGTAGGCATGTTCCTACCCGTCTTCTTAATAATATGTCTTCACTAGCAAAACATTGCTTCGCCCAAATCTTCCAGTATTGTACACTCGAAGTAGGGTGCACAACCTGCCTAGTAAAAAGAGCCGCACTAGGTAGAACTCCTGTTGGCACTTTAATTGCAGCTTTAGCCGACTTGACTGAAAAAACACCTTTGCTATCTATATCCCAAATTTTATAATCTTCACCACCAGCAATAAGAGGAAAATTTTCAACATCAATATTGCAACGTAACATCAAATCCCTTGTTTTCTGAGGTATGGCCCAAGCACCATCAACAATAATATCACTAACCTTAGCCGTAAAATCATTAGGGACTTTGGAAGTGATTCCAAGCCTCTTCGCAATCGAGAAATCACCACACCAATTATCAAAGAATAAGAAAGTATTTGCACCATTACCTATAATCGAGTGTGTATGTTTCTGCACAAAATTGTAAACTAATATGATTCCTGGAAAAACCGAAGAACCCAGTTTATAATCAATCAAGTTGCCATTAATTTTGAAGTACTTTTCCCTCAAAAATCTGGACCAAATCTTGTTTGAGTCCCGAATATAAACCCACAACTTCATTAGCATGGCCCTATTAACATCATTCAATTTCTTAATACCAAGGCCACCTTCACGCCTTGAGAGACACAGATCATCATAAAGAACCGTTAAATATTTATGTTTCTCAGCATCACCATACCAAAGAAAATTTCTAATGGACATATCTACTTGCTTAATAACCATGCACGGCCACTTGTAAACGGCCATAGAATGAATAACATAGCTAGAAATCACAGATCTAATCAAAACAAGTCTAGCTTGAAAAGACAAAAGCTTACCCTTCCATCCGACCAGTTTATCTGTAATCTTCTCCACCACTTGACGAACATGAATGTGGCGAACAATACCAGGCTTCAATTGAATTCCCAAATATTTAACCGGATATAAAGCTCTTTCCATGCCTAAAAAGTTAGATATAGCAATAGCACGAGAGCCTGTGCCACCTCCATAATAAAACTTACTCTTGGCATAACTTACGCATTGGCCAGAAGCACGTTGATACATACCTAGCATATTTTTCAAATTTTGCAGACTATGTAAGTTACCCCTGCAGAAGATAAGAATGTCATCTGAAAAAACTAGATGTGTAGGCGCCACACCTTTCTTACTAACCATAGCATGCATGTTTCGTCTTGCAAACAACTTACAGAGATTGCGGCTTAAAACATCTTCAATAAGAACAAAAGGTGAAAGAGGATCACCTTGACCGCTAAAGATACTAAAGAAACCTTCAGGGAAGCCATTAAATATAACGGAAATCCGAGCCGAATTAAGAATACTAAGTATCCACTTGCACCAATTCTCAGAGAAACCGTAATGACGAAAAACTTCAGCTATGAAATCCCAACTGACCGTATCAAAAGCTTGGGAAATATCCAGTTTAAGGCCAACATTTCCATGCTTTCTTTCTGTGTTGATTTCATTAATCAACTCAGACGCCAAAGCTATATTCTCGTGAATGTTTCTTCCCTTCATAAACGCCACTTGCTCTTCAAAAATCAATTTGTTAACCACAGTACCAAGACTGGTATCCATAACCTTTGTAATGATTTTGAAGAAAACATTACTTAAACCAATAGGCATATAATCCTTGATTGCATCCGATTTATTATTCTTTGAAATGAGCACGATAAAATTAGAATTAATGTCATTGGGTATTTCACGCATCGACCAACAATTTGCAATGGCATTAAAAAGATCACGAGATATAATGTTCCAACATTGTCTAAAGAAAGAACCTGTAAAACTATCAAGGCCAGGCGCTGAATAAGCTCCCAAGTCAAAAAAAAACCCGCCTTAATATTCTCCAAAGACGGAATAGCATCCATGAAAACACTTTCAGCCTCTGAAATGCGTTCATGTTCAATATCAAACAGCCTCGGATCAATATTAACATCACCACCATTGAATTTGGCTTGATAATGGTTTATAATGTAATCCTTTATCTCATCCTGCAAAAACAAAGTAGTGTCAGTAGAAACCTTAAAAACAAAGTAGTATTGTGATACTTCACTGGCAACACATGGGTACCGATCCTAGTGAGAGGTGCAATACGAAGGAGTGTAAAACTGTTTTTCCGATAACTTCTTCGTCCGAACTCGGAATGACCTCATTCTTTTTGCGTTGGTTTCGTAATTAAATTTCCTACAAGATTGAGGTAACTACATTACTTGATTTCATGTTGAATATTTATGGTGTATTGCAAATTTATTTATGAGATGTATGTTTTCAGTCTTCATAACCTTAATATTCGATCTCATATGTTGTGGACCCTTATGGTTTGGCTGACTTTTTGGTTTAGCAGGATTAAGTTATAGCCCATGTTGGTAGGCTTTATCAAAGGATCATGAGGGGTTCTGACAGAAATAATATGTGAAAAAGTCACAATATGTTGAATTGTTTTGTTTATCATAAAAGCATATGTGTTTTGGGGTTTTCAACTTTTGCTTGTAATAGTTAAAAACCGGTTTTCAACCTTTCTCTGGTAAAGGTTAGTTGTTGTTATTATTATTTTTTTGCATAAGGATGACAACATAATGATATTTCGATATCAATTCTCCCTGTAAGAAGATGCAAACATATTCGAGAAGAGGATGCGAAATTTAAGGTAACGAGTTTGTTAGTTAATCGTTTTCCTGTTTAAGAAAAGCCTGATTTTATTGCGTATATTTATTGCTTTTGCTTAACAAAAATTTCGGTACAATTGATGTTTTATTCCATTATTTGTGTATGGATGTGTGTGTGATTCAATTGTTTACGGTTAATAAAAAATATTGTTATCTTGATTTATTGTTTGGTATCAATCGTTTGGGCTTACAAAATTTCGGTGCAATTGCGGTGCTTTAATGTCTATGTTGTTTCAATTGCTTCCAGTTGAGGTAAATAATTATGCAAGTTGATTTATTTAGTTTGTATGAATTGTTTATGGCTTAACGAAAGAAAAGGTTTACGGGATGAATTATTTAGTCCAATTCGATTCCGGATAAGAGAAACTAAGTTAATTTTGATCTTAGTTAGACTTATCAAAGAGGAGGTTTCGGTTATTCAAGTCTAATCAAATGCCTTAAAAAGAAATGCTAGTTA